>NC_140380.1:10535000-10835000 GCF_054491055.1 Hypomesus nipponensis | reverse complement strand
ATTCTCCGGGTCAGTGGGGCTTGTCAAATTTATACAGCCAAGACTTGCCTCTGTGCTTATGCAGATCTGAGTTGATTAGCAGTTGAAGCTTCTCTTGCTCATTTGCTTTCATGGTCGGTAGCCTGGTTCCTGGCACCGGGGAGGGTCAGACGGTCTTGGACGGCGTGACCAGGCACAGTGGAGGAATAGAGAACAGTGACCCCAGCCCTTCAAACGGAATGTCTGAGACGAGTGGAGAAGGTTTTGGGATATCCTATTTGCCAGTCTTCTTCATATTGTCCCTGTTGACGTGTTTCATAACCTCCAGAAGATCATGTCCACAAGTAATCTTCTTGTTTTTCCGGTGATCGTTGCATGCAGATGGATTGTCGACCAAATGATGAATGTATAGATTTGTGTTGTTTTCTAGAATAGGCCTAGTCCCATTGAAAGTGCTCACACAGCTTCAACTTAAATATCTAGAGCCAGCAAGACTACAACATGTTAATCAGATCTAACTTAAAAAGATCTGGTCTGAAAACAAAAATCAAAACAACAGACAGATGATGCCTAATGGGAAGATGTAAAAGGAGTTTGAATGTCACGGTTTATCTCAATGGAAATGGCAGTGCACGTAACTCTACCTGTGTTTCATTGATATGATCCTTATTAAGCATGCCTTAAGTTCTTACTCGTTTTACTAAGCTTACTTGCTTTGGTATTTTTTTTCATGGATCTTCAAGAAAGTATCCACCCCCCCCCCACACACACACACACACGTACACACACGTACACACACACACACACACACTCTTCCCTTGTAATAGGTTCCCTTTGGATATGCGCAGAATTTGTGATGAGATGTTAAGATTCACACCTGGCAACTACTCATAATACCGGGACTCTCCACTGTCTCGCACTGCTTGTTCTTAACGTTTTTTTTATTCGCTTTAATTTTTTTTTTTTTTTATGATTTTCGTATGGATTTTTTCACCCACTCCGGACTTGGATGGTACTGTTTAACCGCTCCATGATGCAATCATCAGAACATCACTATTCCTTTGATAATATGAATGAAATACATCTCCACACATATCGAAAACAATGAGCTTTTATATTGTTTGCATTAGCATGAAATTATGCATACTATTTTTATAACTTTACTTGCGAGTGCGATGCTGAAATATTCTAAAGATTCCAATCGAAAAGATTCATGTTTACCTCAGGGTGCTCCTTAAAAGACGCCTTCCCCCAATCTTATTCATGTTCGTAACTCCAAAGAGAGTATAAGCTCTCTGATCAGCTAAATACATCAATCCAACTGGCAGCAAATGGCATTAATGATGACATGAGGGAGATGAATATGAAGTTCTACAAAGAACAGTATCAGTTCTTGTTCTCGTCTTTCCCAGCTTGGCACACGCGTACCATAAGAACAAAAGCTTCACTTCATGCTAACGTTGGACACCACAGTGGGTCAACAGTACTGTACACTTCCTGGTGTGAGCCTTCCACCACCATAGAGGTAATGAGGCAGGGACTCTTCACAGTCCAACTTGATATCTCGTCTTAAAGGGAATGATTGGGCATCTGAGTGACATCAACCATGACTGTGTTGGAGGAGTGGAGAATGTAAGCAGGAAAGATATGACTTGAAGGCATTAGGCTCGAGAAAAGTAGAAAGAACAGACGTCCCGGAGGAATGAGATGATGTTGTTTCTTAGATGAGGAGGAATCTGTCTGTTGACCCTGGGATGTAGAAGGCTTCGCACAAGTCAAGACAGATTTCTGTAACTAATTTGACACAGTCTCGTTGTCAATGGGTAATAGATGGAGGCACTCTGTACAGCCTAATTACTATTGATTTTTAAGCAAATTATTTTTGCTTTAGCTTTTTCTTTGGGCTTCGATAGTTGCAGTGAGCTCTGGAAATAGGAGTGTCTCACCGCAGGAAAGCAGAAGTGGAATAGTTGTTGTGAAGTTGTTGTGCAACCCAAAGAGGGTATTTTACTGTTTCTTTTTGGTTTCTGGGAAGATTGAGAAGGCAGAGTGGGAATCTCTCTCTCCCCTGACAGTGGCTGTGCTTTGGCTAACGGGATTATTTAACCTGTGGATGTTAGACAAGTGCATAAACCGACACGGTTGACAACAAGTTCTTAATTATTGTAAAAAGGCAATTAAATGATCATTTACTTTGTGCCAGGAGGTGTGTGATGGTTGAGCAGTTAGGGAATCGGGCTAGTAATCAGAAGGTTGCTGGTTTGATTCCCGGCCATGAAAAATGACGTTGTGTCCTTGGGCAAGGCGCTTCACCCTACTTGCCTCGGGGGAATGTCCCTGTACTTACTGTAAGTCATTATGGATAAGAGCGTCTGCTAAATGTAATGTAAATGTGTGTTGTTCAAGGTTATATATCTAGAAATACATACAGCGTAAGAACGCAGTCCGTAACATTAATATGACACCAGTCAGGAGATGCTGTCCCTTTGTCAAAATTGTCTGTCATTCATTTCATTTGTTTGGTGCACAGTCACACCAAGACCAGATTTAGTATTCAGATTGT
Organism: Hypomesus nipponensis; assembly: GCF_054491055.1. Lineage (NCBI taxonomy): Eukaryota > Metazoa > Chordata > Actinopteri > Osmeriformes > Osmeridae > Hypomesus > Hypomesus nipponensis. The sequence goes on along the minus strand of NC_140380.1, from coordinate 10,832,458 downwards.
TGTATCACAATGGCAGATGGCCGTAATATACCGAATGGATTTTATTCAAAGAAGATTGTACTGTCAGGTCAAATGGGATTTCAAGGTGCATCAGATAATCAGTCAAATAACATCCCTGAAATCTGTTGGAGAGTGTGTTATTCTTATGCAGTAGATGTATTTATCATAATAGGAGTTTGAAACTAGGGATCGATGAAGCTTTTCACTGGTTGCATTGCCTTGGAATTGTGATGTCAAGTTCCACTTTTTCACTTTTCAACGAGGTTGTCAAATACCTCGGATGCCGTGGGATTTTAGTCATGGCCACAATAATCCTGCTACGTGAGTCGTAAAGGAAGTAGGCTCAATATTTTTGTGGGAATTCCAAAAAACTTATACAAACTAATATTCTCTCACAGAGGTTTTGAGTGTATGTCTCATTTCCCACCTCCCCCAAAAGCCATCTGAAAAAATGGTTAGAAGATTTTTAAAAGAATATGAAATCCGCTGTCAACTTGTCTCAGTAATGGCTGCAGTAGGCACCTCAAGAGCTTAATTAGGGACAAATAACAAAGAGAAAGAATGAGACATGAAATCAAAAAAGTAAAAAAAGATAATAAAGAAACCCAGAGGCATATGTTGTATTTGGGGTAACTGCAGAGTTCATTTGCAACTCTCAGGGGATCCTTCAATGGGTGTTCCCAATCCTCTGAGGAGACACGCGCCCCGTCATGTCTTACGGGCGACGGCAGACCTCATGAGGAACACCAGGGTTTGGGTTTAGCAGTTTTGCTCATACATACAACGTTAGGAGACTTTGTGTGTTGCTATGTCTTGATCATGGTATAAATTACACATCATATCTTAAGATCTATTTATTTTTCTATAGTATTCTTTTTATCTCCATATCTCTCTCTCTGTCTCTGTTCACACGCACACAAGCATGCACACAGACTCACACACGCGCGCCTACCCAATTAGTTTTCACAATTATATTGTACCCATGTTGCTCTAATTAGATCAAGCACAAGCTTCAGTGTCATCATTGCTTGCCAGTAATTGCTTCAGTTGTTCTTTGTGTTGGTTTCATTAGAAAATATAGCCAGGGATCATAATCCTTTATGATGAAAATACAAAACAGGTGTGAGCATGTCGACGGCCCTTACTTTTCGAGAAACGGATCTGAAGAATACGTATATTTGAGAAACAATACTAAGGTTCCTCGCTTTTTGTAAGGGCACAGTGGAAGGGCACCATTTCCAGAGAAACGCGAGCACACACACCTTCTAAAATGTCACGGATGCCCTCTCTATACTAAACATCCAAAATGGGCTATGCTGTCTCCCTCATCACCCTTCTAATCTTCCTCTTGCATCTACGGTCAGAGTCGTTGGAGACATTTTGACATGGCACCTCTTCAGAATACAGAGCACACCCCTCTCCCCTCCAAATTGGGCTCCGTCTTCATCAAAGAGCCGCACCGCGAGGCACACAGGGAAGATATCAACACCACCCATCGCCCCACCACACACACCGTACACCCCTACTTGATTTTGTGGAGTAGTGGAACCATTTTCATTCCCCTCGGCAGAGCAGAAGGGATCGGTGATTGATGTGTTCGCAACAGGAGTCAGGATTTTTGATGAGTTCTAGTGTGCTAGAAAAAAAAGAGAAAAAAAGGGAAAAATATATATATATTAATAATAAAAAAGGTGAAAAATGACTCCCATGACTGCAAACAAGAGAAGAGAATTGGATGTGTGAGAAGGAGCACAGTAACTCCTCTGCAGGGAGATCTCGACTGTTTCTGCTGGATCAGGAGTATTATCAGTAGCTGGAGAGGATTATGTTTTGAGGGTTGCAGACTTATGTGTACCCTCCACAGACGTTGAGACTTTGTTCATGCAGTTCAGACCCCTCGTAAACCATGTTAAACAGCTGTTTATGCAAGCTCCGTCTAGCATTTGAACAGCTAATCGTCGTTAGGAAAGTTGATACAAACCCCAAAATACTTTGACAACTGTATCTGTGTGAAATAATAGGGTTTTACTGAAAGGGACTGAGAATAGTGTGATATGAAAGTAATCCCTGGAGGAAAAGACATTGTACACACGTTTACTCCCCCTTCTTAAAGCTGTGATAATACTGTCATCATAGAATAATACTATGCCATAACTTCTCAAATTGCCAAGTAACATCCAATTTTAACTTGTCCTAGTCTTTATGGCAATGTAAGGCCTGACTGTTAAATGTGTTCTCTACAGATAACCACTTGGTTAAATCTGTGCACATAAAATATCCCCAAAGGCAGGAAAACTAGAAACATCCAAGCCAGTGAACAATGGAATGTTAGTGACACTTTCTGATATGAAGAAGTAATGTACAGGTAACTAGAGCTGGTTGATTCTGTGTGTTCATAAATATAGAATTTCTCTTGCGTTTGTATACGCGTACCTTAGGTCAATTTATACATCAGCTATCAATCTGATTGCTGATTTTACACTATTTATGCTAATCTACACTACAGTGCATCCCATCACATCACATCAAAGATAGCTATCTTAATCTCTATAAAACTCTTCACGATTCAAATGACTTATCTTGTGTGATTATCCATACAGATATGTACTGCATACAGTGCATGTAGTATTATACAGCACATTATTATTTTCTTTTATATAAATACATTGAAAAATAACAATTAGTAGTCATGTTTTGATTAGTTTTTGCCTATATTTAAATGTTAATACTTTAGCAGAGTCTGTAGCACTAGAAGAATAGCATTTACTTTATCAGTGAAAATGCAGAACATACATTTTGAAGTGTTTCAAGCCATTTTTACTGGCATATTTTTGTCAAATTACGAGGATTTTCTTGGCAAGTACACTTTTGGAACTGCTTGACCTCAAATTGAATTAAGTGCCAATTCTCGCTTAGGACAGCAGAACAATTGTCATTGATTAACTTATTTAAATGACAGTATTTGATGCTGCCTGGTGCACTGTTGATGGAGAATAAAACACGTTTCTTAAGTGAGATTGTGCTTCCCCTTCCAATGGCTCACTTTAACCATCTTTGTAAAATCATTTCTTATTGGTCTCATTTCAGCCTGGAATGCTTTGCAGTTGTTCTGGAATTCTCCCTTTAACTCAATACATGTTCCCATCTGACACAGCAGAATTTGCATGGCAAAAAAGGGAAAACTTTATTTAAACTTTACTCTCAGCGACGATTCATTTCCATGACCTGTTGAGTAGGTTCATTCAACTATATTCACCTTTTATACTAATCTTTTATGTATTACCAAAACACACACACATTTCCTAGAAGGTGTCTTCCGAGTTGAAGGTGCTTTCTCGACATTTTATCTCCATGAGGTTATTCTCCTCAAGTGGGACATGGCATTACCTTGATTTGCATACTGCAACATCTGTCGCTGTATTCAGTCGATAAAGGGACTTCAGTATGTATTACACTGGTGTTACATCACTTTAAACAGTTCAACAGATGAGAACCAAGTTAGTTAGGTTACATCATATCTCTGGCATCGAGCCGTATTTTCCTGTGTTGGCCTACCCATGTCCTGAGTGGAATAAGAAGTGGGAACTCTTAAAAAATGGTTGATATAGATAACGATGGATTTTTTCTTCTTAATCTCTTTGTCTTGTAGGATCACACTAGTTAGGGGAAGGGTTCGTAATAGTTGAACAAAGTCGTCAATTTCCACTGTTCAGAAACCAGGTTTGCTGAAAAGGTCAGTACAAAATATCAGAGCAAATCTACTAAGATCTAAGATACCCATCGTGTTTTCCTTCATAGTGCACCATAAATAGAAGATGATTTCACGTCAAGACCCCCCCCTCCCCCCCTGTTCAGCCCCATTTCAACGTTGACATACAGGAAACTTGACATTCCCACACAAACAGTACCCCAGACTACCGAGCGTCAACAAAAGGTTTCAGTTGCTGTCTGACAGTGGAAGCTGACAGGACTGCCTTGTCCATCCAAAGGACAGAGAATGGAAGGTTACCTCGCCATCGCTGGTGCTGTTAGACTGCCACTGTAGCCCAGCAATATCCCACCCTGCTCCTCCTCCCCCTCTCCACACCACTCGGTCCATCTCTGTGAAAGATTGAGCTATATGATAGACCAAAGGTGTTTGGAAAATGTCTTTTACTATTGTATGTGGTCTTCCTCCCAGTGGAATCTAACTGCACCCTCTGTCTCCTAACCCTCCACCCCTACCCAGAATAAAGGCACTGTTTACTCCCACGAATAGGAATCCTTTCGCGCTTCTCCTAATGCTCCATTTGCATCAAGTCAACAGAGCATTTTGACACCTGTGATCTAGGGAAATCTATGGAGAACATGGCTGGTAATGATGAATATAAATGCATAAGGCAAGTTGACAGGGGAAACAAATTCCACCCATCACTTGGCTAAATTGCCCTAAATCGAAGACGAGTCCCCCAACTTGAGCATATTGCACCACTGATTTATGAAAAAAGAAAAGAAAATGGAAAACAAGGTAATTGCTAATTTTTCCCCCCACTTACTGTGGCTGTTGGGGGAATATGGTCTGCATCCAGTTGATGTATGATTACGGAATCAATTTTAAAAAGGTTTCCTTCTGAATGTGAGGGGCAGTGTCTGTTCCCTGGTGGGGAATGTGGGAGTTGCCTTTGTTTCAGGACCAACCCTGATTACGAAACCTTTTAAATCCGCCCATTTACCATCAATTGTGCCAATTGCTGTGTTTGTTCAGATTCTACACAAGCCTTTCTCGACAGAATCCCCCACTCCCCTCGCCGCTCGCGGCGGCGTCATTTCGTCCACATCGTCCTCCTCACGGCATTCGTAACCTGTAAGTGATTGCTTTTCGGTTGCTCATTCCCTCTTAGTGGTTGGACTGTAGTCTCGTCAGTAGATACCCATGAAGCTTTCTAACAGTCGAAACAATGCAGCCCCACAGAAGCACTTTAAGAGCACGTTGAGCCTTTCGCCGGCTCTTCCTGTGTCAGATAGCCCATCACGGGGCCTTGACACATTAAGGGGAAGGCCATAATCCAGTGCTTAGTCCGTGTCTTCTTTTGGGACCCCCTCGGTAAGAATGCTGGAGGTGTAGCGGTGGGGATTGAACTAGTACCTCTCTGTTGTCTGATAGATTGACTGCGTGACATCCCGTTTGACCTTTCCGCTATCCCATTTCAGCCTCACACCATTTGTTTTCTACACCTCTCGCTAAAGGCAGGCGTCCATGGACGAGGAAGGGGAGAATATTGTCTCTCTTCTCTCCATTAAGCCGTTGAGGATAAGAAAATAAGGAAAGATATAGATATATATATTTATATATTTATAAAACCCCGCCCCAGTCCCTCCAGACAGCCAGCTAATATTATCCTCGGAGACGCAGGGAGCTTTCCAGATCAGCTGCCAGAACTAGCGTGGAATATAGAGCAGGAGCGGGGAGTGTACTGATGCCCAGCCTATTTAGCATAGCTAATTGACCTCCAACTACTCTGCACGGTTCTGTTTCTCCTCCTCAGCGTGGAATTGTTTTCCAAGTCGTGTTTATTTTGTTTTGTTGTTTTTTGTTTTGTCTCGCGTGCTGGCTTGATGACTGTTCAAGTCAGCGGCTGGGTTTGTTTGTGAGTCTGTGCTCCAAATGAAACTGTGGCCTTCGCTATTGTTTGTCTTCCTTCGGTTGTGAAGACAGCTGAAACTAAGTTCACTGAACCTTGAACACAATCTGTATAATTGAATTAGCCTCACTAAAGGTTCAAGGCTAGGATTTTTTTTTAATGTTGAGATGTTAAGCAGCACAAACTGATTAATATGGGAATTTACATCCGCAACTTAGCTAATATAGTTTACTGAAGTCAAATCCAAATTCTCATTTCAGAACTCTGCATCAAATGTTCAGCGGCTAAGTCATGCAACCGTATTAAGATACCAGTGTATTCCCTAGATTGATTTTAAGGCCCAAGCAGCCATCTGAAACACTGTGTTTTTCAGACTTCATACTTTCATATGTCCTCTGAGTATGTCTTCTTGGAATTACAAACAGGAGACAGCACAGGGTCACGGTGAACTACCTTTTCATAGTCTTCAAATAGCCCTTCTATCACAATGGCCTCGCTCAGGAGACTGAGTAGTCTAAAAATATGCAGCGATTAACTGCTTACATCATCCTAATGGGGATTACTAACCTGAAAACATGCAAAGACGTCTTACTTTGAATTAAGTGGGGGACGGAAAATTGAGAGATGGATAAGAGTGTGTATACGCCTGTTTATCACCAAATATTTAAGAGGTTAGTGGGCCTGAATTATTGATTCCCATACTAAGTCTAAGTACAACTGCATATCCATTAGAAACCCATTTGTGTGTAATGAACTGAGGAGTAGTTTTGAAATTGTTAAACTAAAAGTCAGTACTTTATTCAGGATATTAAAAGTGGCTTGACATTAAACAAAAGTACCATAGAACTCATGTTAGAACAAATGAAAAGCAACTTTTTGCTTTTGTGCAGAGGTGATGCTGAAATAACAATTGTATAGATAACTGGTTTCCTTAATGTTGAACCTTCCACAAAGATGCATGACTTAATCAATAGGGTATACGCTTCGTTGTCATTGTTTTACATCAAGGTTATAGTTGCATAGTCTTTTTTCGCAGGGTTTGTGTGTGTATATTTCTATTGTACGTAGGGCATTATGAAAGGCTTCTTGAAATGGGCTGTTTGAAACACCGTACTGTATCAAGAGTGAATGTTCTGTGCCGAGAAAGGCAGGGTGATGTGCATTCAGCCTTGTGGCATATTAGGGGGAGGAACCGGTGAAAGACACAGAAAGTCGGTCATTGTGAATCAAGTCATTTGCCAGAAACAAAGGCCTCCATAACGGTGATTTGGCAGACTGCAAAGTGCTTCTGTTCGCTCTTTTGTTGTGACTGAACCGATTCAGATTGCTCAGGGACACTGAGGGCCACGGTCGTGGTTGTAAAATCCTGCCCCACAGGTGTTAGCAATCCTAACATCCTTTTAACTCTGTGCTGGTTTTTATCTTCCCCCACACTGCCCAGATACTATTCAGGATTTATAGACTGTGATGTTAGTTCAACATTTAACCGGTCTGCGAAAGGAGAGCTTGTCCAGGGCCTCTGGCTGTCTGCCAGGGGCCTCCTCAGCGGACAGCCATGAATCTCAACGCCGGCCGATCCATCGCGGGGCACAAACCACAGAGATGTGAAATGGCCGAGGAGCAAACATTTGATGAACCCAGAGGCTGTAAATTTGCCCGGGCATGCCGTCTCTGTCCCATGTGTTCCACCTCAGACCTCCAGGACATCTGCACACCCTCGCCGTGGCTGGGGCTGGGGGAGGGCAGGGGTGTGTGTGTGTGTGTGTGAGGAGGGTGGTGGTGAGGCTTGCACGTGGGTGTCTCCTGATCGGAGCAGATGAGCAGGGCTCGAGGGGCGGAGGCGTGGCGGCGCAGCGGCGTGGTGGCGAGTGCCAGATGGATCACCAGAGCTGCCTGGTAACGGCCCCATTACAGGCTGATTTAAACCTCACAGAGATAATCTGTCAGAAGAAGAAGAACTAGCCTATCTGCCCCTGGGGACGGTAGTCAGAGATGTCCTGGGTCTGGGTCCAACATATGCTTAGTGTGCTTACAGACACACACACACACACACACTCCCGTACATTCCCATACACTCAACCCCCCCAACACACACACACCCCTTCATACAGACATACATAGACATACACTCCCCCCCTCCCTCCCCCCCCACGCACACAAACGCAATGTCCACACAATGCACCTGCTCACACAAACACATACCCAACCCCATCCTTAAATCCATCAGACGGCTGATGAATGGAGCTGCTGTAACGGACTGAGCTTCTCTCCGCGTTGAGAAGAAGCACATCTGATGATAAGTAGCCGAGGTGAACGACCGGGTGCTCGGCGATTAGCCTAGCGACGACGAGGACCAGGCCGCGTTGCAGGGGGAGTCTGCGCAGCAGGACCAGCGCTAGATTAATGAGAGGAACGAGTGTGTGTGTGTGTGTGTGTGGGGGGGGGGGTGACAGACGGGATGAATTAGAGAGGGGCACGAGAACATCAGAGGCAGGGAAGACTGAAGGGCAGCCATCAATCAAAACATGGAGGACAGCTTGGACTGGAGGGGGAGGGGGGAGGGGGGGGTCACATGACTGGATATGACACGATTGGTCTTGCTAGCTTGGTGGCAAGGTGCACCAAAGGGTCTAACTGACAGGAATGGATCGCATCGTAAACCCGGGAGTGAGAAATCACCCTGTAGTTCAGCCTCCACAGGCATGGACCAGACTGACAACGACGACAACAAAACAGCAGCTCTTTCTTTCTTTCGCTCTCTCTTTCTCTTTGTCTCTCTGTTTCGATCTGTCTCTGTCTCATTTTCTTTGTCTCTATCTGTCTCTCTCTTTTTCTCTCTTTTTTTCTTTCTTTCTCTCTCTCTTTCTCTCTCTCTCTCTCTCTCTCTCTCTCTCTCTCTCTCTCGGTTTTCTTGCTCACGCGGACCAGCACACACACACAAACAGCAGGTGTCATATTGTTATTTATTTATGGAATCTTAACAAGGTTTCTTTTTTATTTATTTATTCCAAAGCTCAAAATAATCCAAATCAAAGTTGGACACGCTAACTGCGGTTCCACAACCACATCAGTCTCCTCACTCCCTCACTTCATCTTCCCCTCCCCCGCCTTGCAGGGAAATATGATCACATGACTTGATCTTCAAACACAGCTGAGCAGTCATCACCCTGACACCACAATGTGTCAACATGTGTTTCTCTGCGCTGGAAGTGGCAAATGAATGGAGGAGAGGAGGATCTCAGTGAGAGGAAGAGCTGAAGCACTCTGCTGTCTCTTGTTGTTCACACGTAGAGGCTGGTACACATGTGAACACACGCTCCCTCCCTCCCTCCCGCCATCGCTCTCTTTAGTCCTCCCTCTCTCTCGCTTTCTCTCTCTCGTACTCTCTACAGACACACCTACACCACACCTCTGCACCAACCATCCCTCCCTCCCTCCCTCCCTCCCTCCCTCCCTCCCTCCCTCCCTCCCTCCCTCCCTCCCTCCCTCCCTCCCTCCCTCCCTCCCTCCCTCCCTCCCTCCCTCCCTCCCTCCCTCCCTCCCTCCCTCCCTCCCTCCCTCCCTCCCTCCCTGTCTCCCTCCCTGTCTCCCTCCCTGTCTCTCTCCCTCCCTCCCTGTCTCCCTCCCTCCCTCCCTGTCTCCCTCCCTCCCTCTTTCTCAGTTTCTCTAGCTGTCCTTCTCTTTCTGTTGTCCTTCCTCTTTCAGTCCACACATCCTCCCCCCCGCCCCTATACTGACACGTGCTCAATCTCCCCCCTTGCAACCTCCCCCCTACAAACACACACACTCCTCACACACACACACACCTCCACACACTTACCCACACTCCCCCACACACACCTCCACACCCCTCCAATCCCACACACACACCTACACCCACCCACCTCTCTCTCCTCCTCCCTTCCCCTGGTGTTGCCTCCTCTGCCGCATTTCATCTGTCATAGCCAAACGTATGTGAGCGGAGGGCGGTCCGGCCGCCCACTGCTAACCCTGCCATCCCTGGAGCCCCAGCTGTCAGCCCTCAGTGGGGCGCGGCACCTGGCTAATAGAGACCAGCTCCAGACATGCCTCAAGAAGGGGCCCAATATTCATCAAGATATTTGATTACTCCGTAAGGATTATGTAAATGCCAAGCTCCCCAAAACAGGTGGAGCTTGGGCAAAAAGTATCCCTCTTTCTACGAGAACCTTTTCGTGTTAATTCTTCTTCGATGTCTGAGTTGTTGTGGTTATTCAGGGGTGATTTGTGTTACCCCCCCCCCCCCCCCCCAAGTCTAGTCTTTCACTGAGGTGTTTGTGGTGAACATTAGGCTCAGTGTGAGTGTCCTGTATGTTTAGTCCAGTCTGCTTGGACAAAGCAAAAGTTGGTAAAATAGATTTATCAAGTGCTAACCTCTCACATGGGGGTAGGCTCCTGAAGCTGCATTCATCTCTTACCTGGGCACTTGTTTATCCATTGACAACGTCAGTTACTGTTGGAGAGATAAGCTGGCTTGAGCAGAGACTGTCTAAACCTTGATTATGTCGGTGTCAGGGAGAAAATATCACCAACCCACTCAGAGCAATCGTGTCTGGTGGAGGATGGGTGCGAAAACAGCCACATCATCATGAGATCTAACGGAGGAATATGAAATGATGAACATTTTGTGCCAATATTGAATCAGGTACTGTGTCATGATAATTGAACTAGCCTGCAGGTACTTTGTGCACTTCTGCGATGCAGACCCAAGGAATCAGGCATCTGAAGTAACCATCGGTTTTCTTTTTCAAAGTATATTAGGTAGATTGAACTATCCATCATCACCTTCCTTCATCTCATAACTGAAGGTATAAGTGCATTTGTGCCTCCTGGAGCTAGCTGCTTGTTCTGTCATTTTCACTGCTGACATTTTTGTTTTGTTTTTGTTGTTGTGGTGTGCGAGGGGAAATATAACAATCAAATACATTCTGAATACCTCGATAGCTGCTTGACAAGCTTATATTTTAAAAACACTTTAGTAGTCTAGTTTTTAAACTTGAATAAGAAGTTTGATTCCGTGGGTGTTGCTTGTGAAACGGGCTACGTTGAAGTATCGTTCTGTGGTTGAGGGGGGTGAGGTATCCCAGGGTAAATGTAGCACTTTGTTGCTGTGGTGTTTCTTTACAGTGCTGTGTAGGAAGATTCCCCGGTCAGATTACATGAATGATTTAGTGAATCAGCTCCTCCTGTCTAGAACCTTGTTGAGTCCTTCGAAATAGCTTCTGTTTCAAGTTTACTTGAGTTTGAAGTTCAGCGTATTCTTTCTAATACAGTACAGTCAAGGCTATAGAGCAGTGGTTCTCAACCCTGTCCTCAGGGACCCCCTGTCCTGCTTGTTTTAGATGTTTCCCTGTTCCAACACACCTGATTCAAATGCATGTTTGTTACTAGGCTTCTACAGAGCTAGATAACGACCCATTCATTAGAATCAGGTGTGTTGGAGCAGGGAAACATCTAAAACATGCAGGACAGGGGGTCCCTGAGGACCAGGATTGAGAACCACTGCTATAGATTGATATGCTGTACTTGATTTGTAGAATGTGTTAGGTTTGGAACCATTAGCATTGTCAGCTTTTTGTTAATTTAACTGACCCAGTTGTACGAACACATACACCACACACACACACTGTGGTATCATGAGAGGCAAGACCACGGTGCGGGGAGCAGGGCAGTGCGCCACCACCGGACAGAGCAGGCAAAAGTGTGTTCACCACTTTTTGTTCATCAAAGAAACCGGTTTATTCACCAACAAAAAAAACTTAGTTCAGGAAGCAAAACATAAATGACTTTGAAGCAAAACAAAGGCTTCATAAAGTTACTCCTCAGATGGGATCCTACCCATGGTATCCTCAAATCAAAGTTCCTCCGGCATCGATCTCTCTTTGTGCCAGGTACGCTCTCTCCCACTTGGTATCTGTGTCCAGCCTTTTGTCCTCTCTCCCTCCTCCGCCTGAGCTCCCGCCTCAATCAGAGGACTGAGGAATTTGCATCTGTCGGCGTGGTGCATTCTGGGAGGCGTAGTTCTCCAGTCAGCCATCTTGTGGCATGGTAGCCACTCAGAGAGAAACATACCGCCCGTCTACCACACGTCCTCTCGTGATGCCACAACATACACACACACACACATCAGCCCTTAGGCTGAATGTGAACACAATCGTAAACCAAATATAATTGTTCTGGGTTTTGTGAAACAATAGTTTTTAAGTTGATAAATTGACGTGGTTCGGTCAAAAGATTTATCTCGACTATCTGAACAACTCCCGCTTGAAGGTGAATATTCCAATATGGTGTTTCATATTGAATCTCCTTGATGGAAGATGACATGTAGATGTTCTCAGACTGATTGTGGAGACATGGGAAGAACGGGACTCATGATTGCAATAATACATAAGAGATGACGCAGTGTGACTGAGACACACTACAAGGCTGCTGTGTGTTTGTGCATGGTGTGTCTAGTGTGTGTGGTGTGTGTGGTGTGTGTGTTTGTGCTTGGGTGTGTTTTGGTGAAACATATGCACGCTTGTAAAGGGAGTCAGGTGGCTGAGCGGTTAGGGAGTCGGGCTAGTAATGTAACTGTTGCCAGATCGATTCCCGTCCGTGCCAAATTATGTTGTGTCCTTGGGCAAGGCACTTCACCCTACTTGCCTCGGGGGGAATGTCCCTGTACTCTGGATAAGAACGTCTGCTAAATGACTAAATGTAAAGATGTCGGATCAGACCGTTCCAAATGGAGAAAAGAAATGACGGTTAGAAATGGTCAGGGAACTGACAGTAGTCTGAAAAAACTCCTCAAGGATACATTTGACAGACTCGGCTGCGGTGGCAAGATGAAACATTTCAGTTCTCGATTCGCGACCAGGAATGCTGGTCGAGGCTGCTAACCCCTCATCATGCAGCAGAAATCACCAGCAGTGACGCTGAACCTCTGCCAGCTCTGCTTCACCTGAATCATCTGCATGAGAAAGTCCCAGGGAGTGTCACACCTACATCTCCATCTGGCCTTTTGTTTGTTGACGGCTTTTGTGTGCGCGATGTCTGTCGGGTTACTCTGAATCTCCCTTCCTCTCAATCAACGACGCCAGGACAAAAGGGACAATGTCACTCTCCCCCCCTAACACCCCCCCCACACACCCTCCCCCCCACACACCCTCCCTGGGGAGCCTTGACACCTGTCATATGGGAGATGGCCTTTGAGACACCTTTATTTGCTCAGAGGTGTGTGTGTGTGTCTGTGTATCTCTGTGTGTGTGTGTGTGTGTGTGTGGGCGTCTGGTGTGATGAGGGTGTGTGTTACCTGGTGGCTGTGATTCCAGGGCTTCTCTCTGAGGGACCGGCCGGTTGCTGGGCAGCAGGAACCCTGCTGTGTTGGATAACAGGATGAGAGGGGCTTCACCAGGCAGGGGGGAGAGTGATGGGCGGGAGAGGGGGACGGTATGCTCATCTACCCGCCCTCACCCAACTTAGCATGGTCATTTTTGTCCTATAGTAACGCAACCACTGGTTAGGGCTGAATACCACACACACACACACACACACAATGTTACATCTATGTTACATTGTTCCTTGTGCCTCCCTCACTCGCCTTTGCCGCAGTTAGAATCCTTATCTCTGCTGCCTAAAGGAACGATGGCTTCCTTTCAACCTCACTGATTTCTCCTGGTTGTGCTGAATGTCGTCATGAGAGGGGAGTTCATCAGGAGGAACAGGTTGTTGTGACGTTAACGAGGATGACTGACGTTGTGTTCTCTCCTCTCTTCCATCCGTCCGTCCCGGCGTTGTGGAGAGGGCGAGGGATTATCGCCACACTCAGGCCAAAACACCGGATCAGACTGAAGCCAGACCTGTTTACCCACACTGAAAGACCTGAAATGTTTATGTGAGAGGGTGCCTGTGAGAATGTAACCTTGGAAACTCCTGGAGGCTTTATCCACTGTGGAACCATCTTAATTATCAAGGTGGCCTTTTATATTTGTCCTGATCAATCCTGACTGCTACCCTATCGTGGTCTGTGTACATCCATTACTTTAGTCTAACACTCGGTGTGCTGATGTTTGCCGATGGCATTTAATGAACAGAACTATGCTGGACATGCCTTTAGAATATATGCTCACCTACCTTGACCAGAAAACCTTCTGACTCATTTTTAACACTTGACACACATAACCATTAGTGCTTCAAGGGATTGACTAACTCCTGTAAAGTGTATTCTTTCACGGAGCAGAGCATTCAGAGAAGCATTCCCACAACCTTCACATCTTACATTTACATTTAGCAGACGCTCTTATCCAGAGCGACTTACAGTAAGTACAGGGACATTCTCCCTGGGACATCTTAATGAATCAGAATGAACCATGCCTTTTAGCAGGTCCAAATTAACCGGTAACGTGACATTATTAAATCGTCTGTTTGTACTGACCGTTAAAATACTTTCCACGTGTCTCGAACGAGTGTAAAATGGGAGAACAATGCTTTCCATTTTTATGGAAGCGTTCTCCTGTTGTCTGTCAAGGAGATTGTAGGTCACCGGATATTTTTATCTGTAGAGTGGGCTGACTGTCACTTTTAATGACACGTTCTATACCATGTACCAGCACTGTCTTGAGGTTATAACTGGTGGCTGTGACTTCTATATCGTGTACCTTAATTAACAGAAACTGTAACACTACTGAAAGCCTTTTACTGTTTTTGTATTCATTTTCGAGTTAAGTTTGTGTTTAATTTCACCTTCTAAGGCTGTCCCCTAAAATAGCGATAACAAGAACATTTCAATCAACTTCACTTTTCCTTTTCATGTTTTCCTCAGATGTGGTTTTCGTCTTCAGAGCCAACAGATACTTTCTCTGTGTTCCCTGCTTGGACAGAACTTGTCTCTCTCAAATTTTAATTGCGAAGGGCCACAAGCGAACCATGCTAGCTGCGGCTGTCCTTCAAAAATAACAAGACCTTGTTTAGCTTTAATAGTGGATTTCAGACAGTAGATTTCCCCGACAGTTGAATTTAACCACCTGCCTGTTCAGCCCACCCTTTCTCGCTGAACACTGCCCAAAGAGACGACTGAAGAGGCTGTTGGCCTTAAACAGTCATCCGGTTGCCTCACCTTGTCACGGAATTGCGCCACTGCGTAAGATTTTGCTGAATCGCCTGAAATGCTGTGCCAAGGGCATTCCCTAGACGACAAGCCAAATCAATGTCACCGTATTCTCCTGAGGCCTTGCAGCCACTAAAGCGGTTGCTTAACACAAAATACCCCTGCTGTATCAAGGTGGGTCTGCGTGTGTTTCAAGGAATGTTTCTTAGAAGGCTACTCAGAATTTTTTTTGACGCAGACGGGAGATATTTTCTTGGGTCGGTCTTTACTGATGTAATTGTCACCTCTGGTCTTCTAATGACATATGGCAACATTTCTGTAATGACCAAAATGTCTCCCTAGGGCGTTGGTGAAATTGCCGTGGTGTCAGAGCCACCATGT
Organism: Hypomesus nipponensis; assembly: GCF_054491055.1. Classification (NCBI taxonomy): domain Eukaryota; kingdom Metazoa; phylum Chordata; class Actinopteri; order Osmeriformes; family Osmeridae; genus Hypomesus; species Hypomesus nipponensis. The sequence continues at coordinate 10,817,350 of NC_140380.1, read as the reverse complement.
TCTGCCAGACCCATGCGATTGTTAGCACATTTAGGTGAATATTATTGCGGTAAGCAGCTAGGACTGAAGGGTAGGTACTCTTGAACAATTATCAGATTTAGTATTGATATTATAGTTCTGTTTTTCAGATTTAGCATCCACCTGACCTATCCTATCCTCTCGTCTCCTATCTTAGCCTCTGATTTGGGGATCTTCTGTCCTTCATGTGGCAAATTTGACTAAGTGTGTGTGTGTGTGTGTGTGTGTGTGTGTTTACATGCTCCAGACTATGGGTGTATTGTTTCACTCTGAGGATTTGATTACAACAAAATGACTGAATCCGTCCAATTCATTTGAGTGCATCAAATTTACCAGGTTCTGTTTGATGTGTGTGATTCCATTGCTAAACCGATCACTTGTGTTATGAAACTGCACCGGACTTCTTTGAATCACACATTGTAAGTGTAATGCATAGCGCTGAGAAAGTACTATGATAGACCTTGGTTAAAGTCATGAAAGGTTTTGGAGGAAAAGTAATTAATATCTTTGAGTCTTTTTCTGTTTCTTTAAACCGCTTGACTGATGAAACGTACAAGGTTATCAGTCTTTTATGATCTTTGAAAATTCTGGCTTCAATAGGAAAATAATAACGGATTAGTAGGTGGCAGTACATTAAGCTATTGGATGCATATATTTCATCATGTCTGTCTGTGTTAGTCGTAGAACAAAGGAGAAAGAAAGAAGTTCTTTCAATAGGGCCCAACCATGGAGAAACACTTTTATCCTAACCCTCTGAAAAGCAGATTTGCTGGAAAGGAAATCAATATCAACATTCAACCCTTGGAGGGAACAGAAGGGTCCGATGATTGGGGACTTAGTTCAGCCAAAAAAAGACTGATGCCACCTCTGTTTGGGGTTTGACTCCCTCAGAGTAGATACCGCATGCTACCAAAAGCATCCAAACCAAACTACATGACAAAATGGGTTTTCTAAATCCATTTTTTTTTTTGGGGGGGGGGGCATGTTTTGCAGACCATGTTTTTGCAATCTTTACCTCGGCCAGTAGGCTTATCTCGTGAGACGTGAATCCAATATTCAGAAGAAAAAAATTGATTCATAACAAATGACCCGAGGTTTCATAAATCACAAAATGCTCCAAGTTCCTTCTTCAGGCTAAAAAGAATAGCTAGATTTTGGCAAAACCCAAATCTTGTTTTCTTGCACTGTGTGAACAAACACACTTTGATGTTTCTAATCAATCGGACAATATGGAATACATTTCTTCAGCAGTTATTTGCTAAAGACATCCAACCACAAACATGTCAAGTAAACACAAACTGAATGTCTGTCTGGACAAACAACTTTTATCACTCTGATTATGTGCGGTATTGAGAGTTCTGCTCAGAGGCGAATAATAAGCAAAATCCCTCCAAAACGAATCTGAATCATTAACCCGGATACAAAAGGATTATTGGCTTGAGCATTGTCTTGCTAGCCAACTGTAGTGGTGATTGTTAGATTAGTGCCCATTTGCTTTCGCTGTAGGGATTATGATATTAGCTGTGCACTAGAAACACAATTGCTATGTTTGGCAAATAACAGGTATGCCTTCATATTGTTTATTCAGATAATGTGTGTGTGTGTGTGTCATGTGTCTACTGTATGGGTGTTTGCTAAGAAACAGTGTTATTATTGCTCCCATGGTGTGTTTCTCATTAGAGTGTGTGTGTTTACTTTACATACTTAAACTGCTAGTTTTATAGTGCTATAGTTAAAACATTGCCCCATATTCTGTCTGTCTGTCTGTCTGGCATATGTCTGAGTTTTTTCACATCGAAAATTTGAATCTCTCTCCTACTGTCTGTTACATTCTCTCTCTGTGTAGAGTTGACTAGCTGGCCTTCTCTCTCTCACACTGTCTTTTGATGTATAGTTGACTAGCTGGTTTCTGCCTTTCACCACATTAGTTTTATACATCATTCAGTTGATAGGTGCACCCGGACACACACCGCTGTCTTGATGGTCTGGCATATTGTGCTGCTAAGGTTATGTGTGTGTGTTCACTCACGTCATTGGGTACATTATCAAGTAGAGCGCTGCCTTTACAAATATACAGCAAACGCTATCTTCATCTTGGATGTGCATCTATCAAAACGCGGATTGCGAAGGTCGTTCTCCAGCAGGTATCACACATGCACAAACGTGCTGGCTGCTGTGGCCTCTCCTCCAGCCTCACGCTGTTCTCTGTCCTCCCAGAGCGCGGGGGGAGAGATGCACCTGGAGGGACGTGATCTCCTTATCTCTCTGGGATGAGGTGCACCACGAGCCGTCGTCACTTTCTGGGACAGGAAGTGGGGAATCAACCTGAATCCTGCGGCAGGAAGGATTGTTAGCTGGGGCCCTCCTCCCTCGGCTCCCCACTCGCTCTCTCTCCCCCTCATTCCCCCTCTCTCTCTCTCTCTCTCTCTCTCTCTCTCTCTCTCTCTCTCTCTCTCCCCCTCATTCCCTCTCTCTCTCTCTTTCACCCACTCTCTCTTTCACCCCCTCTCTCTTTCACCCACTCTCTCTTTCACCCCCTCTCTCTTTCACCCACTCTCTCTTTCACCCGCTCTCTCTCTCCCTCACCCCCTCTCTATATCACCCCCCCTGCTGTGCCATCCTCCTAACATGCCACAGTGATGGCATTTTTATCTTGTCATACCTGTCTGGCCTCCCCCCCCTTCCTCTCTTTCAGCCTCACTCTCTGGGGTGAGGCCAGCAGCCTCCGGGGGGCCCCCTGGTTCCCCTCTGACAGCCCTCGGTTCCCCTCTGACAGTATCTCTCCCCTGGCAGCGCCTGTGCTGCCGCTGCGCCTGCAGGAGTGAGGTCAGAGGGAGGGAAAGGAGTGTGTGTGTGTGTGTTTACTGATGGGTGAGTTTATGTTTGTGGGTATGTTTTGTGAGAGTGTGTGTGTGTGTGTGTTTACTGATGTGTGTGTGTGTGTGTGTGTGTGTGTGCAGGTCTCCTCCCTAGCTGGCCTTGTCACAGTGATTGATGAGGAAGGCCTGTTGTGTTCTGGCTTGGCCCAGGGTCCATCTCCGTGGCTGGGCTTGATATACTTATCTGGGTCTAAGAGGGGGAAAGACACCCCACAGCCTGGCTGTTGAGAGGGGGTTTAGGCTGCTTTGCGTCACGCAAACGTGACAGGCGCGCGGAACGATGTACACATATGCACAGAGAGGGTTAGACACGCACGCTCTCGGTGTAGAGAGAAGTGTCGATGAGGCTGCTTGGTGACAGAGTTGTGTTGGAGTGGATATCGAGGTGGCCGGGGGGAGGGAGGAGGAGGAGAGAATCCATGTTTTCTGTCTCCTTTTCAGTTGGTTTGAAAAGAACAAGGCGTTATCGGTCTGGCTGAGAGGACGGAAATAGAAAAACAACCAAAGAGGAATTCTGCTGGGGCTCACTCCACTATCTGAAATACTCCGGTCCTGACAGTAACTGACATTATTGTTTTGTTGACAGTTTCTTACTCTGCACAACATTCATCAGAGATAACTGACTCCTGAAAAGAGGCTGACATTAACTTGACCAGCCCTGGTAAATCTAACTTGTACCGTGACCAGACATGCTAAACCTTCCTGTCAGACCTGAAACGGGCCACTCGTAAGGGTTTTTAAATAACTTCCCCATGCCAAGTCTGTCAATCTGAGATACCAACTTGTTGAAACCTTGCCCTGATGCTGCTGCCCCATGCTGTCTCTAAAGCAAAAAATAATCTTCTCTAAGCTAAGAAGTACCCGCAACACTTAAAGGAGTAGGTTTAGAAACCGAACCAGCCCCACTTACAAATCTGGCTTTGGGCGCTGAAATACAGCAGTCTTTGGTCTGTAGAGAGAGAGAGGGAGTTAGAGAGAGCAAGAGAGAGCAAAAGAGAGCAAGAGAGAGCAAGAGAGAGCAAGAGAGAGCAAGAGAGAGCAAGAGAGAGCAAGAGAGAGCAAGAGAGAGCAAGAGAGAGCAAGAGAGAGGAAGAGAGAGGAAAACTGCTATGCTCTGAGATTAGGCCTAATCTGTTGGATCAGACTTCCTAGTGACCACCTAGAGTATATTTGATGAGAAGCACCCTGAGCATGTGTTGATGTGTAAGATTGCCATGGGCAATGATTATGGGGTACAAAACGACATGACCTTGCAAAACTAGAGAATACAAGGTACAGTGGTGTGTGTGAGTAAGGTGGGGGGGGGATTGTTTATAGTGATCTATTTTCTTAAATTCAGGACTATTTCTGTACTCCTCTGAGCCCGCTCTTTAAAAAACACAAAGTTTGTTCCTCATACAGCTGCTTTGATTTCCTGCCTGTAAACAACGCAAAATTGAAAGTCCTTAGTGCACAGGATCAAAGTAAACATGTTTCGTTCGCATCAGCAAGGACATTGTTCCTCATTCGAATGCTCACAGACTCACACACACTCACAGACACACACACACTCACAGACACACACACACTCACAGATGCACACACACTCACAGACACACACACACTCACAGACGCACATAAATCAGTTATGTAGATAATGTTTTTAATGTGAGGTTAATATAGGTTGCATAGAAATAACATTTGGGGAAGAGTAGATGCACGATTCAACATAAGGTTTTGTAAGTTCCAAAACATCATCAGAGGCATGTATGTCCTGTCTGAAGTCAAAGTTAATTGCATTGACTTGAAATGTTGAAAGCGTGTGTGATTTACAATACAGCATATCTATGTCCGCTGACATGAAGTGACTCTATCGCAACACAGTAAAAAAAAAAAGTATTGATCCATTTACAAGCACACGTAGTTGCCTGAACACGTCTTGGTTCAATACCCCAGCATAGCAAAGGGGGGTGTCTCTTCAAGCTGCAGATGAGAAGGCTGCAAGCAGCATCATGCTGGCATGAAAAGAGCCGTAATCAACAACTGCTGGATGTTGTTCCCTGTGGAAAAGCTACCACAAGCCCAACACTGAGCACACTCTGTGAGTCCCAAATGATGGGCACTGTTGCTAAGTTTAATTACTCCCGTCACAGTTTATTCAACTAATTTTGCAATCTATCGTTCCTCAAGTCACTCAACACATCAAGGACCGTTTAATTTGTTTCCCGCTCTTTTCGCCAAACTCAAAATCGATCTTAAACACCATTGTAAGAGATATAAGGAGAGGAAAAAAAAATTAGTCAGAGCTCTTCTTACAGGCAGATCTTTAATCCATCGCAATGGAGGGGCCACTGGCAATCAAATTAACATAATTATTCATTAATATGCTAATGTATCCAGATGTTCAACGAGCAACAGATGCGCTCTTCATGTCGAACAACACCCTGATACGCCAAACTGTAGGGAAAAGCCTGCTCCATCTCCTGCAGGAAGAATGGGTAATTTATTACAATACGTTTTTAAATATCTCAAGTTATTATTATTACTATTATTTTTTCAAAAGAAGCATTAACATCAGGGGGCCATACAAAATTAAGCTTATCATTTACCGGCAGGCCAAAAGCTCATTTTAATTTTCCTCCAAAACATCTGGATGTGGAAATGTAGCCGTACAACAATAGAAAAAACACACAGAGGAAAAAACAATTACTCTCATGCTGGCCTTGGCTGTTTACTTCATTCTGAAACAGTGTTTGGTGATCAAAAGTTGCTTAGCTTTCGCCTTGTAAATTCACTCATATTGTGGTGGCACATTTTACCTCGGAACCTAATTTCCTCTGCATATTTTGCCTACCTGTGAAAACCCTTTCATGTCAAGGGAAGTGTGTGTGACACTTGAATCATGTTACAGAAGCGTCGTTCAGTGACAGTGTTACTAATTCTGTGTAATATTAATGGACGTGTGTCAGATACGGGTTTCCTGCATTTTGTTTCTCGGAGGTCCTGAAGGTGTAAGATTCTTCTCACATCGCCTTGAATGTCATTCCGGGTTATTAACATGCAATGCGTATAGCCCAGCTGATACATTGCCAGGCATGACAATCAATGCTATTCCCCTAGGTCTTTCAACCATCCAACGCAATGGGGAGCCACGGAGAAGCGAGCTAACGAATGTAATAGCACCGCTTCCATTACCTTCACTTTTCTATCTCGCCGTTCTTCTTTTCGCCGTCCTCAAGCCAATTATCTGACTGTCAGCTGACTGTTTTGGTCTGAGAGCTGTGTTCTTGTTAATCGCGCGTGGCCCTGCTGTGTCTGAAAGCGGCTCGTTCCCTTCAAAGACGTTTCCATGTCGCCCGTCTCGATCAACACACCTTCTCTGTGAGACGCATCATCAAGATCACAATGCCATACTCGGTATGACGCTCTCCGGGTAAACAAATACATACCGTAGTGTTGAAAGGAGCCCTGCTGTTCTAAATAATGTACATATAATTAGCAAACCCGGGTTCAGATACTCAACCCTCTCCGACTGAAATACAGATTCGGAACAACAATAAGTACATAATGTGTGTACTCTTTTTTGACAGAAGTGGAGTGGCCTTTGAGGGGATAACGTAGGCAGCAGACACTTTGTCTTTAATGATGACTCTGAGTAATGAGTCATTTGACTCACCGCCTGGAGGTGTTCCTCTCTGCTAGTGTTTGTGAGAGTGTGTTTGAGGGTTAACTGTCATCTTTGTAATCCGGTTTTGACTCTTCCACTTTTATTGGTTTTCATACAGTTTGATGTGGGTCAATATCAAGGGATTAATTTGACAGTTTGGTCCCTGAGACCAGAATTGTGTTATCTTTGGTTATTGCTCGTAGCGTATTGAGACATATCTCACACAGTACACACACACAGAGGCAAATAAGGCAACATTTAATCGAGCCAAGCAACTGTCAAACGAAGCTTCTTGCACAACATTTCAATGCTGCGTTCTCTTTGTTGGAAAACTGTTTGGTGACGACTGAAGCTGTGGTTGAAAGCACAATCATTTCCCTTTAACCATTGTGTCTGAGACACACAGAAGGATTTTCTTGAAGCAGGGCCAACTCCACATGTACCCTACTGTACATTGTTTGTTAGTTTGAGCGTGGCCTTTCTGTGTGTAATAACAGTGCCAGGACTCGCAGACAGACCGTTCAACACACACACACACACACACACACACACACTCAAGCACACACGTTCTTGACAGATGTCTACTGTGGAACATGTAAGGAGACACGCTCTCTCATCTCCATTTCCATTGTGTGAAAGAGAGACAAGGATTTCTTTCCATCACGGTGAAGTCAAATTCAAGGCCAGTTGGAACACTTTTTCTTTTGTGCCTTTAATTGAAATCGTACCTCTTGTCAAAAGGAACATCCTTCGATCGTTTTCCTTCCTCATCATAAATGAGAATCATTTGTAAAGCGGTTACTGTGAGTAGATATAAAGAAATATTCTTGTCTTCAAGGGAATAACGGCTTTCTCCCCCCAAACTGTTTGAGAACAGAAGCCACCCCATTGGTCGGTGTCCGCCCCTGGTCATGTCCAGTAGTTGAGTTGGTGGCAGTGCAGAGGATAAGATTTAACCTGTTGTTGTGCTTAATGCGGACACACAAACCTCTACACCAAGTCTTGTGCGCGTCCTTGGACAGACAAGCCCTTCAAAAGTGCATTTGTGTTTCAGAGTAAGGAAGGTATTTTTCTAAATTGAATCAGTTTCTGTGTCCTGACTTTCTTTCATATCATCATTACTCCGAGTGAATATTACTAGTTGTGGGTACTGTGGCATTTCTAATGTACTGTATGTTTCTGTGGTAGTTGTGTTTGTAACGTGTGTTGGAGGAGAACTAGTCCCAGGTCTTCATGCGTCGACACAAAATTGTAGATATTCGAATGTTCTCTGTCCACAGTGAAGCACGTACTCGACCGGTGGTGTGTTTAAGCAAACACGAGACACACATGTCAGTTTGACCAACAGAGCTTCCAATCTGTTACCAGGCAGAGGTAATTACAAACGTGTAATTATCGGTCAGTTGGTAGTTGATAGGCTAGACGCCAACCTCTGGCTGTGAGGCTGAGATGTTTGTTATTACGCTCAGGTCTGAATCAATCTTGCCGGACACCTTACACTCCCTATTTGATGTAGAGCCAGTGTTTTCCATCCTCGAGTTCCCTGCTGTAAATGAGGTCGGTGCCCAGCCTTTGCCTGGGAAAGGATTAAATTAGGGCCATATATTTTGAATTACCCAACACGTTTTAACGAATGACCCAATATGACAGAGCACTGCTCCCCAAGACAATTACACCTCGAGGGCCATAAGTGCTGTTCTTCCTCGACGGAATGCTGAGGTCGACCTTAGCGGACTGAGGTGAAGATGCATTGCCAATTCTTATTAGACTGCAAAGCCCCAATTGAAGAGATTAAACCTAAGGCGGAGGAATATACTGTTTTTATTATTTATTATTGTTCTGGAATAATGTAGGTGTTTATCAACGCCGGTGTCTGTTGTTCAACCGAGGGAGGTGACCTCTGTGTGTGTTGACTAAGGCAGACGTTTCATTCGGTCCTGACAGGATATACCTGGTGGATTGTGCAAGGCTGCCAGTACGCCAAGCAATGTCAAACTTTTTTGTTGTAAGTTTCTCCCAACCTTAGTTTGCCTTGAGGGCGTTACTGAAAAGTTTAGTGGAGATCACACCATCCATAATAATTACCTGGCAGTGATTCAAGATTTATGGAGTGGACTTCACAATGAGAAGTCCTTAGTTTTGGGGCTCTGATTCGGTTTTGGCATGTCTGTAGATGCATACAAGGAATTCAAAGGCCTGCAGATAAATTAAAATTAAAGATGACAAATTCAGTTCTTTACGTTTATAAAGAAAGTAGACGAGCAACTAGGAAGATCTAGTCGCTGTGAGTTGTGTATTTCCGGCCATTGTCCCAAGATACAAATGTGTTGTTTTGTTTGCTTGTAAAGCTGGAACAAACACAACAAAGAAACATCCTTTGTGGCAGTAATGATTTTTCTCTCTCTCTCTCTCTCTGTCTCTCTCTCTCTCTCTCTCTCTCTCTCTCTCTCTCTCTCTCTCTCTCTCTCTCTCTCTCTCTCTCTCTCACAGACACACACACAAACACACACATGTTATCAGAAACACAAGCCTGACTGCCAATCAATAGATACTGGCAAACTGGCATCAAACAAAGGAACTTAGAAATAAGAGGGGTAAAAGGTTTTGTGTAACAGAAATGAATAGTAGCAATGTCACCCCCACCAGACAGAAGCAAGGCTGTCTTTACTTATGTCTGTACACCCATCGTGTGCCTCAGTTAATGTACAAATGCATGATAATATACTTTGATGTGTGAGCTTACATTTTATTGACAGTAATGTGGAAAAGACTTCAGGTCCATTGTCTTGTGAAGGGATTCTTTTGACAGACTTTGGAATTGCTCCACTAAAGTAAGAATAAAGACAATCCTGACAGTTATTTTCCCTTGACAGAACTTGCAAGTACAAATGCACGCTGTGTACGAGCTTCACTCCCCTCAAATGGATATGATGTCTCTGAACAAAAGCTTGCAGCATCACTTTCAATGGTGTGATTCTCCGGTGTGTGTAGTGCTTTTCACCGTGAACAGGACACTTTACTTGGTCCTATCACGCGTTCAAGAGATGGGTTTTACCCGATTTATTGCACAGGAGCTTTTGCTCCATGGCATCAATTCTCTCATAGTAAACCTGTGGTATAAAGGGAGCTTTTGGCATGGTTTTACCGCGTGCATTTCTCTCTCACAAAGAGACTTAAGTCCCACAGGAATGATGTTCTTATTAGACAGTGAGACATGTCAGTGCCACAGTGGAATCGGAGCTAGACAAACACTTGTCTAGTGAGACCGATGGCAGCTTCACCGCTTAGTTTTGGTTTACCAGGCCCACCAAGAGGCATCCCTGTCAGAACGGAGATGAAAATGGGCTTGAAGTGACAAGGCCAAAACAGCAGGCTGCTTTCACAGAAACCTCAGCGCAGCCCAAATTAAAAGCACTGCCGTTCCCCCGGGAAAATGTGTTCTCCCCTCTCGAACTCTACCCCCCCCCCCCACACACATACACATACACACACACTCTGCCGAAACCTTCTCACCGTCATTGCTTTGCTTGTACACCATTCCCTGGGAGAGAAAAAAAATATTTTTTACATTATAAACCCCACAAAACCTTCAGCCCAAGAATGAGAGTGGAATTGAGGGGGATCCCCATTTCCAGCTTCTGTTTGTGTCTTCCTAAAGCAGGAAACAAAGATTTGCAGTCAGAGCAGTTTTGGCAAGGGCACGCATTTACTAAGCTAACCCTCCAAGCATCTGTGATTGGGGCCAGAGGCATGAACTGGCACAGTGTTGGGGCTTGTGTATTACAAAGACATCCCTTATTAAAGCCGTGGAGGAAAAGGGCTAACTGCACTGTGCTGAAGCTCACAGATCACAACTACACACAGTGAATATGTAGTCTAGTGTTGAGTCTAGTGCTGTGTGTGAGCTGATTTCGTCAAGCGATGATATGTCTCGTCAACAGAACCAAGTGTGCGATCCAGTCACAGGTCTCATGTACGTGAGGTTGGCATGCATTACACATGCTCCCCTCTTTCACAGGGAACATTTTGATGATTTAGGAAGATGTTGCAGGTAGGTTTTGCGTTTCCTCTGGTAAGGTACCAACCCCGACGAAATATGCCAGAGTTTTATCTTTTGCAACTGACACACCACTCACTGTAGCCAGGGGCGCTAACGCGAATGAAACGCACACGGCTCACTTCCAAATCAGATTACTCCCTCTCCCCTTCAGCAAGTATGTCATGGAAAATAGAGTGTATGGATGCTGTCTTGTGTGTGCATGAGATCTTGAAGCGTTATCAACAACCATCACCACCCTCCACGCGCTTCTTCCTGTATATTTACCGTATCAAACTCGGTTATCTGCTTGGGGCAGAGTGCTGAAAACATTGAACTGTGAGCTCAGTTCCGCTGGGTATTAGACACACAGGACAGCCTGTCTGTAGTCTACTGTATGTTATATCAGCGCTCTCAGATTAACAGAGGAAAACTTTCATATTTTTTAATGATATTCTACATACTAATTAATGTTGAATCCAAGTTGTGACATTTCAAACATAACCCTAACCCTAACCCATTGTAGCCATTTTTCCAAGATGTGTTTAATATACTGGAGATGTATTACCATGGAGAGCTGAAGTCTGTTGTTGTCCAAAGTCACCTGTGAAAATGACATTAAGACTTCCGGTCTTAATACCTAAGGGATTCCAATTTCGTAAATGTGACATATTAAAATCCGTGTTTAACCCAGGATTACATTATTTAATCCTTTTGTCTGTGAAGCTTAGCTCTTTTAGAATATATGTCCGTAATCAGTTCAGATGATTAAACTGACAGCGCAAGTGTAGCCAGTGGAAGTGTCGCAGGCTTGTGCCCGAATTGGATTTCCATTCCTCTAAAAGCTAGCGATCCGTTTGCCTTTTACTTGCTGTCGGCACGTATGTGCTTCAAGGTAACGGCCCAACCTTCTTAAAGAAAAGTAGCTCTTACAACAAAACCTATTAAGGGCCTAAGCCTGTGTTAAAACAGTCTCTTATTGGACGATTAATTTGAATCCTTAGGCTTTAAGGGAAAAATATATACGATTTTAAGGTTAGGTAGCTAGTTAATTTGCTTCCACAAGTGATGACACGGCTTCAGACCTCTCTGTTTACTCAGCGTAGGATTGTTGAACTTTAATGTTTGTCAGCTTTCTGATGATTAGTATGGGGGGGGGGAGGGGAGAGAGAGAGAGAATCGGACAGGGTTTCCAGCTTTTTGACGAAAGTACAATTTAGCAATTTACATAACATTTCTATATACATTTTGGAATAAGGGGTAGATATGCTCCTGGGGTTAAGAAATTCATTTTGATTGACTGCTTTGAGATTGCAAGTATTTATTTTTATGTGTGCATAGTCAGCATCTTTTTTTTTTGCCTCAATGTGGAAAAGCAGCATTTTCAATGTGTTTGTGTTAATGTGCATTGGGTGTGTTTGACAACAGACTGCAACATTCAGTGTTGGTCTCTTACTTGTGCCTGTGTCACTTATGCTATGGGATTAAGTTTAAGATTAGAGACTAACACACAACAGTTATGTGCTAGACAACCTTAAGGACATTGTTAGGGTGCTACAGTATTTATTTGTATCAATCTGCTTTATAGTTTGGGGGCGCTTTGATGTGATTCTAACGTATGTACTGAAGGAAGCAGCGTCACACTTGCTCTAGTCCTAAACTTATCCATGTGATTTCAACTTCGTCCAGACCAGCAGGCACGCCAGTGAGCCTGCTATTGAACATTTCCGGATACTGTTACGATAATGATTTGTAAACAAGAGGTACAGGGTCATCTCGCTCTGCCCGTAAATGCATATGTTTAGCGCAAACTGTACGGTTGGTGTTCACATCAACGACCCTCTCCCAACCTTGTCTCTGTTAGCTACCAACTGGCCCTCCCCTCCTTTATGCAACGACATCAGGTTCAAAGGCGTTTAATAATGCACAAAGCTACCGTCTATTCCATTTCCGTTGGGGGCACAGGATACTCTGTAGAGGGTTTCAGCCCTGAAGGCGCTCAGGCTTTTACTGAGAGAAGGAAAGAGCTCAGTGACGATAGTTTTTTTTTTTTTTGCTTTCAAGTGATTCAGCCCAGAGACAACTTGGAATATTTGATGGCGTAGAAATTGCATTTGAGGAAAAAATCGAGAAACACAGTGGATCCTTGAGAACTCACGCTGTGAATCGTTCTTCTTGGTGCATTGAGGAACTGGGTCGTAGGCTAAGTAAATGTGAGGGACTACTTTGGAGAGGAGAGCGATTCCAGTATATCTCTGTGGCAACGTAGGGAAGATCAAATGATGTTCCGGAAAAGGAATGTACTTTCAAGCAGTCTCCCACTATTTGATCATTCAAAAATACTATTCCTTTTTTATAGTAACCCTTATTTTTACCTCCACATCTGTTGAAAAAAAGATTATAAGGCAATTGTGCTGTACATTATGCATGTATACATGTTTTATCACACTGAGTGTACGTGACATAATACCAACAGACGCAGGGTATCTTTAAAGCACCTATGACAATCGACACCTAAACCTCACTGCTCTGAAAGTCCTGGAGAGGATATGACACGCACACACGTGTACACAGTTCCCCCGCATACATATTTAAACACGTGAACAAAGCTGGAGGATACATTCGCCTTGCCCTCAAACGTGCAACACCCCTGGGTACCTCCCCTTCTCTCTGTGTTCTCAGTCTTTGTAAACCCGCGCCTTGAAAGCTAGCCTGGTCTCCACGGTGACGTCCCATGCACTTGGCAGATGAAGGAAAATCACTCTCTTGTCATCTCGCTTCACCTTGCAGCCAAGCGCCAGGGGGTACGTGACACACACCACGGTTCACCCCCGTGTGTGTGTGTGTGTGTCTCCCTCAGGGACGTCCTGCTAACTGAACAGAGGCTTCAGAGACACTTGAGTCCAACCCCTTCACACCTCATCTAGTTAATATTTGTTTCGTGAAACGTTCATGTAGACTCTGGGAAGTAGGTTAGGTGGCTAAAGTCAAGTTTTGTTTTCCAGACATTTTTCAAGGGTACACACCAGCCACGTTGACATGTTTCAGTTTCAGTGTGACTTAATTGAAACAAAAAATGTGTTTCTTAAATTCCTCTTAAACATTCAGGCCTCAACAGAGATATAGATCTAACTATTGAATGTTATTCGGTTCAATGCTTGTTTTGTTTTTTTCTCGCACTTTAATGAACAGACAAAAAAATAAAAAACCCTAAGTAATTCTGATTGTATTGTTGTGTTACATATATCAGTGTCTTGCAAATGGCAAAGTTTCTCTTTTTGGATGTTTCCATCCATACTCCTCCCCTCCTTCTCCAGCTGTGGCGGATTGGGAACACAAATCGTTTCAACTGTCAATAAAGCCGGACGCTGCCCTTCCACTCTCATTAAAGACGTTTGCTCACGTTCGATGTTTGGAATGCAGCACGCGCATCAGCTGCCCTTAATAAAGACATTGTAGTTGCGGTTTGCCATCCGTGCCTAGTGTTGTGATTTGAGCAGTTTCCCTTGTGATTGGCTCATTAAAAGTGTTCTCTCTGTACTCAGTTGTTGTGTGTTGAAGAGGAAACATTGTAACCAAGTGCAGGCTGTGTTAACACAGCTAGTCTCCACTAAACATGTAGGATATTAACATAACTTTGGGAAAAACAGCAGTTTGTGAACAAACAATATATTACAGAAAAGGGATGGATACTTCGGGTGTTTGATTTCGAAACTCCCGAAACACTTTTTTTTTACATTTACATTTTTTAAATGTAGGGTTTTCAGTTGCAGCATTATTTGGTTTACTTCTCTCTTTATGTTTGCTTCGTTTCACATCTCGGACGGATTGCGATCTGCAGCTTTAGGAGAGCGAACACATCGACCGCGGTAGCTAATTTAGTGGTGAAGGCTATCGATTTACCTGAGGAAGATCAGCCATGGTCAGAGTTCAAAGTTCCATTCAGTGTGTTGGATTTTTGAAGCGTTACAGAAGTAGGGAGTTTTTCATTCTGCACATCTCCACACGGTAGACTATATAACAAGGCAGAGACTCAATAGCCTTGCTTGGCCAAGGGTAGCATTGACGCTCTCGGCTTCCAGAACTGGCAAAAGACAAACGAGATGCAGGCCCATTAGGTGTGAAGGGAGAGGAGAAGGGGAGGGAGGGGGGCGTTTGAAATAGAGAAATAAAGAGGAGCAATAGAGAGACAGGGTGGGCGAACGAGGTGGAAAAACAAAGAAGGATAATGAACGAGGGATTAGCGGAGACAGAGCAGATGGCGGAAGGGAGAGAGTTCATATGGAGTCACTCCCAGAGCCAGGACCCGAGGAGAAGCAGGGCAGATGGGAGGATGAGGGGTGGATCATAAAACCATATTACTGCTGTTATTATTATTGTCATGATCAGAGTAATGACACCAAAGATGAAGCTTATCAGGTCAACCACCGCTCGCTATCCAAGGGTCCCTGGAGTCATCAGCAGAGGGCTGCTCGGGGCAGTCAAAGCGACGGTTGTTTGTTGTTCTGTATCGAGGCCTGGGAGATTCCGGGTTTTTAGGGGCGTTAGTTGCGCAGTGAGGCTGACACAGTTCTGTTCTTTTCGGGAGCTATCCGATGCTCGCTAAACGGCTACGCACAGATTTGAGCGTGTTGCTTGTGTTATTTTCTTACCTCCCAGCGTGTTTTTGGAAATCTAGTGAATTCCAATTTACTCGACTAAGGTTGATGATAAAGTACTGAGTTGATTGCTCCCCGGAACCGTATAGAGTGCAGAACAACACAGAAAGTGAAACTGCACTAAACTCGTCTCTGAAGCCCACTCACTTGAAACTCTGCCAGACTAGATCAGGATTGACGTTTTAGCACCGGGAAGATTGAGGAGACAGTCGGGGAAGTGGGTGATCCTAAGCGTGTTTTATCCAAGTGTAATCCAGGGTTTGATACCACACTCAGAAGTGAGTAATCCCATCTCATGGGACTGATCGTGCCAAAGGGAAGGAAATCTCGCTAGCCCTCAGTATACCCTTTTGATCTTCCCAGTGCGGTTTGAACACGGTAAAGCAGTTAGTGTCTTACCTCCCCAGCACAGTAATCTGTTTCCGTCGTGTTCAGCACCAGATTGTTGTGCTGGGGACGTAAAACATTAACATGTTTGTGTGCAACCGGCCAAATGAGGTTGCTAACACACATCACGAGTCATGTTTGTGTTGTGTGAAGTGTGTGTATGTTGGTGGGAAGGGAAGAGGTGGTTGGCTTGAGCATTCCAGGCTCCACCAAGTGCATATTAAAATATTTGTCATGTAATTACATTCTCTGGCTTGTTTTCCATGCCTTAGAGTGGGCAGGGGGACATTGTCCCAGTCTGATGAATAATACAAGTTCATAAACTGCCATCCAAGAACATCGTTAGCCACCTCTTCTTGTAAAAAAAAAAAAAAGAGAAAAAATGTAGATGGAAATGTTGTAGAATAAAGTGTCATGAATAATTGAAGAGGTTTTTTTGAAAAATTCATCATCACCCCCACTGGTTTGAAGGTCATTTCCTGTCGCAAGTGCCATGTGAACCTCAAAGGGGAAATTGAGTCAAAACTTTCATTTTTTAAAGTAAGGAATGATCGATTAGTACAGAGAACAATTTCTCACTCAGTCAAGGCTAGAAAAGGTTGACATTTGTGTCATGTTTCTTCACAGTACTGTGATGACTAAGCGACCCATAACCAGGCCAACACAAGCCCGGTCTTAGACAAGTTAATTCCCAAACCCACATCACAGCATATCCTCAGAAACCCCTTGACAGACCGTGGTAGATCATTCATTACGAGGCTGTCCTTGTAAATAAGAATTTGTTCCTCTAGATTCGCTTGGTTGAATAAATATTTTAAACAGTACTGAGATGTTTCCTTAAAGTGACCTTCGGAAGGAGATCCTGGTTAGTTATGTAAGTTACAGTGAAGCTGTCCTGTTTTGGCGCGCACTTCTGAAATGTGGATGTTTTAAGGGCTAAGATTTTTACCCTCTGCAATTACGAGCTTGTTTCTCTCTTCAAAAAAGAGAGAAACAAGCGAATGATCTCTTGGAAAACATCTAACAAGATAATTACTTGGGTTGAATCTGATCAATAAAAAGTAATTAATATGGAAATTTAGCTCTGCTTAATTATTGATCATTCTTTTTGGAAGAGTGTTATCTGCACAGCATATTAGAAAATTATTCCATTTGCCCAAACATCGTCATACTGATTGGAGCCTGTTAAAAAATTCATTGGATTGGTTCAGGGCACCTACTAAATATCTCTGCCTTTAATTAAATCATCAGCATTCCAATAGTTTTGCCCCAGATGAGTTCTGAGGTAAGGAACACTAACAAAAGAAAAAAAAAACTGGATGCAGAAGTAAGATTGTGTCAAAACGACTATCATTATGAGGTGTATAAATCTCTTATTGATTCGATTTAAAGCAGATGAACACTTCTCAGAATCTCAGTCTGACAGCTAAACGTGCCCTCGGAGACAGAAGAGAGAGACCAGAGTCATCCTGTGAACTGTTGCTCATAATCAAGGCTTTGTTATCCTGGTGGCAAATAACATCAAGACTGAAAATAAATGGCCCCCATTAGTCTGCACAACCCTGTAAAAGCCACAGTGCTTGCTTCTGAAACTTCCCATTTTGCTTTCATGGAGTCTCACTGCATTGGGAACATTGATTGTTGTTCACTGACCAGTTGCAACAATCCTATTCAGTCCAGTTTAATGGCCTAAAATCATCCAGCGTGACCGCAGACAGAATAACGAAATTCAGAATGGGAACTAAGAGGAGTCATTTTGAAAGGTCTAGAAAGACAACAGAAAAACATCTCCAGCATTTTTCACACGACCACAGAAACGTCTTCATAACTAATAGAGTGTGATAAAAGTTTTGAAGCAAACATGTTTTAAAGTAGAAGGGTTATTGTCTTTGTCACTTCTTTATACAAAATAATTGCCAAAGAAAATGAGTTCTAACTGAGACAAAAGTGTCTTGACAATAGAAACTATAGAAGCTCTAAAACAATACCTAGTACGACAAAATGCAGATAATTGGCTGGATGTGGTTATTATACTCAGTTTGAAGCCAAAATTGGAAAAGTAATATTGTGCTCCAATCACAAAGTCAATAAACCAATTATGTTTTTGGATGCTGCCTTACAATGTAGATGACTGTGAAAGTATGTGTAAGGTCACTCAAACCTATAGTGTGTGAACGTACACATTTAAATGTGTTCCTTTTCACGTGTGTTGAACAACACTTTTTCTTGTCAGTGAATGACTGTAGTGGATGGAATGATTGACCATGTGGTAGCATCTTGAATACTGGACAAGAAAACCCCAGTGGCTCAGTGGGTAGAGCGTGAACCACGTAGGTTAAGGCCTTACCCCAGGGCCCCGGGTTCGGTTCCTGCCTGGGTCATTTCCTGCATCTCTTCCCTTCTCTCTGTCCCTCCATGCGTTTCCTTCCTTCCTCTCTCTGTCTCTCTCTCCTGTCTGTCTCTCTCTCTCTCTCTCTCTCTCTCTCAAGATCTCATAAATAATGTGACCCAAAAAATACCCCCTCAAAAAGTATATATTTGAGAAAAACAAAGAAAAGAATCTTGAGTACCATGAGACAAGAAAAATATTCACAAAAAATGGTCAAAGAAATGCGGCAGAGCTGAGGAGAAACAGGGGCGGATCACTTCTCATAATCATTTTCCTGACATTTCCATTATTTTACAAGTTGTGTATATATATAGAGATATATATATATTTTTTTCTTCATGAGTGCTTTCATTTCTTGCAGTGACACGAGCCAAGTGTGGAAGCTCACTGGCAATAAAAACAGAAAACGTATTATTAAGGATCATTCAATCAGTAGACAGCACAGGGATCAACATATTCAGATCTTTAAATGTCATGTTGTTTTCAGAACTTGTTTTTCGCTAATAATAGATTGCCTATTCAATTATATTTAATGTCTGACATTACAAATGACAACTATAACTAAATGGATAAAAAAGGAAACACTTGAAATAATTCATACTTAAACCTTACATTCTAAAGTTTGTTTTACAATGTCTTGTCTCACTTCTTTCTGTATGGGATCCAAATCTATTGACTGAAGGATTTGAAAAATGTCAAATCCAATTACCTACATGACCTGCCATCCATTTTATAATCACACCAAGAGACCATAGAACGATTGATTCAGAAAAAAAGTTGTTACATGCAAACATAATATATTCCACCAGCTGTTTTTGTAGTGCACCATATCAAGGCTTAAAATTCCAATTTTCTAGCTGATACAAGGACGACTTGCAGAAACCACAGTGCTACAGTTGATTAGCTGATGATATCTGTTCCGTTGGTGACATTGTTTGGAACCAACGCACTACTTTTGCCGGAGGCTTGCTCTTGCAATGCACCCTGGGAAGAGGGATTAGGAGACGTTGCAGTGTTGAGGAAGAAAGCCAGGTTTTCAAATCCAGGGGCTCAGTCACCTCCCTGGCTTGTTGGCAGGCTCCTGTGGTGAAACTGGCACACAGCTTCTATAACACAAGCCAGAAGGTCAGAAGTCTCTCTAGGTAGCGAAGGAAGCTAGAAACCAACAGATTTATCTAGCCCAGAAACTGCGTTTGTTAGTTTTATGTCTGGGCTTTCGGTTTCAAGGCTTTTTCGGTGCAGTAGGCAATGAGCAAGGCACCGTGATGTCTACATAATGTGTAAGGCAGGGTGCATGTGTTTGCAATCTATCTGTGAAATTGACTTGATTTTTTTTTCGTTGTTGCTGAGAAATCGTTAAATCTGTGCCTCCACTTTCCAGTCTCAAGAAGTGGGTTCTGTGGAGATATCCCACCTTTCTCTGGATTTTCACTTAGGAAGCTCCATCCAGTTACAAGCCCCCTCAGCATCTTATAATGTTCACACAAAAAGGAAGGGAGAAGGTGGGAATAGGAGAGAATATGAGAAAAAGAAACCGCCTTTGAAAAATATTTTTTTAAAATATTTTTTCTGTGAGAAACTGTCCGTCTACAGCCTCCAAGAAACTCCTAAGCTCAGTGCCATTTGAGAAATGATCTCATTTTGTTTGGAAGGACATTTCAGAGAGTAAATTGGCATCAGATTCCATCGACTTCCACCACTAATCCACCACCAAACTTGCTCTCAAAATATTCTACAAAAAGGTGGCATATAACCTGTTTAAATGTCACACCAATTGTTGAGCTCTAGTCAGAGCTGGTTTGTTTATACCCATCGAGATCATTTGCAGGCTTACTCTTTTTTTCCTTCCATACCCTGTTAATTAACTAAAGTACAGTTTGAACCACAAGGACTGTAATTACAGTAATTGTTCAGTTGTTCTTGAACATGGTCCACGTTATCGTTTCGGCCGCCATCATTTTACAATGACTCTAGGGAAATGTTAGGGAGAAAAAAAAAACACAAATTCAAAATAATAATAGGTCAATCACAAAGACCAACAAAGCAAATTTAAAGTATATACGCCATGTAAAAGCAGCTATTGGTTTTGGAGAATCACCAGTACTTGGAAGAAAAACAGCACAAACAAGGGAAGGCACACTCAATATATTAATGTGCACATTGTAAGCCTGCTGGTTGTCTTTGTGAAATTGCCTTTTAATTTGTAAAGAGCAATTGCACATCCAAGCCTAATAGTTCTTAATTGAAGTTAATTTGGCTCTCCTGGAGGGATCCAAGTAGCATCAAACAAACTGTGGGAGTGCAATTTCAAACACAACAGAATTGTTTTTGTTGGAAATACAAGCGCGTGATGTAATCAGTCTGTGAACTTTGAGTCATGGTGGTCCACGGCTACATGCAGGTAACATATAAGCTCAGGACAGGTTGTAACGTAGATATGGTCTGCTCAGGTTTGGTCAAATGAGTATAATACCTGTTGTTGTTCATCCTAACATGAATAGCAATGGGAAAGTCTGATTTGAGATATTAAATTCATGTCTTCATTCATGTTTTTTGTTATTGGGTTTTCTCCGTGTACAAAAATAGTATTGCCAAAGTGTTGCCAAATAATCTTTTCCAAGCCAGTAGCAGGCTGGCTGTTCCCAGACAGTCCTTATTGAGCCCCACATTCATAAACCTATCTTACTGAAATGTCACACTGAAGTAGCTAGGGAAAGGGTAAAATATTATACCTTAGACATTAGCATGAGGCTTAAGGTGAAGAGTGAGCCTTCAGTTTGTCTTTTTAGAAAACAATGATACACATGACAAACATTTGTCACATTAATGCTTTGCTGAATGCAGTTTAGATGTTGAAGCTATATAGATTCAAAAAAGCTACAGAAAATGATTGTGTCATTCATGCAAGCCAAGAGAAATTAATAGTAAAAATGGTGTTGCTTGATGAGCAACAAATTGCATTATAGCATGGAGGCTATAGGAACAACAGTGTCAGTTAACTTTTCAAACCCACAGCATATAAAAAAAAACTGGTGATGATTCGACTTGTGACTATTTATTTATCAATAAACAAAAATGGTTTCATCAGAGACCTATCAGTGAGAATGCATGTAATTTAGTATCTTTGGGACACTAATGGATCTTCCCTTAAATTATAAGACCACCCTTCGCCTTAAACTAAGAGGCGTATGTCCTATTAAAGTTCACAGGGTAAGACTGGCCAATTTAAAAGTATATTTGCTCTGATTAGATTTTACTTGCTGAAACTTTTCTAAAATGTGTTTATGGAGCATGGAACCATCAACAAAATGGCCAACCCATGTTGGCACCACATAAACTGCACCGTCAAACTTTGTTGTCTATCGCTGAATAAAGCATCAGGCTCGCGTGGCCGAGTTTCTTTGTGATATCAATAACTTCAAGACGCTTTCATAACCTCACCAGTCTGGGCTCCCATCTGCTCTTTAAAAACAGACCTCATTTGAATTAAATTGTGTTGCGGAACCCACTAAAAGGATGGCAGGCAAATACTGCTTTTTATCATCTCAACCAGGGTTATCCTCTTTGTAGTTCAACTGCAATGCAGTTTTTACATTGGACCCCAACCCCCCTCCCGCACTTCTGCAAATATGTAGATTGTGAGCGAGCTGGTCTCGGGAGCTCCTCGACAAGGTAGGTGACTCCAATCTCTTCACCACGAGATGACAAATGGTCAGTCGACAACAGCTCATCAGGATCAAGCTGCAAGCCGGCTTAGCACCTGGGTTCCAAGTTTCCTTTGAAATCCTTTTTTTTCTCTTCTTGCGGGGAGGGAGAAAGATTCAGCCCCCAGATTAAGAGGGCGTAATGTTTACAATATCAGCCATAGGTGCAGTCAACCGCCGGGCTGTTTTAAATCAGGCATGAAATTAATTTTCGGACTCCTTTCAACAGAGATCTATGTAATGAGGCCAATATGCATTGTATTTGTGATCTGTCCGCCAGCGATGGCCCTGAAAGTATTTTACAATCACAGGGTGCTGTACATCTATGCCACAAAGGTCTGTCCTTGGAACTGAACTCTTTTGATCCGAACATCAGAGGAAGCCTTGAGGGTTGGGTCTGTGACTTAATACGAGACGGGCAATTCTTGGCAGGGTTGTTTATTTTGTACCAAGGCCTTTTGTCTCTGGCCTTGAATAAAGTGCGATGACTCGTTAAGGTGATTTTGAATGCGGATTTCAGTTTTCTGCGGTTTGAATGCATCTGAATCTCAGTTGTTCAGCTTCTATTTGTTGTGAGTCATACACCATCTTCTACTCTCCCTCCCTGTAGTTTACCGCACAACACTGTATAATCAACTTTTTCCTGAGATATATATTTAAGGCAAAAAACGAAGCATTGAATCATTGCTGAGGTAAAAATCCTCACATTTGGTTTCAGAGGTGGCTTTATAAACGTGGTAAAAGAAATGGCCCCAAAGTCAACATTTACTTTGTCATGTTAGTTTGCGCTATAAATTGTGTATGGTAATGAGGTATCGCATCATTCTGGAGACCTGTAATGGAACATATGGTCAAGTTCTGTTAAGCATAAACATTATTCACCATGATTATTCAAATCACTTCACCCCGCCCAGATGGATGTGAATTTTAATGCATGATGTCTAGTGCTGAAACACCCTATTAACCATGATATTCACCATTCAAAAGAATATTTTCTGTTACGCACGCAGCATTTAAAATATCAACAACGTTTAAGGTCAGTAGAAAAGTATCACAATGCAGCTCTACCAGCCTTCCCCATCAGCACCAGCCCACAAGGTACAGTCGGTGTTGCAAACATCCCATTACAATGAAGCCACACAACCTCACCCACAACACCACCCACTCCTTGTTCATCAACCCTTATATGTAAATGGTTGGCATAAAATATGCTTTTACCTCAGGCTGACCTAGGTGTAGCTCGCTGTCGGGTGATGTGTGGAGCTAGAATAGATGGGACACGTTTGAAAAAAAACTGACAAGTAGATAAGAGAGCCCAGGGGAGCCGCGTGAGAAGATGACTGTAAAATGACATGTAACAGGTGAAGTGTAACCTCTACCACTGCATCACTATGCTAAAACACCAGACACTAGCTACCGGTGCTACTTAAAAAAAAAAAATCATTATGTTTAAATCTTTTTTTAGGGATGCCTTTGTAGAAAAAGTGAATAATAATTTGACATTTCCTTTTGAAGAAGCTCTTCGATGTAGGGTGAAGCATCTTATTAGGGTAACACCAGGATGTGCAGTCATTTGTGTGGCATTCAGTGTTGCAAAGCCTATCTCCTTCGGTAACAGAGATTTTTGCAGAAAATTCCTGGAGGACGAACACTGGACACAGCCTGCATGCAAATCAGGCAGACGCGTTTGTGGCTGCACAGCGAGATGTTATGGCAGAAAAATATGTGAGACTTGTAGCTCACATGAGCTATAATGATCATGCCTGCAGCCAGGAGCTTCAACAGGGAAAGCATTCTTGACTTCGGTCACTGACCAATCACGCATGTATGTTTTGCTGTAACCCCGCACAATTTTCAATTATAAAAAAGAAAAATCCAAAGTATTTATCGGTTTGCCCTTCATTCAAGTTAATTTGTGCTCAGGTCGTCAACATGGACGCATATTTCCAGGGAATTGCAATTCTTTGGAGACTACGTGTGAAATTAACTTAAATCCGCACGTTTGAGGTCTCTGCTCACCTTGTTCTATGCTACCCCTGATGAATATGAGGGATTTTAATGTTGTTTTTTTGTACCTCTAATGCTGTTCATACTTTGAATTCCTAGCGTGATGCATTTCTCTCTCTTTTGTTGTTCTTTCTAGGTAAGTGAAACAAATTGCTCCAACCGATTGAAAGTGGACCACCTCAGGCTAAGTCATTCTTCTGACGGCAGCCGGTAGAGTATTTGCTTCTTCATGCTGATTACAGCTTTATTTTGCCCAATTAAAAGCATACAAAGCGCTCAAATAAATGCACGAGGTGTAGCAATGTGCGCCATCATGCCTGCCTCCACCGCTACTAGTGTGTGGTTTTTGAATTTGAATTTAATTTGAATATCCTCTGTGTGGATAGCGCACTTAAGGTTTTCTTGTCCGCCTCTACACTCGAATTCTATTTTCAATGGGAAGCCACTAATATTCTGTTGCTCATTTGACGATATTTGCAAGCCATTTTCAATGGTATCAAAATCGTAGTATGTAGACACTGCTCAGAATACAGACACCTTCTATTTGAACCTCTCATTTCAAAAGGTTGGGCATTAAGATGGAATTAGTTCCACTATGCCTCTGACTGCCTTCACTTTTTGGGAAAGGCTTTCCAATAAACAGTGGAACATTTAACGAGGACTTGCTTCCATTAAGCCACATGACCCTTGGGAGGTTGAGTTTGA
The DNA here is from genome assembly GCF_054491055.1 of Hypomesus nipponensis. Classification (NCBI taxonomy): domain Eukaryota; kingdom Metazoa; phylum Chordata; class Actinopteri; order Osmeriformes; family Osmeridae; genus Hypomesus; species Hypomesus nipponensis. The sequence goes on along the minus strand of NC_140380.1, from coordinate 10,792,921 downwards.
TGCTGGGTGATTAGACCTGGCTTGCAGATGGTGTTGGAATTCACCCCAAATGTGTTGAATGGCGCTCAGGTTAGGGATCCGTGCAGACCAGTCCAGTTTTTTCAAACCAGGGGCCAGTTGCATACATTTAGTTTCAGACTAGTCTTAGCCTTAGACTGTCCTAAATTGTCAGGTAAGACTAGTCTAATTAAGCCTGTCTGTTGCATAAATACTAAGAATGACTTAATTTGAGGTCAAAAAGTTAACCACATCTCTCCCTGGCTAAACCTAGCGGTAAGGGCTGAGTTGCTATGCCAACGATCTGTTAGTAGGCTACGTCATCTTAGCATCTTTTATTACAAAAGGAAATAAGTGTGTTATTTGTAACTGCAGAAAATGTTGACTGGGTTCAGCTTCTCCGCAGAATAAAATGACATTTTATTAAACGAGTGAGTAGATGACAATTTTCATTTATCAACAACTCCAACGAAGATGCTGGCTGGTGCTATTGACGCTAGCATCAGCCTGCATCTACATGGAAGTTGTTGATAAATGGAATTAGCATTGGGGTTAAATTAAGAAACTTAACAATGCATACACTATTTGTTAATTAGACAACTTTTTCAATATTGTATTCCTCCAACAGATATAGGTTTTCATCAGGTTTAAATGTATCACTCTTTCACCATTAAGTGTCTTATTTTACCCATAATGCAAAGCACAACAGGCTATCTAAGTCAGTCTTACGTTAGTCACTGATCGTAAAGCTTAATGCAACAGGTAAACTGAAGAGTCTATAGCATCTATAGTCTGTCAGACTTAAAGTTTCATTTAAGACTAGGTTTATTATGATGCAACTGGCCCCAGACTTGACAAAACATTTCTGTATGGATCTCACTTTGTGCATATCTTGTGGGCATCCTTCCCATAAAAGTGGCAGCTGGTGCGACCAAAAATGAGGGCCTGCTCCATCTTAACCCCCAGGGTTTTGAGAAAGGGTCTAACGCGCTCATAGGCTTGATGTCAGGTGTCCACATACTTTTTGCCAGATAGTGTGTTAGCCATGATATAAACACGCTTCTCTGTAAATGCAATGTCTTGAAAGGCTTACACTGGCTCCACGTATTGGAGACAACACAGCGACCAGAGACATTAACTGCAAGCGAGTTATATGCGTTGTACTTACTTGCCGTTACTGTAATCTGCTAGTTGTTGTCGTGTATCTTCCCCCCGATGGAGTCATTTCCCAGACGACAAAGTATTCACTGGCATTTAAAGGCAGTTACCAACCTGGCGCTTGTGCTTGTCTCATTGGTGGTCTGTGTCACACAGTGTAATTGAGTGCAAATTGCATATCAGCTCCCCATCAGCGCAATTATTACTGGGCTGGATCTTCCCTGGTGAGGCTCTGGGTGGACACATGGTGCTGATGATCTGGCAGCTTCTGCACATGGGGATAACCAAGATAGCCGCTAGTGATGTCCTCCTGGGCTGGGCTTTGACAACCTCATTGTGAGGCCGATAACTAAAGATGGACACAGAGAGAGGCAGAGAGAGGCAGAGAGAGGCAGAGAGAGGCAAAGAGTGAGAAATACAGAGAGACAGTGAGAAATCAGAGAGACAGAGAGTGACCGAGACAGAGAGTGAGCAAGACAGAGAGTGAGACAGACAGACAGACAGAGAGAGAGAGAGAGAGAGAGAGAGAGAGAGAGAGAGAGAGAGAGAGAGAGAGAGAGAGAGAGAGAGAGATCAGGGGCATCATGGTACGCACACTTATCCAGGAAGCCCCAGAAGGATTGATGAACTGTAACGTCTTTTGATTGGTCTAGCTTGTCTTTTGCCGTTTCTGTTTCCTGTGTTGGCAAATTATTTAATGATTCTTGATTAATAAATGAAAGCATGCCGGTTTTTAGAAACAGAAACAATCTGCATCATTTACGGTTGATTACTATCTTGATTCCTTTTTCAGTTTTATCCAATGTGTCTGTGAGACAACTTCATTCAGTTCTTTCAATTCTGTGTGTGATGCATTCTTGTGTAAATCGACACCTGCGGTGATGTTGCTGGTAAAATGATTAATGATGATATGTACAGTTTTTAATTGTTTGAAAGATTGCATCAAATAATAACAGGATGTAGGCTATATGAGAAGAAAGGGAAATGCTTGCCTTTGGGGATACAGTACCTTGAGCACTGTGATTTATTCTGCGGATATTCTTTTGAGAGATAGCTTTTTGATAATTTCCATCGTTTTTTACATTAATTGACAGGTCCCTCTGGTGATGTGGCGCTATCTTCAGTTTTAAGTGTTTTGTGTTCTTACTACAGTAACTTGTGTTCAGCAGTGTGGTTTTGAAATGGGAACAATCGATAATTTAAACGAAGAAAGTGTGCCAGTTTTTTATTTATTTTTTATCATATAATTTTAAAATACACATTCGAGTCAGAGAAATTAGTTGGTGCGTGACGGGGCCATCTCTTAAAAATGTATAATTTCTCACTTTAATAAATCTTCGGCAGCAGCTTTTCATCATCCGACTTTGTATTCCGCGATCCAGTGGGGCAAATTCTAATTTGTTTCATCGAATGCCATGAAAATGGAATGGAAATTCCCCCGAGTATAAACTTTGGTCCATGTTCTACCTGTTTTCCATCTGAAGCGGTTTTATTCTGTCAACTGGTAGTAAGTATGCAAACTCTGACAACGCGCTCCCTCCAAGTAAAGCCGACAGGTTGTCTTTCCTATCCCTGTCAAACTCGTACAGTGGGGTTATAAACAGCAACATTTAAAACGTTCAGCCTGGGTAAGGAGTGTTGACAGATGACTGAGTGCTCGTTTTCATCCTCCCGCTCCAAGGAGGTTTTGACGACTCTGTCGTTTCACCTGGAGGATGGGACATATCCTACTTTCCAAACAACAGGAGCTCTGAATCATGACCGAGTGATGGAGAGGTGGAGGCCTGGCTGTGTAATTGCCTCCTTCTGCTCAAGGTCGTATGAGATGGGGGGGGAAAGTCATTAGCTGGGGCCCTATTTCAGACTAGTCTTATCAGGTCCCTCCTAACGAAATGAGCTTGCAGTGCAACATAACTCCATCAGGGTATTGATAGTCAATACACTGGAGCCCAAAAGTCAGAATCCTTCAGACCATTTTTAGACGGTGGAGAGGGTTCGGGTAGGAAGGACTCCATTGGGATAAAATTTGTATGGCCCTGAACAAACGTATATAAAATATATGTTGCAGCCGATGGAGGCTTAGAGAACCAGGAAAAAATGGGCATTAGAGGAAAGAACTGAGCCTGCACAAGGGTGGGTGGCAAAACCACTGTCGATAAAGCCTCCATTTCTCCAAACAATCCCATCTCTTCACCTGCGACAGAAGCCTCTCTCTCCCTCTATTCCTCTCTTGCTTTATACCGCTCCCTCTCTCCCTCTCTCCCTGTCTCCCTCCCCCTCTCTCCCTCTCCCTCTCCCTCTCTTCCCGTCTCCCTCTCCCTCTCTTCCTGTCTCCCTCCCTCTCTCTCTCTCTCTCTCTCTCTCTCTCTCTCTCTCTCTCTCTCTCTCTCTCTCTTCTTCTCACTTACTCAATTTCCCATCGCTCTTTTTTTATCAGCTCTCTTCATTGTCCTCCTCTGTCGAGGCTGATAGTGTTGTTGTGTTCCCTGCCACAGAAAGGCCCTATCTTCGGTGTGATATTCCTACTGGTTGTGAGCAGTTTGTTCTGTTTGTGAGCCCGTAGTACTTGGAACCACTGCTGCTGGGGCTTGTCATGTAGCCAGTACAAAGAGTATTAGTAGTAAAACTGCATTTTCAAGCTTCACATTTTTGTGTCAGAGCTTCTAGCATTCTTTTTCTCACTGGCATCTAGACACAATGAAGATATTTAGCAACCAACCCAGACACACAAAACCGGAGTACCATGCTGTTGGCATAGTACTCTGAAATAACTTTTTCATTTACATACAAAAGGCCCCATTGGCTGCACCATTATGCTAATGCATGAGGCACTGCCACTGAAATGATTCAGAAATGATCATAATGGCAGAAAGCTAATTGGGCGAATTGTCACCAGATTACTGGCAGTGGGTAATCGCACACACATACGCACACTTACACACACTAGCGCTTACACAGGCTTATACATGCCCACTCATTCACACACACTAACACACACACACTAACGAATGCACGCTCCCACGTTCACGCTTACACACACACACACACACACACACACACACACACACACACACACACACACACACACACACACACACACACACACACACAGACAGAGCTAATTGAGACCAATGCTACCTTTACAACTACAATCACTCACTTTAGGTTGTGGTACAGAACAGGTGCTCACTCCACATGAAGACAGACAGGAGGAGAAAGCAGAACTGACTAGGGGTGGGAGGAAGGTCCATCTGAATACTAAACAGCCCTCTAAATACCAGGCAAAACATTTCAGTGAAATCCTGTGGTGTCTCTAAAGTAGAGGCAAGAGAAGAATTGGAAACATGTTGACAGAGAGACGAGATTTGCAATGCTACAGTGATTGAGAGACCTATTAATAATAATTCACCATGAATTTAGACACGCCACAGTAGGCCTAGCTCAAACAAAATGCCAGGTCGGATAAACGCTGACCAGTAGACCACTTTAGACCACTTTATGCATTGGTTGGTTAGACTCACACATACTCCGTCACATCTATTTTCTGTCCATCTCAAGTCATCACAATGCGTGTGACAGTGGCTGAAGGCAGGTTGAAATGATGAGGGAGATGTCTGGCTAATGTCACTGTCATTTTTCGTTTGCCAATTTTCTCCTTTTCCTCTCCTCCCATGCTGGGTGCAGACAAACCTATTCAGTTAATTGACTTTAAAATATCTTCTCTGTAATCAGGAGTTAGTCATGTGTTACACCATGCAGAGCAAGGTGTTCATTTTGTTTGTGTATAGAAAGTTAGGCTTGCATTTCCTCGTTCCTCTTCCCCTATTGCAGCCTGTTCCGTGATCATTTCTCTCTTCCAGGTTTCCCATGAAAATTACAGACCACATCTATAGCCTTAGGGCCACCATTGTAGACAATATACAAAACAGAATTAAAACGCTGGTGTAAAAATCCCGGCCAAAAAGCAGCAACATTGCTTTGCCTGTAATGGATTCAAAGTTTAAACACAAAACCATGGTATGCCTTCTGAGCACTTTGACAAATCCAGTCACTGCATCACTTGGTCGAAGACATGTAGTTTGTCAGACACTTAACAGGGGGAAAAAAACAAAGAAAACGAAGGAGGTTGACAATGAAACAAGCCTCAAAGCCCAGACGCGCGCTATAACGCCTTGTTGACATTTAAGGGACATTTATGTTGGAGTGTACGCGATTTGTCTGTAGGGGTACTTGGCGGGTCTGTCAAATTGCTCTCATTATTTGTCAGTGATAACAATGCTATCAACCCACAACACGTGTGCATGGTGTCTGCCGTTGCGTGGTAGGCTATGCAGCACGCCTACGTTCTGGAGGTGGCCAGACATGGCCAACGTTGGCTCGTGGTTCTCTGTGGTTTCTACGACACAGTGACTGTCCAACGATGGAAATAACGTGTGTGTGGACGTGTGTGATCTATTCATAGGAAGACTGTACATCGACACAGCTGAGAGAGATGGGAGAGATATGGAACGTCCCCCGTGCTAAATGACTAACCCACCATCGCTGTTAAAAGCTAAATAAACGCTTTGTTCAGAGAAAGCTTTCCTGTTCCCATCAGTATGTATGTATTCAGTTCACACGTATGCACTGGGAAATATGTCCGTTGGTTCACATACTTCTTGACGGTCTATCTTAACCCACGTCAAGGCTATAAAGCACGGCTTTGTGGTTTGTTTCTGGACTTATACAAACAGAAGTTGGGCATTGGCAAGTCCAATATCTATACACAGAGGAAAACATTCACGGTTTCCCACATCCGCCATACGCGGTGATGTTCTGAAGACCACATAAGCCCATGTTGAATGAATATCGTCCTGAAATAAACTCGGGAAATTACATCTTGCGTGCAAATTTGAAATGTCAGTGCAAATGCGTTTGTTCCTTAAAGTAATAGTCATAAGCGATCATTTTGTTGAGTGGGGGGTCATTATCTCATAGTTTGAACGCAAATTGCTTTGCCTCCTCTTCTTTGGACCGGAGATGACAAACACAACTAAGAGATGAGCATCTGACAGTAAAACAATTACCGGATGCTCAACTCAGAGTTTCATTTAGATTACATTTAGTCATTTAGCAGACGCTCTTATCCAGAGCAACTTACAGTAAGTACAGCCTCCCCAAGGCAAGTAGGGTGACGTGCCTTGCCCAAGGACACACCGTCATTTGGCACAGCCAGGTATCTAACCGGCAACCTTATGATTACTAGCCCGATTCCCTAACCACTCAGCCATCTGACTCCCCTAGTGTCAGCTGATGAATTTTTTAGTGAGTTCTACGGCTCTTTAGGTGACATGGCAATTCATCACACCCTATAGGCCTACATGGAAACAGTTATTATAGGCCTACTGTATGCAAATCTGACCTAAACATTTTGAAATTATTTTTTTTACTGCTTGGTTGAAATGTTAAAGCAAAAGTCAACTCAGACCTGAAGTGAGGGTCAGTCTCACTCAGGGATGATGTACATTTGAATTAGATCGAAATGGGGCCAGATTTGGAGAATGCTATAAGTTGTCATTATTGTACTTTACATTACAATATGCTGTTCGTAATCCATTTATGCTTAAAGATAATGCAGTCAATATAATGTGCTGGCATTAACTGTAACTGTAATAGGCAATATTCGGAATAGCCGCAACATGTGCAAAGAGTAAATTGAAACACTTAGTTTCTCGATCATTTTTGGCCTTAAATCTGGGTATAGAGAGACAGTGATATATTACCAGCAATCTATTAAAAAGTTTAATAAGATGCCCAATTAACAGTGCACAAGGACACTTGCTTGGATGCTGGCATTTACTAATAAAAATGACGTTTTTTTATGAGCTCTGTATAGACTCAGGCCCTCGGTAGCAGAAAGAGAATAAATCAAATAGATTGCATTCTTTTAGAGGGTAGGTACTTAAATGCAAGATTAATCCAAATTCATGTCTTTTCAGTACCAATCTTTCACAAAAACCAAGTGGAAGAGTACCTAGAAAAAACAAAGTTATATGAACTGCTTATAGTCTACACAGATCAATGGTGCTTAATTAAATGGTGAGGATGGAGCAAACAACACAAGGCTTTAATGGTGACATACTCCAGTACCTGCAACACCAACAGAGGCAAACAAAGGTCCACTAACATCACTCACTAACTTTTAAACCTTTGTAATGTGGAAAGATCTTTCCATCGGCAGCCATTAAGGAACCAGATACATTAAAAATGTTTCCTGTAACTTGAGAGAATGAGAATTCTCTATTGTTGTTCTCGTGGAACACAAATCAATAACTCTAAAATGAACTTTGTTTAATCTTTGTTAAACGTTTAGAACAAAACAGAAGGGTCCTAGACACTTCTTTTAGCAAGGTTAAGATTTTACAGTCTTCCATTCTTAAGGAAAAACAACATTGCCATGAGCCTAAACTTCTTCAACATTCAGTTCTGGAATCACCTAACCTCCATCTACGGGGAAAAACACTTTGGGGAAGCTGAAGTTTTACTAAATGATATGATGGGATGACGACCAAAAAGAAAACGCTCTGAATCGTTTGGAATATTTTTTTAGTTTGCATAATTGATGAGTACTTAATGAGGACTCTAATGTACTCTACTGTACTCTAGCCTAGAGCTATGTTCTAGGCTTTCTCTGTTCTGTATACCTTCCTGAAAAAAAGGTATATATTTAAAAAGTTATGTAAATGGATAATTCTTGGTGGGAAAGGTTGTGAATGCGTGTCGATGCAACCATTTCACAAATGTGAATGTGAGTTTTTAATAGTATGAAAACTATTCCTAAACGGCCCCTCAAACATAACCCCTCACAGTAATCACCACAGTGACCATATTTTCTTGTCATAAAGAAACAGATCATTGCACGCTCACACAATTCTATCATGTTGCATCATGTGTATTTAACAGATTCCCCCGTAGTCCCCATAGTTGGATTGGCAACGGATTTGAACAATATTTTCCAACATGACTTATTTTTGTACTTTCTCAGCCCTCCTACTGTAATACCATGGGTCTAAGGTGGATTCATCAAACGGCTTTAGGGTCGTGAGTTGTGCGTAAAAGAGATAATTCGCATTCATGATCTGATTTCGGTGAAACCCCCCGGTCAACTTCTTAATGAATCAGTAGGCGTGTAAAATGTGGCGGTGATAAGTTTGATTAAACTTATTGTGGTGCCGATTATAAAGCAATCACGGGAATACGTAATTAGCATAAGACATTTGATGTGAGGCTATGATATTGCCACACTTTTATCAGCTGTAGCATAATTAACATTGCGTAACGTCAGAAGGCCGGGGCGAGGGATCCTTTGTGTTCAACAATGCACATAGATGTGTCATGGATGGAAGTAGGTGGGCAGCGTAAAAAAAAGAAGAGGGTTGATTTATGTCAGAATGGAGGAGAAAAACTAAAACTCAATTTTCAGAAGGTCCAATTTTACCCATAATGCCCGCAGCGGGGCCCAGTCATTGGCTGCTGAGTTATGTCAGGAATTCTGGGTAATAAACAGAGTGCTTAGTGCCAACCCAGCTTAATAAATTTCACTTTTGGAATCTCATTACTCCAAAACAGCCCAGGAACCATATGATTAATGACACTCCTCTAATTAGACATGCAGTGTTCGAAGCCGTTTGATGATCTCATCTCTAAGAATATTTATCAAATTTTATTGCCAGCACTGTTCAGATAATACCATATCCCTTTCCACACATTCGGTACATCCCAACAACACGCAGAGCGGTAGCAGAAAAATATAAACACTGTAAGTGAGGGGGGAATAGGTTTTCCACTGTGAAAACGGGAGGGAAGAAATATACGTTGAGAGAAAGCATGAAGAGTGTATTTCACATCGACGACAAGTCGTTAACTATCCCAAAACAACGGGCTTGAAGGACACGGCTGTAAATGTACCCAAATATATGTGACTCAAAAATGAGGTCATGCCTCAAGGGCGTCTAAATTTCCACATGAAGAAGAGGACAGAGAAGAGGACTCTGCTGTAACACCAGGTCCTCAGCTGTAACACCAGGTCCTCAGCTGTAACACCAGGTCCTCTGCTGTAACACCAGGTCCTCTGCTGTAACACCAGGTCCTCAGCTAGGGTTCAGGGTTGACATTGCCTCTTAACTTAAAGATATCAAGCAGTGAACGTCTGCCAATATCCAGTCCCAAATGATGATGTGTGTCCCTCTCACTGTCCTCTGTGTCTTTGAAGACCAAAACTCATCTCAGTATATTAACGTGTGGAAAGTGACGTGCATGTTCTGTTCTTTCGCCATATCTGAAAAGCAATACGAAGGCTTCGAGCTGTTAAAGTTGTTAATGCCAGCGGGGAAAGACCATCTCCAGTCAACATGCTGCAATTTTACCAACAAATTCTTACCGAGTTTGCATTAGTTGTAGTTAAGTTATGTTGATTTTAACTGTATTCCATGACACAGCAGAACATTAACTTGTACTGTAGATAGTGAAATAATGTTTTCCAACTTCAAAACAGACACAACTATTTGGTATTTTACTCACGGGTAGACAGAAGCCACTGTACCTCCATCACTTTCAGTTATTAATCACATTACGGCGGGAAACATATCACCTTCATACCCAGCAGGGGATGAGATTGAGCGTGAATTCATGGAGTGTTTAAAGGTTGCTGGTTAGGTAATAAAAAAACCTTGAGTTTTTACTTAAGGCTGTGTGGCGCGAGTCAGTGTTTTGATTATAGTGCCAAGCAAGCAGGGGAACCTGCTGTGGTCAATTACATCGGGACGTTAATGGCATCGCTGTTGTGAAGCCCTGTAGTTTGTACAGTGGATTCTAAATTTTGCTTATTATTATTATTGTTTTCCCATTCCCACATTTGTGTCCGTTTAAAATGTAGCAAATCTCAGTTGAAGACGGAAATGAGTTCAGAGCGGTTGTCATGACGACATGTTTGAAGACTTTGACCGTTGTGTTTGAAATATTTTCTCAAGTCACCCAGTGAAAGATAAAACTGACTTCTTAAAAATAAATCTTTGGAAATAAGTTTAAAACAGAAAAAAGGCTCGTGTTGGGCAACCACACACAGTTTCCTTTTGGAGCTTTTTAAAGTTGTCAACTCCACTTCTTGTTCAAACACATAGAATTCTAATGAAAAGGATTTCTATTACAGACGTAGTGGAGGTTATCATCCTTCAAAGACAAGAGAAACACAACTTGGCAAGTATTCTTGTGCTTGTCTTTTCATCAACGAGTTCCAAGATGTCAGTTCCCACCATGCAATTATCCAGCAATGACGGTTCACTGTTAACAATGCAGAGTTCCTCCCTTTGATTTTCATGACCCTTATTGATTAAAAATACATCTTTAAAAGAAAGTGTTCTCTCTTGGTTGTGTGCTGTCATACCCTTATTGTGACGAACAATTCTCATTAGGGCAAATTGTTGACGTTATGCAAACGTTTTCATTCTAACCTTTTGGTCTCAGACTAAATACAAATTCCACCAAGGCTGTAATGCACAGGGGGAAAGCTGGTAAGCAAACACTATTTCACAAGTCGATTCGACAACTATCTCCATTCTGAGGGAGGCTGTCAGGCCAAATAGTGTCCTACCTGACGTCACAACTAGGACAGTATTTGGCCCTAGGACACTATTTGGCCCTAGGACACTATTTGGCCCTAGGACACTATTTGGCCCTAGGACACTATTTGGCCTGACAAGGCCAGGTGATGATGACCCAGGGTCCAACGACGGAGCAGTTTCCAAATCAGCATCCAGTATTTTGACAGGAGTGATTGATCTCTTGCTTTGTACGAGAACAGAGGAGCAATATTAAGGGTGGAAACATCTGGAGGGAGGAGTGTATAACATGTGAAATGCAAAGTGAACTATCTCATTCATAATAATAATAAGGTAATTTAACGTTTTTATCCAAAGCCTACAACCTCTTGATCTGCCATCAAATGCTCTAACCACTAAGCTGTACAAAGCCCGTTCCTACTTCAGAGAGCTACTGGCAGGTGTCCCAGACCACTGACCCAGAAATACCTGAGACACTGTAGGCCTTCTCTTGAACCATAACATGGCCCGCTGGATAGTTAACTCTCCTTAATGTTTGAAGTGATTTTATGAAGTTAAAAGTATCCCTGTTCCTGCCAATGTTAATCCCTTCGGAACGTGATGGAGTATGCCACTTAACTGCAAGAAAGAAACAGTAGACCGTAGTCAGTCAGATCTGTCATGATGTAAGAGGGTGTGAGGTCTGGAAAAAACAGATTTTGTTAATTTACCCAAACACATAATTACCCATTCGTTTGTGTTAGCATGTTAGCCTCACTTAAATCCACTTCAGGTGGAGTGTTGGAGAAAATGGAGCCAGTAATTAAATGCAAGGCACAGTTCAGATTGCCCAGCTTCAGGGCCCCTTCAAGTACGTATGAGAGGAGGGGGAGTAGAGAGGGGGAAGGGAGGTAGGGAAAGGAGGGGAGAAAGTAGGGGGAGAGTGAGGGTTAGCAGAGAGAGAGAGAAAGAGATGGAAGGACAGTGAGGGAGAGAGAGAGGGTGAGGAGAAGTCTGCTTCCTGACACAATAACTCAGTGCCGTTTACCAAACGCCGCGAGTGAGAAGTCCAGGCAATAAGGGAGGCATAAATCCAGTCTGAAATCTCCCAGATTGCATCTGAATGGCGCTTTAAACAACCTGTATGGCTTTCACCATGACTCCATCGCAGCCATCCATCGTGCCTGGACTCATCCCAGCCCTCCTGTCCAATCACAGATAGCTGAGGAAGCTCTTTATAGCCAACTGCCTCCTACTCGGTCCATTTATTTTTGTTTTGTTGGGACTTCAGAAACTTTTCCTTGGATGGCGAAGTCAAAGAATATGTGTTTGATATATCATATTTAAATTGTGAGTACACATTTCTGTAAGATTATTTAAATCTGAAAAGACTGCAAAGCGGGTTATGAGACATGACCCAGCAGTTATCTGATGGTAGTTGTCCCACTGTTGGTGTGTGCAAACATAATAATGTGTTTTTTTTTGCAGACACTTTAATCCAAAGCTATGTTCTGTGCTCTAAACAGAGCCATTCTCTCCCTTAAAAAAATAAAATAAATATATATATATCTATATATAAATTTTCGATATTTTGCTTGACAAGATAATATCAACAAAATAACGATTTATTCATGTATAGTTGTTTGACAGCTTAAAACGTCCGATGACAATTTCGAAAGATCTTGTAAGCAAAGTAACACTAACTAATAATTAAGTCAGCCAAGGATGCAGAGGAAAAAAAAATACAAAATCTGTATTCACGGATGTTCAAATGAAAGAGAAACCTTTTAAAAGGCACCGCTTGATTCAGGCATATTTACAGTGACAGCGAGGCAGTTTGAATTCAAAACAAACACTCACAAACCCTGGAGATCAATTAGCACATTGTTATTTGTGATTGAAACAATTATGTCGAAACAATGCTTTGTTTACCTGTTGGAATAGTGTGTGTTATCTATTAGACAGCAGGTTGTGTATCTAATTAGGCTGTAGCTAAATGTGTGACAGTGTTTTGTGGCCATACCGTGACATATTCTCACGATGTTGAAGTACTGACCACGGTTCTCAGGCAACAGTCAGTTCACCCTGGATTTGAAGTTGTTAACATAACTGTCCAAAGGGGGTACAAAGCTCTGCAATGGATGGTCCTGATGGGAATATGTGGTTAGGGGAGACGTCTTTATGACAGAAAATGTGACCAAATGCAGTCTGGGTCTGATTGATAAGAGTCCTTGTAGTCAATATTACCTACTATTACCAATATTATCTACCACTGCGTTGGAATCAATTCAAATGGACAATTTGTCTTCAGCTAAAGGTTCTTCTTAGTAGCTATTACAGAGAGTGATCATTATGGGTGTCATCTCCAGAAACACATACACTTCTTTATGTCCATCATAGTCGATGATGAACATGGCACACCTCATACACACACACACACACACACACTTATTCAAACAGTATACTTCACATTACTCCTACACACACACACACACACACACACAGAATCACCCGCGTGCCCAAGACTCACACTCACACACACACACACATAAACAGACTGAAACAGAGCACGTCTGAGCAGGACCAGGTAGTCCCTAGTGAGTCCTCATCTCCTGGCCAGCTGTGGGCCCACTGACACTACCTTAAACACCCCCAGAGGAGCCATACGCTTCATCTGAATGAATCCGACTCATTTGACTCTCAGTTCAACTGTCTCGCTTTTGGGCCTGTGTCAGTTAGGAAATTAATTAGAGGGAAATTAAAAGCAGATTTGTCACATTTAAAATTGAGTCTGGACCCACGACCGCGGGCCTGTCGTTGATGCACAGTGTTGGAATGAGATACCTTTGTCTCCTACTTCACCGTCTTTGTTTAGGCTTTGAGACGGAGAATAGTTCTCTGGTAGAACACACTTGGTTGGGGTAATGAAAATATTGAAATGAAAAACACTTGAAACCATTGTTCTCACTTGGCTATCGGTAAAAAAACAAAACAAATTCCAAATCGCTAAAATGGAGTCCATTGCCAGTCTCGTGAAGTGTCTCACAGACTGTACACCACATTTGAATGATATAAAGCCCATATCAGATGCCCATTAGTGCTTGAGTTTTAGACTATCCAGACTATCTTTCAGAGTGCATTGTGGGGAGTGTTTTGTTGTTCCCATATTTCAAGCCATAACAAAATGGAGTGTAATTGATTTTTTCAGTAAAGCGCAACCTCGTGCACGCCAAAGGCAACAAACAAACTAACTCACATTCACATCTCTCCTGTGCTCTATGCCCCCCTCCTCCCTCCCCCCCCCTCTCCTTATTGCTTGCATTAGCAAACTTTATCTTTGTTTTGAATTCAATTAGAATTTTTGGGAAAAGGAAAACTATAAAGAGATTTCGAGAAACAGACCATGCAAAGGATGGATAGTGCGCGTAGACGATGATTGATCCGTCTTGGTGCCACAGATCAGAATCACACGCCTAGCTAATGCACCAGACCACTGCATGGACCATTATGTGCCGATTGCTTTATCCTAATGGGACAACGACATCAGGGTTTGCAGTTTGACATTATACTCCATTAGCTTCAACATTTTAAGTTGTGTGCTCTTCAGTGTAGTCCAATTCCACTGCGGTACTTTACAATAAATAAATCATACTGTAGGTGGTTGAAATTGTGTAAATCAAATACCTGCCCGTGCTGTATATATTTTTGATATCTCTCTAATATGATTGAGACTGTAGTTTCTTTCGTGGGTATGTGCCATCCTCCATCCTCTGCTTGACTGAGATACTGAACATCCCTTTTTTTTGTCACATTAGCATTGAGCGGCCTAATCACAGAATAGAGAACTCATCATCTTATTCTGTTAGCTAGACTACTTTATGCGTTTACACGCTTGTACAGATGTTCCTGAAACCATTTGGCAGAAAAACGCATTGTAGATAAACTTGCTGTCGGTGCACAATGTGTGATATCACTGATCAAAGCCATGAAAAGATGCAGTTGAACCACCATGCTTTTAGCAGATAAACCTGTCTGAGAGTATAAGAGGACGACATTCTCCTTCTCCCCTTATGGACACCGCTGTGGCTCCAGCCCAGCATGACGCGCAGCATAGAAACATCCTGTGTGGGATGCATCCAGTATCTTTATTCAATATCTTGTTTTCTGTGTTGTCCGCCAGCAACCAGCTTCCTGTAAGCCTTCCTCCTCTCTGCCTCTATGGAGTCATGTGTCTCTGCTAGCCTCTCTTCCTGTGGGCAGTGCGACCCTGGGTGATGTCCTTGCGTGAGGCTTAAGTAAGGAGGTTGTATTGCACACAGTCGTAAAGGTTTAAAGAAGCCACTGGAGAAAGCTGAAGGGGTCTGCTAGGTGTAGTGTGGGACTGGCTGGGGGTGGTGGGAGAGTATGTGTATGTGTAATGATTTGGGTGTGCGGGTGCGTGTGCTTGTCTGTGTGTGTGTGTGTGTGTGTGTGTGTGTGTGTGTCTGCTAGTCTGTGCAGGCGTTCAGAAAGTCTCTCTGAAAACAGCAAGACAGAAATATAAAGTGACGCCTTCTTTTAAACGCAATTCTCTTTTCATGTCACGTGTTGAGAAATCAGAACACCTCTCTAGGGATGGTTAATTTCAGATTAAGTTGATTTGGAGCTAATTAGGATTCATGAGGAACTGTGAGTAAATGTCTAGTGATATTTAAGAGGACTAGGAGATAAACCAAAACAAGATGGCCGTCCCAGCGGACTCCTGTTGACTCAAATTCTATATCAGGAAATGGAAGGTTGACTGGAATTATAGAGAAGAAAGTAAAACGTTGAGCCAAAACGTCTCAGAACAACAAAGGTGTGCTGATAAAAACCCTACGGCGATATAAGAAAGTGGAAAATTACTGCATTTATATAGCTCTTTTCTACCTTGGCGGCACTCAAAGAGCTTTAAGTTTTTCGCCTGTCATTCACCCTGACGGAGGCTGCCATGCAGGGCATCATAACCCTGCAGGGAGACCGTTTCTGAATCATCCCCGATCCCAAAAATAGGCGTTGCTGGCAAGTCAGCGCATTGTAATGTAAAACGGCCTCACCAACTGTTCCTCTCAGACTGAATACCACACCTTACCATCACCCCACTGCAGCAAGCACTCAGCAACAACATTCTGCAGAAAACAATCTCGGATCACCCTACACAGTCACTTGAGCGGGACAACCAGATCGATTGAGAGTACTGCCTTCCTGGTTCAACGTGATTGGCCGGGCTGTGCTGACTCGTGCGTGACCCCCCCCCCCCCCCCCCTCTCCTGTCTCCGTCCTATGGAGGTGACTGGGCCCGGGCCGATGCCCGGGGAGAGAAAAAACAACAACAAATACATGGATTTTCCATTGGTCTCCAGCTGGGGCCTGCGGCCTGCTGGGAGAGAGAGAGCCTGCTGGGAGAGAGAGGACCTGTGAGGCGGACGGCTGATTTCAGAGCCCGCCCCACGCTTTCCCTCCTGCCTGCCTGTCTCTCTGTCTTTCTCCTCTCCTGTCTTTCTTTCTTTCTCTCTCTCCTGTCTCTCTCTCTCGCTCTCTCTCTTCCTCCCTCTTTCTCTCTATTTCTCTCACTTTCCCTCTCCCTTCCCTCTGCCTCTCTCTGTATCTCTCTACCTCTCTCACTCCCATCTCTCTCTCTCCCTACTTGCCTCTGCAGAGGAGAGTGGACTAATGCTGTAAATCAAGCTGTAGAGTAGGCAATGGAGAGAGATTGAGAGGTTTCCCAAATCCACCACCCCCTATAATCTTGCCAAGAATCTCTCTGAAGAGAACAGTGAATCGGTAATATTCTTCAGTCTTTGAGAGGGGTAACTTATTATGTGGGCCTTGGAAAGGGCTTCAACTAAACCATGGACAACACACATTCCGGAACACACACACATTCCGGAACACACACACATTCAGAAAGACAAACACAAATTCAGAAACGCACACAGTGTGATCTCTTTAGAGAAATACAGAACAGGTACACACAAACTCGTCTCTTCACCCCCCTGATAAACGCCCTACACTTGAGCGACCATGTCTGAAGAGAGGACCTCTTTCTGGCTGTGCCTGTGTTCACACACGCAGGATGACTTACTGAAACTGTCCCAGGAGGCCCGGCCTCTTCTGAAGATGAACCTGACCTTAAGCTACAGGCCTAGCAGAGTGAGGTCTGAAGGCATGAGCACTGACTCGTGGGCATGTTGAAAAACCCTGTGAATTCAAAAGAATATGGTGGAAACTGTGATAAATATATGCGTAGGGCAGCCGTAGCCCCATCTGGTCCTTCCAGATCAATTTCAATCGAGTTTGTTGGGAGCTAAACAAGGCCTGTTTCTGGATGGGCTGAGATTCTGGATGTATCATTACCTCTTCAGTGTCATGTCCACCCCCTCTCTCCCCCCGCCTCCCCCGCCCTGCCTAATGCTCTGCTCCGCCTCTCATATGCCTCATCTCTGTCTAAAGTGTCACATACACCACATTTCCCCACTTTTTCACTCCACACTTGACCACATTTAGACATGCATAGCCTGCAGGTCTCTGGGGAGCAAATTGATCCCTTACACAGAATCCCCTAGTTACTGCTGTCCCGCATGCGGGGACATCCGCCTTTGAGTGTTCCCATTTTGAGACTTTCGAGGGGTGAATCGAAACAGTTTATTCGCTCACTGTGTCTTCCACACGCTGAGAGGTCAATCTAAACCTACGCATGGTCTTAAGATCCCCCAAGGTTGACTTCAGACCAGTGAAGCGTTGTGGCTGCATTAGGGATCAACCAAGAAAGCTGATCCCAACACCTTGCTGTTTATTATGCTGTGGATTAATACAAGTGCGAGGCGAGCGGTAGGCCTGTTACAAAAAAAACATATAGTTCGGATCATCTATATAGGAAATAACTCTTCTTTTTCAGGAGTGATTGTCAGGTTTCCTTCCTTGCTTTTTCTGAGCTATGAGTCGCATTCAGTCTGTGAGTGATTTAGGGTTTAGCAGGAGCGTTTTGGCGTGGCTGTGATTCTGAGATTTAGCCGAAGTGAAAAGAAAGTCTACGCTTGCGAGATGTCCGAAATAAGCTTTTAGAAGTCTTTTAAAAACCGTTACGGATTCCCAGTGCCGTGATATATCGTACTGTGCCTGGCTGTGTCCGCATGCCGTAATGCAGACAGCGTCTGAATGCTAATGCCTTGAGCTGAGAGCTGCATCTCTGTCCACGTTCAGCTGGCTTTCATGCAAAGTGGTGCCATACCGCCACCTAAAGGAATATACAGGGAATTACTACTGATTGACTCTGCTTAACCCAAGGGCATTTGAAGAAGAAAGGCACCAGACGGTTTTGTTCACCTTTATTAGTCCGCTCGACGCCCACAGTGTATATCTCGCAGAAATCTAAGCGAACTTAATGAAAACATTTACGGCGGGGACTTGTAAAACGTTAGAAAGCACTGTAAAACTATACACTCACGACCCTTAGTTTTGACCTCATTAACAGAATAAGGCTCACTGGTGGGAACAGAACTGTTCAGCCTGCCTTGTCAGGCATCCCAGGGGAAAGACAGGGAGAATACATTTAAGACCTTCAACCTTCACTATTAGGCATAATTACAACCAGGATATTAGGGATTCAATTAACATTTCAATATGTCCAACTCTCCTCTGCTACTAAAGCCGGGATGTCGTTCAGATAAGGACAAGCTCAGGGTGTCTTTGGTTGTGAGAGAACCTGAAAAGCACATCCAATCTATTCTCCTGTGGATGTACAGTACAGTCACCAAGATGTGTACGTTTGCTTTGAACCATGGGGATACCAGCAAACCTAGTCTCTCCACAGCTAAATCGAAAGGAGGTAGGCTACTGTTCGAAGCCAAACGCAAACCCTCCGCTAGTTCCAGTTTGGCAGCTTCTCTAACAACAGAAATTGATGCTTGTCCGGTTCATTGTCGAGAATAGCAGCATAAATACAGGGTCTCTCTCCTTCAGCTGTTTGTTCTGCCAAGAAGACTCTCTGCCTGTCTACCTTTGTAGCTTAGCAACAGCATTGGAATGTGCTGTGGAGTTTTCAGGTTGAGCGGAGGGTTAATGGACTGGGTAGGTGGGACTCTGTCTGTCTCTCTCTCTCTCTCTCTCTCTCTCTCTCTCTCTCTCTCTCTCTCTCTCTCTCTCTCTCTCTCTCTCTCTCTCTCTCTCTCTCTCTCTCTCTCTCTCTCTCTCTCTCTCTCTCTCCCTCTCCCTCTCCCTCTCTGTTTCTCAGCCTCTCCCTCTCTCTTAACCTCCATCTCTCTCTCTCCCTCCATCTCCCCTCATATGCACCTCCATTATCATCTCTGATCACTAAAGCTGGCTGGAATCACTCTGTTTAATGGAGGGTGTTCACTCTTAATGACACATGCATCATGATGGCCTTCATCACTCATCAAGTCTCGGCAGATGTCAATACAGACCTGGCTTTAGGAAGTACGCTTCGGCTCATCTTACGAGCACTCTGCCGTTGAGTGATTGGAACGGTATGGCCAGCACCAATTCTGTAAAAGTTAACCCTTCTATACAGTCCCCTTGTAAAGGAGGATTACTTATTGAAAGCTCAACTCAAGCAGATTTACACAGTCATGTCTGGGTTGATCAAAAAGTTCAATCAGAACAGAGACGATTCAGTCTGTTAATCAGTACTCAGCATTGGTAGAGCAGCAGATGTATGTTATGTTTCTGCTTCGCCATACCGTGTGCATTTCGTACGTTTACATGATAGAAAACTTGCTAGTGGCTTATGAAGAGGGTCCATACATGTGCTGTTTTATTGTATTTAATCAGAGATAAATAAATACTCAAATTCAGACGTCTCTCTCACAGGTGTCTTAGGAAACTCAAAACCACCTCCAGGCACCAACCGCCACCAAGTTTTTTTTTTTTTTACCTTCAACTTGTATGGGAATCTATTGTGTATTGCACTCAAATATAGATGAAAAGGAATGAAAGGATGAAAAGGAACTTCTCGTTCCAAAACAGGATACACTCTGACACTCACCTCAACAATTCAAGTCACTTCCTGAAAGGAAAGGAGAAGAGCCCCTAATGGTCACCTGTAATTTTAAATCGATTTTAGTATCGAGCGGACGTGCTAACCGAAGAGGATTTGATGAAGGCGACGGAGAGATGCTCAAATGGGCGTCAGAGGGGCTGTTTTGCCAGACCACGAGGGTGGAAAGGAGGCAGTATTGAACACGACAAAGTGAGGCGAGTTAGTATAGAAAGGAGCCTCTTTTCCCAAGCTCTCCCCATCGCGTCCTTTCACTGCACTGTGGTGTGTCAAAGCCATTTTGAAAACTCACCAACATTTAAGAAAAGGCCAGTTTGAGAAGCTGCACGTTACAGCTGAGGGTATGTTTTATTTATTTTGTATTTATTTTTAAGTGGAGAGTGAATGCCTGGACATCCAGACATCACGGTTTTCTGGACATTAGAAAGTAAAAGTTGTAAGGGGAAAATAAATATTGGAGGGAGGTACTTGATTTAATAGCTCATCAGCTCCATCTACTGTTCATGTTTGGGAAAGGCCACAGATGAGTGTGTGAGAGAGAGACTGCCCTATTATTCTCCTCATGACTCATATTCTGCATTACAGCATGTTAGTAAAGGCTGTGATATGCTCCAATTACCCCAACTACATTGTTAAAATAAATCTGTGGGTTGGTGAATAACACTCTGGGCATGTTGTGGATAACACCTGAGTCACTTAGATGTAGGCGTTCTCTGTTGACGATTCAGAACGCCGCAATTATTTCAGATACAAAAAACGAAGAATTGCCAAGCGGTTCGAAATACAATCTGCAAAAAACAGTAAACTGCCAGTAGTTTTTTTAAATCGTTGAATTGATTATCGTGCAAACTAGGCGGCAGGCTTTGGGGGCACAATTAGGGGTGCTTAAATGAGGCCTTCACTAGCCCCCTGGTGGCTATTGTGTATCACTTATTGACCTGTGAGGTCACTACTGGTTTCCAGGAATAAATCAGATCCCGATTAATATGGAGGCCTGAACAACACTCATTGTGAACCTCAAGGCTTGGATTTGAATACTTTGGCAATGGATGGAATACATGTTAGAGAATCTGCTTAAATAATGAATGTGTTCTTCTTCTTTTTTTTTTCTTAAAAGGAATGCAAAGAGGGAAGGCTCAATTGAATATATGTTTTGCGTCATGTTGGTGTAAACACTTAGTGTTGAAGGTAGACGTTTATGCATGTATGCTGTAGCTTCTGGCACTAGATGCATATATTGATAGGCTGGATGTATATTATACTTGCTCCAGTAGCTCCAACATTCATAACATATCTCTGACTACTACCTTGTAAAGACAAGCTTGAGTTTTGCTTCATGCACTTCACTTCACACAATTTAAAAACCATCGCAACTTCCAATAATCGAGGCATTGGCAGATTCTCATTATGATTAACATCAATGCTATTTACCTTTAGGAGGTGAGCTATACAGATACCAACCAACTGCTAGAGCCATAATGCTAATGACAAGGCCAAGACATTTGTCTTATGTTTCATCTTCATCAGAAAAGCTAACTGTCTGGTCAAGCGAGTATTCCGAAATTATGTTCCCCGTCATGAAGTTGTGTGACCATCTCTCTGTACCCAAACTGCTATTTTGCATCGCGTTACTGTACGTGTACGTAACCCAATGTACAGTATATCCTGGAACACACACAGATGATCCTCTTTTACGGTCTTTTTGTCTTGAATGATTCCTGGCCGACTCGCCGCGCGGTTTGAAACAGGAATATGCTGAGAGTGAGAATAGACTACGCAGTGATTTCTAGCGGACCCCTTGACACTCTCTGTACTAATGGAGAAACTATTGGAGAATCACTTAGTGAAGTTCAATGGGTTGTGGACTATAAGCATCCATCAGGCCAGCGCTGAGCTGACAGTTCAATGTCTCTTCTTCTTTTCAGTCAAGTTGAGTTTCACTCAACTTCTAATTGGGTCAGATGGTCGGATAGTCAGATAGTCGCTGCAGCTCAAATGTCTCTGGTCCATTTTGATCTTTGTTTTTCTTGACAATTCTGTACTGGAACTGTCATATTGTAGTTTTTAGATGCTTTAAGTGGTAATACTTATCAGGAAGTGTGACACGAGGCAAGTTGGATGAAAAACCCTGCATGTTTCATCTGACAGAGTTGGGCTGCGATGATAACATCGACTGCGTCCTTCTCATAAAACCAATAGTTTCTCCACTCTCCTCTGAGTCGCGCTGTGGGGTTGTAAATTAAACTTTTCCAGAAACCAAGATCCTTCTCCACAAATGTCCCCTCACCAGGTATGACCCAGAGGCACCGTCCAGGCTCAAGTACCCACACTCCCACACACTTTCAATTGACTTCCTCGTTCCTCCGGATCATTTCCTCCAGGGACACCGAAGGAGAAGACCTAGTCCTTCTTAACACCGGTCTTCACACTGGCTGCAGCCACAAAACCCCATTACTCCTCCACCTAATGTTCATTATCATTTTTTTTTACCCTTTCGGTCCCTTCGTTCGTTATTATGACTACTCTTTCGCTGTATTCTTCTGGGGCTAAATGTCAAATAAAGGGGGGAGGAAAAGGGGGGGGGGTTTCACTTGGAGGAAGGGCAATTGACATGAGCTGAGGTTTAGGTGTAATCAGCCGATGCCAGAGGTGTCTGGCAAACCATTGCCCCAGAGTAAAACAGCTTAATAACGGGCTCATTAAGAGAATAGTCCATCACTGATACGAGGTCCCTCAGGATGGACTAATTAAAAAGTGTGAGGAGAAGAAGGCAGGGAGGAGAAGGAGGCGGGGAGGAGAAGGAGGCGGGGAGGAGAAGGAGGTGGGGTCAGGAGGTGGAGGGTCCACCGTACCCGGGCAGACAATGGAAATGGGAAAGTTTACGCGGTCAGACAATAGGCGGTGTAGTTTTCATTGTGTGCCTTGTTCTTCTTTGTGACGGTGTGTCGTGACCCAAGATAAGACTGTGCAGGGGTCTGCTTCGGCTAGTGCTTAAAACTACCCGAATTAAAAGTTGAAAAGGTTGAATTGGTACAATGATTCAGCTAAATTAGATTTTTTTTGTGTGTGTGCGTGTGTGTGTGCATGTGTGTGTTTTTTTTCTCCTTCCCCTCTCTGCGAGGGGGCCTTCATTGTGTAGAGGAAATCCTGTGTGTGTGTGCAGGTAAGCTACAGGTGTGTCTTTGTGCCTGCGTCGCTTCAGGTGTGTCTTTGTGCCTGCGTCGCTACAGGTGTGTGTTTGTGCCTGCGTCGCTTCAGGCTCACGTGTTCCGCCGGCACGTGTCGGCACAGCAGCTTGTGCGCGTTTACCAGCCGACCGTGTGTCTGACTGCCCACTTGGTGGCAGAAGAGCGTTTCTTGAACTGCGGCAGATCCCGTCACTGTTTATTGTCAGAACATTTTACAGGCATCATTTATCCATATCAACCAGAGGGCATACAGTGTGCGAAACTGCAGCTGCAGGAGTCATGGATGATCTGGATCCATAGCTATTGTATTTAATATTCCATGGTTTGGTGAATTACATTTGTGTGGCTGATGAAACACTTTGTCGTGGTCACATTCATTAACAAGGACCCAACCTTCCAGTTTCATAATCGCCGTCATCAACTGTCTCTCCCCGATGCAGAGAAATACCTCCAAGGTCGAACTTCCACATGTCCGCATTTACTTAACACAAGAGATGTACTCTGATTCATCAATGTCCATCCGAAGAATGGACGCCGACAGTTAGACCTGCATGACGTCAATCTGGGTTCGATTCCCCCAGTGGCTAAAGCAGTATATACTATAATCCACGTGTCGTCTAACGCCATGTGACGACAGTGTGACTCCCACCAGGAGCCTGTGAGGACGAGGAGCGCCTAACGAGGACGTGAAGCTGGAGGATCAAGGACATCAAACGCTGATCCAGGAGATCAGATCAGAGTCCCACAGACTAAACCACATTGCCTACCTAGTTCGAGAATCCAGAAGAACTGTACTTAGGAGCAGATTGAAAGTATTATGGATTTATGTTACCAGACATGCCGAAGCTATGCTATGCTCGGCTACAACATGCAATGTTTATGGTATCGTGTTTCATTCAACGCCAGTCCACCTGTCTTCTTGAATGGCATCTCGATTCAGATTCCTGTTTGGTGTGTGTCTCCACACAAGCCTGATACAGTAAAAGCGAACAGGAAGATATGCTCTTGTTGTATAACCTTCCTCCTTAAAGCGCCAAAACAAGATGGTGAGGGCAAGGTCTGTTCATACACAAATCATTTCTCTTCTTGGGAGGAGAAAAAAAAACGTATTGATTTAATGACAACAAGCACTGGCCGCAAATCGATGGGGCAGAAGGAGGAGCTGCATTATGGAGAAAAAAGGACAGATGATAGCGGATCACACCGCCATCTCCATCACTCTAACTAGCGTCCTTGAAATTACATCCCTTCACACTCCCAAAAGCAAAGTACTGTAGTTTAGTTCAAGCTGCAGTGGGATCTTTTTTTTGTTGCTTGTTTCATTTGTGTCCTCAAATCAAAGATTTCAAATGGCTTTATCGTTGTTTCCACAGCTTACAGCACTGCCCTTTTCAAACCCAACCGTTTCTGAGGGTTAAAAAAGTGTTGTCTCCTCTCCCTCATGGATGGCTGGTGGCCAGGGTCTTGTATTACTGTCGGCTCACCGTCTGACATAGCACCTAGAAACACACAACCTAGAAAATATCCTGCTCTTGATTACACAGCTTGTCATCACAGTCACTGTGTGTCAGTGGACATTGTGGGTTGTGAAATGTTCCCCGTGAACAAACGGCGGACGTGTTCGCTCCTCTCCTGTTTTCTTACCCATGAAGAAGAGCAGCGCTCCTCCTCGAATGTCAATGTGCTGAGTGTTTGATTGGTGCTAATTGTATCTGAATGATTGTGTCCAGAGCATACAGAACTGTAATGTGTACACAAGCTGGCCGTTCGTGGCATGACTGAAACGTGTTTTCCTCACCAGTCATTTACATCTTACTTTCGCCCCCAAAAACATTTTTGATTGACAGCTATTTGTTTTTTCTGACCGTTTTCTAGTCAGTTTTCAGTGATCCACAGCCGAACAAAGAAGTACTTTCTCAACTCTTTCCATCCACCTCAGAACTACACTACTGTCAACACAGCTTGTGCCAGTCTAGACCTGTTTAAAATGTGCTTTTGTGATCAACTACTCTCCCTGGTGGATTCAGGCCCACCTATTTTGTGATGTAGAGTCATCGTTCCTTGAATCAAACAGTGATGGCAGAAATGTCCGGAATGACTTCTGTTTGAAGCATCGTCATCACCATTACACGCAGACACATCAGTTTTTTTTTATGACACCTTGGCATGTTTGCCTAACAGGACAATAGTGCCCCTAACAAGAAAAGTGGGACACTAGGAATGCAGAATGTCACTCTTTCATCTGTGACTTGAGGTGAGCCTTAAAGTAGACACTTCACTTGTGACGATGTTGCACCCGAAGAGCTGAAAGTGCTGATGGCGTCAATTGACTGATATTACTAAACACAGCCAACCCAATTATGTCACTGTTGGTGAGGTAAGTAGCATAAAGGTGAAAGGTATCACTTTAAAGAGTGACACACAGACAAGTTTGTATAGTAAACCTCTATTCACAGCAACGGCAGGTTGATATTCAAACCACTGAGTTCACGATTCCCAGTAGCTGGTGCTCATCAACACCCAGAGGCGTCTGTGTGTTCAGCCTGGGCGAAAAGGCAGTACACTCCCTCCAAACCTTTCCTGAGTGGTTTCCCACTGCATGGTTTATCCCCCAGCACTTCACCCTCCCTGTGTTCCCAGAGCTGCCTAGTGCACAGGTGTTGGTGAGGAACAGCTTGCACGATGGCTCTGTGATATTGTGATGAGGCGACAGCCTCGGATGTTTTCAAATTCTGCTGCGGCATCGCGGCGAGTCTGGGTTCCCCTGGGGGGCGCGCGGGGGGGGGGTGTTCTTGGGTCGGCACAGCTGGCCGCGGCCCTCGCCAACCGCACCACAGATGTCCGAGGGACAGGAGACAGTGGCCACCTCATCCCGGTGGCTTGACCTTGTTCGCCGGTGTTACCGCAGGTGAATGAGAAATGAAATGTAAATACTGGCTGCCAGGTTGATCCCGGTTGCACCTGGTCTCTCGTTAGGTTTCCTGGGAGTCTAAACCACAGAGCGGCGGGGTTTGAGTCCTTTACAGAGCCGCTGATGAGGTCATGGGGCTAGGGTATTTTTCTGGTTAGTCCTGGAGATGGGAGTGACACAATGCCCAGAGACAGAGGAGGGAGGCTGTGATACAGAGAGGAATTTGTACGGCCATTTTGTTTGGTGCTTCCAGAGTGGTTTGAGAGACGGTGTTTCTAGGAATCTATAGATCGGATATTTACCCTGTGTGTGTGTGAGTATAGAAATATAAAGATGCCGAAAGAAAGAGACAGAGAGAGAGAGAGAGAGACAGAGAGAGAGACAGAGAGAGAGACAGAGAGAGAGACAGAGAGAGAGAGTGTGCATACTTTATTTATAGCATAGATTTCTATGTGGGTCAACTTCATATTTGTCAATTCTTTATGAACAGAGAGCAGAGCCATCTGAACAGCAGAGGGCTCCATGCACATTTTGAAAAAAGCTCTACATTTTCCATTCTGCACATTGCTACCCCAAACAAGCAGTTTCTCTCTTCTGGAGCCAGAACACCTTCTCTCCTTTCTGCAACCCTGATCAATGACATGTGTTTTCACAGTATGACCCGTCAACACCTTCCCAACTAGCATACTTCAAAGAAAATCTAGGAGATCAAATCCACACTAAAGGGTGGATGGCAAGTGGATGTTGGGAAACTGTATTTTGTATTCAATATTTGTAATCTCTATTTGAAATAAGGCCACCAAATTCTTGATAACCATTTAATGAGGAATTGGGAATGAGAGATTTATTTTGTATTGCAAGGTAACCTGAACATAATCCAAATAGTCTCCGGTAATGAAAAACACTTGCTCTCAACATGCTGATTGAAGAAATACTTTCTCAATGCCAGAATGTTTAATATCTTAAAATCCAATACTCCATAAGAGTCCCCCAATGCAAGAGGCCCTTTCCAGTTTCCAAAGAGATAGAATTCACGTGCCAGGTTTTCAAACTGGAAGCCTCACCGAGAATCTATTCCTTAAAAATAAAAAAAAGAATTATCCTATAATTCCCTTTTATCAATTGAGCCCTGCTCTCAAGATTGTCTCCAGCAATTTCATTACAGTCAATTAGCCAAGCTAGAGGGAGCCTCGGTGCTCAGCGACAGAAGCGAGATGCACACAACATGCGTCACAGGCGCTGCATGTTAATCAGCCACGGCAGGGAGCCAGACGATCAGACTCAGAATAGCCGCAGACAGACAGCTCCAGGTTTTATTAAAGCCCCCAATGACACAAACGAGAAGGGTGTGAGAGAATGGACTCTGACTCAAAATCGAAATGATGACTACTTGACAATTACACCACAGCCCTAATGATCATGAGATGGGGATACTTCCAAGGGATCTGTTTGTTGTGTGTGTGTGTGTGTGTGTGTGTTTTTGTTTGTGTGTGTCAGTAATCGATTCCTGTTTAGCATTTCTATCGGCTTGTGTTGTACCGTCATTAGAGATGATCAGAGAAAGACCGATCTTTTCTCTGATTTTATTTTGCTCCCAGGTTATTTAAATACATATTCTATTCATCTTGGCCCCTGGTTAGAATTAAATAAAACATGATTTGACTTTTATTACAGCTATTAGATTGACCGGCTTTATCTTTCCAGTTTTTACAGTAAATGCTCTGTCACTTGTTAAGAGGACTAAAGGCAATGTAATATCATATTCGTTCTTTTATCCTTCATTCCTTCTATTGTGTTCAAACAATTCCCATCTGGAGCTGACGTGATTTTCTTTCAGACTCGTAATTCGAGTCAATCTTAACATTCATGAATCAAATACTTGCTGATAAGGTTATTGTGTGGGCTTTTCACTTGATACATTCGTCTTAATTGGCCAAATCTGTCTCCGTACCTTCTGAATATCACCAAAACGGATACTTAAGAGTACTACTATTTCCTTGACATGGAATTGGCTTTTATCAGTTCCATCACAACACCATCTTGTTTTTGAGCAGGTTAGCTGTCCAGAGAGTCTGGAATATAAGAGTTTCGGTGTAACACCAACTCATTTCTCCCGAGATCTTTCCGGAACCTTGCGTCTCAGTTCATTTTTCTTCTTTGTGTGTATTTTTATTTTATTCTGCCATCAAGTTTTTATTTTATTTTCTTGTGTCAGCCCACATCTGTCAGCACACAAACCAAGGCTGTTATGCAAATTGTTGGGGTCCATTTTAAGTAAAGTGTCGACTGGGGTTTACTTCAGTGAGATTTGCCATCGTTTGTTCCTTCCCTGTGCTACACAGGATGCGAAGGTGCTCATTTCTTGGGCTGTACCATAGAGAGTGGTGGCGACAAACTTTATTTCTCACACCAACCCCATCCCCCCTTTTTTTCTCTTCATGAATATCTAGTTTCTTTTTCTTCCCTCCCCCCCTCTCTCTATGACAGATTATGCATCATGGTTTTTAATTGATCCCTCTGGGTGAGATTGTGAATGTTGGGGGGGGAGGGGTTTAGCCATACTGTGGTTTGAACCCCGACACTGTGATTTCCAGGCAAACACAAACGCTGGAACACCTGACTCTAAACTGAATTAATTAGTTATACCACCATATGTGAATGTTTCTAAATATGTAAGTACTCTCAGGCACACAATGTAGGGCTGCTGTTGTTAGTTTTTTTTGTTTTTGTTTACAGAGAGGGAAAATTGCTGTGGAGGACAAACTGTGTTGATGTGGGCGAGAGAGAGAGGGATACTGTGAGGGAGAGGGACGCTGTGCAGCACTGTGAGGATTAGATATTAGGTTCCAAACAGGAACAGTCCCCTCTTCATTTCATCCTTAATCTGAGGAGCTGGTGCTTTGTAGAGAGACACCAGAAGTTTAATCTGCTTCCTGATGCCAAGCCTCATCTACGGAGCTGTGTGTGTGTGCGTGCCTGTGTGTGTGTGTGTGTGTGTATATTCCAAACCCTGTGTACATATTTCAAGGCATCCAGACACTCTTTTCTCTCAAGCATGACTCATCAGTTTTGTTAGTATCCCATCATGCCTCAGGGTACTCGATGCTCTTCGTACCTGACCTCAGTTTTCCTCCCCAGAGGAGCTACGCTCATTAATGTCATGCGGGCCGAGGTTGTATGTCAGCGCAGCGTCCCCTGTCCCTACCGCACAGTCCCAAAGAGAAACCCAATCTAACAAATCCTCTTATGAAGATATCATTCTCATATGATCGGACCCGCCATCCCTCCCTGACATCCACGCACCCCTCCTCCTTCCTGTCGCAGCCGCAGCATCGATCAGGGACGAGGGGGCCGCGAGGCAGGGAGGGCCATACGGACCACTCGTAATCCATTAGGAATATATTTTGCAAAGCATTTGGTTCAGGCCCCTGACACATGAGGTATGCCGGTCAGAGTTAATATGGTCTCGTTGGCATGCAGATGAAGGGGTCGGATTCCCATTCCATCAACTACAATAATTGAACTGTCGTCCAAAAAGCTGTATTCTCCATGCATACAATTAGCATTAGCCAGCCACACACCAAGCTTCCTGCTATTAACCGCTCTTGTATGACTATGTCAAAAGCCTTTAACGCCGTAACTGAGAGAAAGTAGAAAAGTATATATATATGAACACACATTTTTTTCATTTTGGGAGAAAAAAAAAAGTCTACAATTCACACGTGTTGAAAAGCCATACTATGGTAACAGGAAATGACCTTTGAACCCTGGATGATTTTAATGATGTCATTTCCCGTTTCCCGACCTGGCCGCTGGCTGAGCCATGCTGAACCCAGGGTGAGAGCGATGCCCCCTGTGGGTGGTGACCGCACGTGACAGTTCAAGGTGAACACGGCAGCATCTGATACCAGGCCCCAGTGGGAGATACATGGAGTGAGATAGCATCTTGTTGGTTACACAGACCGACTGGCTCTGCTTCAGGAAGATCGCTGGTGTTGTGGGAGAAAACACGAGTCTTAGAGTTTGGTCAATCCAGCAGAACAGTATGGGGGGAGGAGGGGGGGTAAGCCGAACTGGAATGTGGAGATATACATGGTGCACATGTGCTTCCTTCCGATTTAGACTCTCCAATTTAGACTCTCCAATTAAGCATCCCTGCTGATAACCTAATTATGTCACTTTTTTTTTTTTTTTAAGTGTACTGAGTCATCGGTTTCAAGGAAAGTCCAATAAATATATTCTTGCCAGCAAGGAAGCAAGTCTGACTCGGAGTTCTCTTAAATCTTCATGCATGATTATTAATACAACATTGGTGAGAACCCTCCTCCCCTACGTTGCAGCTGTCTAGCTGATGATAATATTCTTTCTACGAGTGATATTTAACTCTAGGAACTAACATTGTTTATCACAGGTTGCGGATGAAACTGGGAGAGAGACCTTGAGTGTTTCATATCTATCTTGCATGCCAGAGCAGTTTTCATAACACATTATTTAGGTTGGAAATATTTCCACACCGTGTTCTTTTCGTGCAGTATAAAGGTTACATCCTTAGTTTCTCCTAAACACTTCAGGACCTTGCAGAAGCAAATAGCGGTTGCGGGTCCTTGAATTCAGCGTCTACATCAATAAAGTGAAGAGGCAGCAGATGAATGGATCCTAAATCTAAGACCGTGTCTGATGTACATCCAACCTCCCTCTTTTAATGCCAGGCCTACAACCCTGGATTTTTGGAACACAAGGTCAAATCATTTTTACATTCCAGGCCATTCTCGGACCTTTGCTCAACTTTTTAGATTGTTTTCAGAAGCAAAATAGCTTGTGCTTGTTTGGCTTGAATGTGATTAACACACATCTGTTTCACGTATTAAGTGTATTATTAAAATAACTGTTCATGTCCCTGATATCTCGAGAGAAAAGTAGACGGTATTTCGGCCGGTAACTTTGCAAAAAAAAAAGAAAAGAAACATAAGAACCAACAGAAAGCCTCTGGGAGTATTTCATCGTCATGGAGGATTGAAAAGGGGGGGGGAAACCCACTCTGGCAACAGTAACAGGAGCTATTGAAGCGAATGTGTTCAGTCCTCCAGGTGGCGAACAAACTGACACGATCGAGAAGCCCCGAGTCCCCACGACTTCCCCCCCCCGACACTCAGCCGGGACGCAGGTTACATTCTGGCGTCCGCCCGTCTGTTCTTAACAAACACAACCGCTAGCAGAGCGCCAGGACGGCAGAGAGGGAGGCCACAGCGCATACAAGTGATCCTTCATGATGTTATCCACGGGCTCGCTCTTCTCTCTGCTCCACGCTCATCTCCCTCTCGTGCGCCTCTCTCCCGCTTTTATTTGATTTGTGTGTGTTTTTTACAGGGTGCAGGGGAAACTCTCTGGCTGCCATCTGCTCCACCAGGCAAAAAAAAAAGCGACAGCGTCAGACTGTTAAATGACAGTTTTAAAAAAAAATGATTATTAAAGGTAAAAATGGTCTTAATGGCAGCCGAGGGCCGGATCTCCCCCTTCCCTGTCCCTCTTCCTCTGCCTCAGCACTCTGAATACGTTCTACTAACACAGATGAGGATCAGGCGTCGTTGAGATTTGTTTTCCAGGTCAGAGATTTTGGACCCGTCAGTTGGGATCCCTTGGCTGTCTTTACTGTGAACCTGGCTTGAGCGATTACATCTACATTACATTTACATTTAGTCATTTAGCAGACGTTCTTATCCAGAGCGACTTACAGTAAGTACAGGGACATTCCCCCCCGAGGCAAGTAGGGTGAAGTGCCTTGCCCAAGGACACAACGTCATTTGGCACGGCGGGGAATCGATCCAGCAACCAATCTGATTACTACCCCGACTCCCTCACCGCTCAGCCATCTGACCCCTCCCACATCTCTACTGACACTGGAAGAACGTCTCAAAATCATAGTCTAATGACACGTCTTAACCCAGGATACAAGTTTTTATCGCTGAGCAGTTTGAACAGGGGAAAGCCAGAGGAGTTTTATTTTCCTTCTTTTTTTTCTTCACAGTTACACAGACCACATCGCACCCTATATATATTTTGATGGTTTGATCTTAAATACAGTAACCTTCCTCTGTCTGGCACATGATGGATGATTTCAATCTGTTGTTAAAACACTTCAAAGTCCACGTCCCTGTATTCGAACGCCGCGTCCCTCCGTCGCGGTGAGAAGAGAAAACGGCATCATGCTAGCAACAGGAGGAAGTCAGGGAGAAGATGGATGTGGAGGAGGTGTTGTCGGCTGTCGTAGAGAAACACACCAGTCGACCGAAGGGACGGCGGCGCCCCCCCGGCCCAGGCTGCCCACAGCTTTTGTGTGTCTGTCTCATTTCACAATTCATCAGCCGGGCACAACTGTCAACCAGGCCTTCAGCTCAGCCGATCCATCAGGTCCTGTCAGGCAGCCATCAAAACTGAGAGATGAGACTCCCCTGTTGGAATTCCATTAGTCCCAGAAGCAGCCGGGCACAGCCAGCCGGCCAGCCACCCTGTTCAGGTCTCAAAGAGATAATAAAACCATATCGGCAAATCAGAGCAGTCCCCTCCTCTCCACACCCATCCCTCACGTCCCCTTCTCTTTCCTACCCAGGGGATGTGCTGAAGCATTCTTGCTGGATTGACTGACATTATTTTTCTTTTCAATCCTGGCGGGGCTTCACTGTTGAATGAAATATTTCAGATTTTTATTTTTTCCCCCCTTTTTTTCTTTCCCCTCTCTCCTCGTCAACACATCCTCTTTCAGGACTGCAGGTAGTTGAACTCATCATAAACGAGATGGATCGGAACTTTTGTTTTGGCAGTTTGTCTTCTTGATGCAGCTGTGCAGTAGTTCTTTGAAAGCCCGGCTTGGTAACCTCCCAGTAGTAAAATAATGGTACAGTATGGTCTTGATGTATAGTCCATGCTTTCCTGTTGAGCCTTCTTGATCTATGTGAATGCTTCCATGATTCACGTTGTAATATTTAACAAGCAAGAACAGAACGGCCGCACCATCTTGTCCAGCCTTTTAAGCCCACCTAGGACATGCCTTGTAAGAATTCCCACAACCAGGATTCAAACTTGCAGCTTCTTCATCAGCTGTCAGACCGTCTCACGCTGGGTGGGGGTAGCGGTGGAAATCCCAGGGCTTGTAAACACACTCTGTTTCACTCCCACTTGAACGAGGGACTATAATGATGCTTGATTACGTCCCTTCTCAAAACCAGCTTCATCTGTCAAATTATGCAAATTAGAAGGGTATCATTAGCATAAGGCATTGCTTTTCAATAGCGATAAACGTTGTTGATCGATGCATTAACAGCATCGGAAACGTCATTGTTAAGTGGTTAAATCTTAAGAATAACACAGTGTCCGTGACAAAGAGGCATTTTTTATAGAAGAGAACAAGCAGTCCACCAGATGTTTTCTTGCCTGCAGTGCAAACGTCTTGTCTGCTTTCCGATGTGTGTTGGGGGAAATGGGACAGTCTGACTCACTTTAACTGCCCACTGTGAGGTGAAATAACTGCCCCAGAAGCAAATATCATGGTTGTCTGCTAACAAAAATGGACTGCACCAAAGCATTGAAGGAAAGGCAATTTCACATCCGGTTTCCAATAAGACAAATCAAATCGATTGACACTATGCACAGGGTAAGCCCCTGGACTATCCCACTGGGCATGCTGCTAAAAATCAAAACCCTAGCTATCGCTAATAACCTTGTAAATTGCTGTTAGGGCAGACACAATTCAGTCATGTGCTAGTTCTCCGAAATACCAGATATGCTTATGGTTCTTAAGAAAAATACCACATATTTAATTCTGAATATATATATATATATATATATATATATATAAATGGATATTGTATGTGGTACAGTCTGAAATACAGTATAACACCTAAGCAAGGGTTTGCTCTATAACACGCAGATGATTCACTCATGTTAACCACTAACTGTATATGGCACCATCGAGACAGAGACAAACTACCTTCTCTGGTCAAGATGAAACCAGCCAATCAAAACAGCGGGTTCATAGCAGACTGTTTGGGCCCTGGTGAGGGCTGCGGTATTTCCATGCAGAAGGTCTCGCTTCTCTCTGCAGCCCAATCCTCCTCTGGAAATTGATTGAAGCAAATGTCCGATTCGCTGACTTCCTCACAATGCCCCTTTGTGACAGGATTACGTCCTCTCCCGATCTCCCGGTCTCTCCGTCCCGCGGTGCGATACCCCAACCCTCGGAGCGAGCCCCGAGTGTTTAAGAGGGTGGAGAAGATGAGCAATGTTGTCTCGTCTTGGGCAATGGCATTACCCTTTTTTTTCCCTTAATCCCTCAAATGGACCTTCAGGCAGTCAATTTGCAGGCAGCAGAGTGTGAAGCGCTGTAATGATGGGTTATTGACCCGTTTGCCGTTTCGGCGACGAGGGCAGAGGGAAACTTAAGAGTTCCTATTTTTCACCCGTCAGTGACCATACTGTGAGACTCTGCAGCTCTGTAGTTGAACACATACAAACATTTCAATGAAGGAAGATGTGTTTTTTATAAGGGGGGGGGGTTGATTATTTTTCGAGACACTTGTTTTGTCCGTAGAAGGGCCATCGGCGTCACAACAGGAAGTGGTGGGAGGCACTTCCTGTTGTGAAGTCGTGGCTGCCTTCACCCAGCCACTGGGCCTGTAATTACATGCCAAGCAGATGGAAAAAATGCCTAATCATTATTTATATTGATTCATGCAGTATGTAATTGAATATGGAGGGTAGAAAAATCTCATTTGAAAAGGAAGCGATGGTATAAAACAAGAGTATGCATTGTCTTACATGTGATTTGTCTGTCCAACATCCCTTTTGATGGTTTTGGAGATGAACAGCAATGCTCTGTTATGGCTCAGGCCCAGTTAGTTTACTGCATCCTGTTATTGAATAATCATTCAATTATACGATATTAAGCTTTTACTTATCTGGTTGAAGACATGACTTAAATCTTGCAGCGAAAAACTAAAACATAATGAAATCGATTAAAGCTGTTTAGATTCATTACCATTAAATCAATCACTATTACGGTGTCGCATCTCTGTCTCTCTCTCTCTCTGTCTCTTTCTCTGTCTCTCTCTATGTCTCTCTCTGTCTCTCGCTCTGTCTCTCTCTCTGTCACTTTGCTCTTCCTCATGATTCCCTTATAAAAATAAAGGGGAATATCGCCAGACAAATTTTTCTTCCGAAAAGTTTTTTGTGGAGACTGCCCTTCAAGCCCCTCCCCTTTCCTCTCCTCCCCTCCCCTCCCCTCCCCTCCCCTCCCCTCCCCTCCCCTCCCCTCCCCTCCCCTCCCCTCCCCTCCCCTCCCCTCCCCTCCCCTCCCCTCCCCTCCCCTCCCCTCCCCTCTCCTCTCCTCTCCTCTTCTCTCTCTCCTCCCCTCCCCTCCCCTCCCCTCCCTTCCCTTCCCTTCCCTTCCCTTCCCTTCCCTTCCCTTCCCTTCCCTTCCCTTCCCTTCCCTTCCCTTCCCCTCCCCTCCCCTCCCCTCCCCTCCCCTCCCCTCCCCTCCCCTCCCCTCCCCTCCCCTCCCCTCCCCTCCCCTCCCCTCCCCTCTCATCCCCTCTCCTCTTCCCCCTCCCCTCCCCTCTCCTCTTCCCTCTCTCCTCCCCTCCCCTCCCCTCTCCTCCCCTCCCCTCTCCTCTTCTCTCTCTCCTCTGCACCCTCGTCCTCTCAGTCTCTCCAACTCTCTTCCCCTCCTATTCTTCCCTCGTCTTCACACTGTAATGCTGCTTATGTATCTAGATGGCCCTCTGCTCCTCTCTGACAGGAGGGGGGGCTCCTGGGGGCCCCTCTCTCCCTGCGTCTCCTCGTTCGCCCACTGCTGACGCACCATGAATAAAGAAGCCCCTTCCATGTCACTGTCGTTAGAACCATAAGGAAGGGCTGACCTCCAGCCTTGATATGCATCTGTGTGTGTGTGTGTGTGTGTGTGTGTGTGTGTGTTTGAAGAGGATGGGTGCGGTCATGGTATGGATTTGTGGAACGGTTATTTGGCCTTAACAGTTAACAATCGAATTCATAACAGTTAACAATCGAACCATAACAAAATTATGTATGTGGTGTTCATTATTCTCTTATTTCCAGTAACACCAGTCACGGAGCAAACACAATCTCTCTCGGACGCCCTGGGGTTACTCTGTTTGTCTCATGACATAAATCAGTAGAACATGATTGTGAGCTAACCACGCTCTCACTGGTTCTGTGCTGTAGATTGATCTGGCTGGCAGTGGATCATAACAACCATGCAAGAGGGCAGGAGTGAGTCATAAACCCTTGGGCTGATATGAATAAACCATTGTGTGTGTGTGTGTGGGCTGTAATCACGCTGTAGGTCACAGGCTTCCATGCCAACCATAGGTTGAATGTAGCCACTGATTATTCCTCGCTGTTGGGTGTTGTACACCCTTCAATATTGTCAACGTTCAGCCGAGGTTGTTTGGTGAATTTGGCGGTTGCCAGTGCTGGTTTTATTGTCTGGAAATGTCTGGGTGAACTGGGAATGTTCCGGAGGCTAGTGTGTCGTCTGTCAGCGCTGGTCTGATGAGTTCTTATTGAAAAACCAAAACAAATCTACTTCTTGTATTTAGAGCCTTATTCAAAAGCATTCATCATTTACAAGGTACGTTTTATGTTCAAGAGGACTTTTTAGATTCAGAGCTAAATATGGACAATATAAATCATGGACATTATAAACCTGGACATTATAAACATGGACATTATAAGGGCACATTGACAGAGTACAGAAATGCATCATTACCTAGCTCTCTGGATCGAGTTATTGTTGTTCTCAGTAAGCATTGGTTCATAGTAGTTTAATTGACAAAGACCCTCTACGCGTGCAGTAACATAGTGTGGTTACAGTATCCAGAGAAGGTGTTGTTAACATGGAAAACCAGCAAATTCACTCAGACTCCCAAAATTCAATCTGTGTCAACTCGCATAACTCACCTTGGTTCTCTGCTGCTCGTGGCTGCTTGGCTGATTACCCGGAGAGCAAGACAGAGTTTCATGTTTCAGTTAATGGGCTGTGGCTTGAAGCAGGGGAGAGGGCTCGCACCTCTGCCTGTTAGAGTGACAGGAAATGGACGCTAGGAAACGCGGGGAGGGTGGGTGGGGGGGGGGGGGGGGGGATGAATATCCAATTAAATTACTTTGACACTGGCCATGGTATGGAGGTGTATGTGGGGCTGAAACGCTCTGCTAAGCCCCTTCCATAGGAACGGTTTCACCAAAGCCTCTGTGTCCTCACTCAGCCTTCATCACGACCCCCCTTGCTCGCTCGCACACACGACATCGCTCCCTTTGATCTCTTCAAAGCACCTGATCTACTGTTCGGACCATTAGAGCGACACAGAGAGAGAGAGAGAGAGAGAGAGAGAGAGAGAGAGAGAGAGAGAGAGAGAGAGGGAGAGGGAGAGAGGGAGGGAGGGAGGGAGGGAGGGAGGGGGGAGGGGGGAGGGGGGAGGGGGGAGGGGGAGGGGGAGGGGGGAGGGGGAGGGGGGAGAGTACTTCAGAAAATTAACTGATGTTTTTTTTGTAGAAAGTAAAGGTTTGAGGCTAAGAGGCGGGGGGGGCAGGCAAGAGGAGCTTCATGCAGGAGCAGGGATCGATTACTTTTCAGTTATCAGTTGGTTTTTCTGTGATTCTAGAAGCCGTTTATCGAAAGTGTGTCAGGTAACAGCCTAAAATGATGTCTGGATGAGGAAGGAGGGAGTTGGGGGAGGAGGGGGGTGGGGGGAGGGTGGAGGATGGGGGTGGGGGGAGGGTGGAGGAGGGGATCTGTGATCTGATCACCACAGCCTTGACTCTGATCTACGAGTTTAGTGAGCTGCTCCTCACCTTGGCCTGACTTTGTTGTTAGGGATTTACTACTCAGGAAAAAACTGCTGACTCTGTATTTCCTTTAATTGAACATCCCCCAGCCTACATCCTCCCCTCGTTCCTCACTATCCACCCCGGAAGTGCACCACGAAACACGTCAAGGTGATGAGGACTCACGTTTAGCAGACCGAGAAAGCGAGGGCAGCAAGAACAGGTCGTCTTTCCCTCTCTCTCTCTCTCTCTCTCTCTCTCTCTCTCTCTCTCTCTCTCTCTCTCTCTCTCTCTCTCTCTCTCTCTCTCTCTCTCTCTCTCTCTCTCTCTCTCTCTCTCTCTCTCTCTCTCTCTCTCTCTCTCTCTCTCTCTCTCTCTCTGTCTCTCTCTCTCTCTCTCTCTCTCTCTCTCTCTCTCTCTCTCATTTCCATTTCTCATTTCCAAAACAAAACAAAAAACAATGGTGTTGTGACAAGATGCAATCAGGTTCCGGCAGTCGGTTCCTGTCCCCTTGTTTCCCCAAGCCTGAAATGATCGGGTCAGTGTCCGGCGTCAGTGTCAGCTCCAGTTCTGCCGGGATGATGTCCGTGCATTATTAGAGGAGAGGACAGCCTGTCTGTTAGCTGTGCTGTGTCCTCCTCCCCCTGCAGCAGGACCATCACTCCTGGATGCGTGTCCTGCCCCACAGCGGCCTACAGTTCGCACGCCTCGCCATGTCTCCTCCGCTAATCCCCGTTAGCGTGTGGAGCGTTTTGATTAGCGACAACTTGCACGTATCTGCGTGTGTTGTCGGTTGTTGTGTCAAGGTATTTTAGGGATTATTCTAAAACTGCTGTGATTTATTATTGTCATTGAAAAGCTGTCTTGTGTTAAGCTGTGGAGAGAGATCATTGAAAGTCGTTAGGTATTATTGCGATGTCCTGTTTGTCCAGTACCCTTCAACGGAGTCCTATTAGCGTTTGTCAAGCTGTCCGTTTATGTCATTACGTTTATCAGAGAATGGCTGTAGTTATCGTTGCACATATGGCTGAAACCATCCCAGCATAATCAGGTCAACATAACCTTTTGTAATGATGTGTACTGTAGGTTGGCTGCATAAGGAGTGGGTTGGAGCACATTGTACACTGCGCTGAATAATAGCCTGTCTGAAGAGGCTTCAGAATCGAAGCCACAGAAACTATTCAGACTTCACTATTCATTAGTCTGATTGTGGGTCGTGGTTAACTGTAAAAAAGTTATTGTGGGAATGACAAAAAGGCAGATTTCTAAACATTTCACATTGAAGGCAATGGAGGAGGAAGATGTACACATTGCATGTACACTCGTGTAAGGCACGGCTACACACAAACACAAACTGATCTCAAAGCTTCCCCCCTCTCCATCCTCCTTCCTTCCCCTCCATCCTCCTCTCCTCTATCTCCTCCTCCTCTCCTCTATCTCCTCCTCCTCTCCTCCTCCCATCCTCTATGTCCCCCCTCCATCCTCCTCTCCTCTATCTCCCCTTCCATCCTCCTTCCCTCCTCTCCTCCTCTCCTCTATCTTCCCCCTCCATCCTCCTCTCCTCTATCTCCCCCCTCCATCCTCCTCCGACCAAACAAACACAACCTCCCACCTGATTCTTCATCCTGAGCTGAATGCAGCATCTCAAGCCTCGCTCCTTGGCGTTGGCCGCTGCCGACTCCACAACGGACGGATTGGCCGCGGCCGAGGAGTGGCCCAGTGTGAGCCGAAGCCGGGGCCTGGCCCCGAGGCCGGGACAGAATCAGCCCCAGCCAGCTTGTGCTCTGTGCAGTATGGATTGGTCCCATCTGCCGAGGGTGTTAAGCCGCGCTCCACCCCTGGCTGAATGTTGGCCTCACTTCAGACAGGAGGTCAGATACAGCACACCACTCTGTGGAGTTCCCCAGTGACTGTGT
Organism: Hypomesus nipponensis; assembly: GCF_054491055.1. Lineage (NCBI taxonomy): Eukaryota > Metazoa > Chordata > Actinopteri > Osmeriformes > Osmeridae > Hypomesus > Hypomesus nipponensis. The sequence continues at coordinate 10,753,307 of NC_140380.1, read as the reverse complement.
TGCGATGGTGTGTGTGTGGGGGGGGGAAGGTTAGCTCCAAACACAAGGATTGTTGGTGTACAACTGTGACCTCTTTGACCACCAAGAGTCCAAAATATTTGCAAAAAGAAGCAAATATTTTGGGTTGATCATTTAAAACGGAAAGCGGTTTTGTTGCGGGTGATTAGTTGATGTTTCTGTATGTTCATCCTCCTACTAGTATGGCAGAAACATATGATAAACAGACACACATTGATTTCCATGGTAATTATAATGCTTTTAAGCATCTTAAACGTTGTCCACAAGTTTCAAACAGAAACCCTTGTACGGTAGCTTTAATTTCAAGATTTGCATCTGCAAGGGAGGTTAAGGAAATTATGTAGCTCGAGGGTGTGTGTCTTTATTTATATTGTTTCCTTTTCAATTACAGTTCCTCTCTTCAAGTTGTACAGTTGAACAAGGAATGAGACGAAATATAACAGACTAAAGCGGTGAAGCACAGTGAAGCGCGTCTTCCGTGAGAGAACCAAATGTGATGTTTGTAAAGTTGCTTTTTTGTGCCGATTGACAACAGGGTTTTTTTTCTTCTTCCTCTAAATTCTTCCTTGACAATCTCCCAGTTTAACAATCCTCAAACCTGTTTTTATAACAGAAGTAGAACAGAACAGAAGTAAAGCCTTTTTTTTTTAAATTAAAAGTGCATACTTTTAAGAGTGGGCATGTAAAGATTACCTGCAGCATGCTGTACATAGTTTGTGTTTATCGACTTATTATTCTTTCAAAGGTTCTCTATACCAAGTTTCTTACACTTCTTCTGAGAAGGACTTTATGGAGTTATGGCAACTGGCTCTTAACAATATAGATGGATTATAGCTAAATAAGTTTCCCTTTTCAACCACTGCAGCACTTGAATGTGCTTATTATGTGGTACAAGTAAAGAAAGGAGAAGTCAATAACGGAAGTACAGGAGGAAAGAATGTGGAGAATGTCCTTTTAACACAAGCTTGTAGAAATTGCGATGAATGCAAGGGTAAATTGAAGTATAGATCGTTTTTTAACAGACACACAGCTCACTCTTCGCTGCATTGCAGTTTCCATCATCCTCCTGCTCATAGAATATTTCAAAATTTGAAAAATATTGGAAAATTTGATTTAATCATAAAGAATCACATAATTTTCGTCTGCAGAAAGACAATTCTTACCTAATTTGTTTGAAGCACAAGGAGATGAAAATGTTTTAATCTTAGTTACACAGTATCCTTTTATGTACAAGAGGCCTAACGATGATGCCTAATGTAGCTCAATCGCTGGAGAATAATTTGATGTTCAGCTGGTCTTGAATTAATTAGATTATCTTGATTGCAAGCTTGAGAAATTAGCAGTTGCATTTCCTCAGTGACTCATACAATCAACAGCCGTTTTGACAATGTTTTATTGATTACATTTTCTTCTAAAAAGTTGTCCCGTTTCTTTTTAATCTTGCAAATATCTGTAAAAGACTATATTTGACATGTTTTTTTATTTAACATTCATTCTATCAAATAATTAAGAATGCCTCATCCTTTTGTTCATGTCTGTTGGGCAAAGCAGTGCAGTACACCCCAAAAAGGTTAGCTGAATAGATTCTCAGATCGACTTTACATCAACGCAACCCGCTCATGAACAAACCTCCCACTGCAGGTTAATATTTAATGACACGGCACAAAGATAAACATAGTTTCCAGGTACTTTTTTCGTGCTGTCTTGTAGCTTTGTGGCCGATCAACGGTGTACAACTTCATTTTGAAATGATTGATGTTCCTTCAACATATTTTTTTTTCTCCCCGATATTATAGAATGTTCCGGAAACCTGCACTGCAGGATGAGGGCACAGTGGGGGATAGGAGGCATTGCGGTGTCGAGTTTTGTTCTTTGCAGTCTCTGCCAGGAAATAAACAGCACTGTACAGTAGACCTGTGTACAGTACAGTACAGTACAGTATAGCTGTCTACAGTAAAATCACACCCAGGGTGAACATACTGCAAATGCAGACCCTGTGTGAGGCTCACATTATAAACCAGGGCTTACAATCTGCATTACCTTACGAAAAGTGCGCTAGGATCCCAAACATGTCATTTGATTTTGAAATACTGATGAATGAATGGGGTGGAACAGCAGAACAGGGAGATCTGGGAAGGTAATGCAATTCATTACAAAAAAAACGTCCAGAGGACAATACGTTCCCTGTTATTGGTTTCCTTCGAATTCCCAAGGTGAAATAAATCCAGAGAAGATGCCTGTACACAGGCCAGGTGTGTGTGAGCACACACAGGTGTGTGTGAGCACACACAGGTGTGTGTGTTATTGCTTGGAGAGTCAGATGACACAGTGGTCTTAGATACTCATATGAAGATTTCCTGATTCCCCATTCTGCTTTGCCAATTATAGCTCAATATGGAAGATTATATTGTATTTGCCCCCGAAATGGAATCATCCTTTAGCGACCGACCCGGTAGATCAAAAGCCAACGAAAGAACCAACTTGTGGATTTAAGTAGGATATGAAAAGAGACGAATTTCACCAGACAAATATCACCATCTCTCCCTCGTTCGTCCTCTGCAAACGAAGAGAGAGAGAGGTGAAGAGATGGAGAGAAAGAGGGTATTAAGACTAGAGTGTGTGTGTGTGTGTGTGTGGGGGGGGGGGGGTAGTAAGACGGGTAAATCAAAGGGGTTGTGTGTGGATTTCCTAAAGCCAAACAAGTTGTTCCAAGCTGTGTGTTATTCACCCCACAGATGATAGGTTTTACAGCCCTTTTCCTGTATTTCTATCCTGCGGGGATCTGTAAATCTGTCAGAAAGAGAGAGAGAGAGAGAGACTGAGAGAGAGAGTGAGAGAGAGAGAGTGAGAGAGAGAGAGTGAGAGAGAGAGAGAGAGAGAGAGAGAGAGAGAGAGAGAGAGAGAGTCAATTCCATTCCTGCTCTCCCGTAATCTCATTTGCCTGTGGTGCATCACTGGTGCATCACACAGGGGGGCTTCGTGATTGCGAGGCCCTGTGCGTTCCAACGCAAGCCTCCGTCGTGTTTCCGTGTCAGACCCGGGAGTAAATCCCACCTGTCTCTCATGAGCCACTTTGTAAACCACAAAAAAAAAAAAAGAGTTCTTATCCATATTTTATTTTTCAGCAGTGGGAGAAAAAAGAAGAATAAATTGCTAATTACTAGAATGTTTTCTCAGTTCATGGCCCCCTTCACTGTGCTTATCTGTGCACTTGAAGACGGGGTAGCAACCTGAAAAGCGTGTGATGGGCGGCAGCCTGTTTACCAGTGCAGGGCTCTGCCAGTCCCTGTGCTAGTCTTGCATGTATTTGCGTTTTATACTACAGGCACCTCTGAGCATGTTTCTCTGGAACAGATAAAGAAAGAAATAACAAGATGTCTTGAGTGTTTTTTTTCCCCAGCCTGCCGTGGTTCCTACTCTTTGCCTCCTTACCAAGAGTGTTTTGACAATTGCGGAAAAGGAAACCGTAATTGGTAATGTGTGGTACGATATGTCGTGGTGTTCAGAGTAGATTGGGGGAGATCAATCCTTTGCTGCTCGCATTCTCTCCTTCCTGTGGTGCAATCTCATAACAGGCAAAACCCACAATCTCTCGGTTTCGATGATTTTGTCGCTATAATGCCAAAGGAGATAGTGAAAAGCAATTAAGAAGTCCTTCGTCTCAGTGGAAGAGGTGAATGAAAGAAAATCATTTCTGGAAGTGGTTGGGCGTGGGAGAAACACTGAAATGTGTTTGGTTTTTAATTTGTCTTAAAGCATATTTTTTACATGACAAGTCTATTTAAGTGGATGTTTTGAGCTCCAACAAGGAGAAGCTCATTACTGCTCTTCCCCCCATTCTACTGTGTAGGGTCTCCATGGTGATTAGGTATACAGCACAAGTGGGAGGTTGTTGCGTTTTCCACCAAAACGTCCTCTAAACGCAATTTAGTGTCAATTTAGTCAGTCTACCATCACAGAACTGAATGGATGGAAAAACAGCATTGCAGGCAAATACAAGTGATACTTCAGTTCTTGGAGGGAGTTGAGAATAGGGAGGAATTTACAAAAGTGTCAGTATGCATGGTGGAATGCCAACTCGATATGTTCACTTCACAGATCCAAGTCCAAATCAACGTTTGATATTTTTGGAAACAGTATTTAGCGGAACGGTTTGTGGGGATTCACACCTGGTAGCAAATGAATCAATTCTCATCAGCACAAAGAGAAAAGCAGACACCCTTTTTCAAACTGACCTTGGATCCTGTTTTCCAGAGCCGAACACCAAAGTTGTCTGAAATCCCTCGCTCATCCTCGACCAGTTCTCTCCTGCCCTTCCTTACATGCTGTCTTTGAAGAGCTCATTTGACCTGCTCACAACAACCAAACTGTGGGATGACCCAGCTAGGAAGGGAGGTTGCGGTTTTCAATCAAAAGCACATTAAAGAGGATTGACTCATCAAAGTTGAGAGATTTACATGTAGAAACACTGTGCACTCCTCCACACACACGTTCTATATATTGTACACATAAAGCTGGCTATATATGGAGATTTGTTGTAAACTTCTACAGGAAAACTTGACCTATCCGTCGCAATATGTTAGAAAAGGAGGTTCGAGTCAGACAGAGCCGGGAACAGGAAGTGACTCATTTTTCACTAAACCAGGATGTTGTTGGATTGGTCGATCCTTTTACACTTTGTCAATTGTAAAAACACATTTATTGTTGCTGAACCAATTATATAAGATTATAGTCCTTTTTGATTCCTGAGAGCAGAGTGATAGACATTGGTAGGAAGGCTGCACAGTTAAATAAATAACATGTTGAAGCTGTCAGAGGCGTAGCATCGAAATCAGCAAATAACAGTTTTGTTAATGCATCAGAAGTGGTTTATAATGTTGAGTCACGATTGACAGTGAGCATCACTTCCCCTCCGGTGGAAAATGTTTTAATCCCCAAACTGTTTATCAATGTTAAGAAAGGAACCATATAATGAATGGTCGCTTGAATCCCCCCGTCTCAAAATGACACTTTCACAATGATTTACTGCAGAAGCCCTTAGAACAGCAGAATGTGTTTATTAAAGTGCACGCTGTCAAGGGAAGCACTACAGGGGGGCCTGTTCACTGGGTGGTGTTTGCCATCGGAAAGATTACCCCCAACAACAATCAGACACACGCACGCACCCTCCTGCCCCCACCACCCACACCTCCCCCCCTGCTCTACAACACACACACACACACACCTCCCCCCCTGCTCTACAACACACACACACACACACCTCCCCCCTGCTCTACAACACACACACCTCCCCCCCTGCTCTACAACACACACACACACCTCCTCCCCTGCTTTACACACACACACACTTCCTCCCCTGCTCTACACACACACACACAACTCCCACACACAGACAGCTCTCTCCCCATCACAGTTTTCTCATAATTCTCATGAATATGATCTCCTTCCATTAGCTCCCAGCTGTATCAGGCTGTTTACGCACATGCTCAGCTCACAGATGCTCAGAGGAAGACCGTGTTGTGATCCTCTGCATCCAAGACATCCAGACGTTTAACGGATCCTTCATCCTCCTCCTTACTAGAACATGCTTCTGCAGTCTGAGTCACTCTACAGTGAAGAGTCTACACAGAGCATCGCTTTGCCTCCCCTCCTCTTCCTCTCTGTCAGGTATAGGAGAAAATAAGTTGTGTGCGAAACGTAACTTCCTGTGGATTTTTTTTTTTCTTCCTTTTTGCACGGCTCTTTTACTCGAAGCGGTCGATGTGGATGTGTCGCTGCAAAGTGCACTTAAACGTCCTCTCAGTGGGCCATTACTGACGAGTGATGAGGAGTAGTTTGGTCTGTGTTTAGCATTTTATCTGAGCATAATGGTCACTTCTTCTCTTCCTAAGCCCTGCATGCTAAAGGCCAGTGTCTGGTTGACTGCTGGACTTAGGTGCTTGAGAATGTATTTCTTGTGAACGTGTGTGTGTGTGTGTGGTTTACTGAGTGTTTAAGTGTGCGTGTATGATATCAGTGTGTGTGTGTGTTTGTGTGTGTATACATGTGTATACCAACAATGCGGGCCTATTTTAGAATATTGTAGGATGTTTTCTGCATGTGGCGGGGTTCGCTGTCTGCACCAGTGCATTCCAGTGAAAGCCTCCTGTCAACCACACACACGGTCCTCCCTCTTACGTCTCTCCCAGCCCTTCTCTGAGTTCAGTCCTAACTATTGTTTTCCTCCAGGAGTTTAACCCGTCTGCCAGACCACTCTTCTGGTTCACTAACAACAAAAACTAAAAAGGTCCTCAGAAGATTCACATGCATCTTGAGGCTTTGGTCTGGGTTCTTGAGCTTGTGTTGGAGGTTTGCCTCAAGGTCCCGTTTTTTGCTCATGACAGCGATTGCGTTACCGTGCCGACAGTATGTGTTCACAACGTGTACACATTTAATGATATCTGAGGAATAGCTATATGTTTGGAGTTGTGTGTTCAGTTTCCCTAGCTATATATATGTAACATCGGTCTTCCATAACAAAGGACTGTTAAATGCTGTTATCGCCTGCTTCTGCCAAATTGAGGACTATTACTTAAACAATTATACGTCACTTTATTCAGTGTGATCGTATCAGATTAGTCCATGTCCTAACTTGCCTAGTTTGGGTGGGTGCCCTGGGACAGTATCTATAAAAAAATAACCATAAAAAACAAGGATTCCCTCAGCACCTAGCCTGGAACCACTGTGTCCTGGTGTTTCAAAGGCGTTATCTCAACCAAGATCTCATTACCCATAATTCCCTTGTGGACAAACACACATTAAAACATGGAGGCAGATCATCAGGATCTGTGAGCCGTCTGTAAGAGAGCAGACCTGCTAACGTGCTCCTTCGACCCCTGGCTAAACATGCCTCATTTCATCCACATCTGGTGTTAACCGTCAGTAATTACATCATAAAGCCGTTTTTTTTGTTTACCCTGCAGTCTTTGTAGGGCCAAATATAAAAAATGGTGGAATTGGAAATCATCTTTTCTAGAACAGCTTTCAGTTGTTTTTTCTGCAGGAATTCTGAAACGAGACTAGACATAACGAGGGGAAGGCTCTAAGCTATTTCAGCAATATTTCACCTTTGGTACATACTTTTTTAATACTTTGTTAACATACTACTTTTCTTTAAGAAGTACTTGGCTCTTTGCATCCTTAGTTCATTATGTTTTCTAATGCATTATTAAAGCAAATGCTAAATTGTACAGCAGACTTTTTTGGGTGTTCCAACTCTGAGTAAAAACCGACAGTCACTGACATCCCCAGTGTGAGATCGCTATTGCTGCTTGGATTATAATCTCTCGGAGATTAAAGATTTAAAACCGTGCTGTGTAGAAACAAAGGAAGGGTAAGAATCTTAACTGCAGTTTGGATATTTGCAAAACATTGAGGAGTACTGAAACAAGAGCTTGACATGCCAAGCTGCACAATCTTGAACCTTTTGATGTTGGCTTGGTTATATCAGAATAGTGTGTGAAAGATTCTAGTACCTGTGACTAATTTCTTGCTTTTGTTCCGGATGAATGGGATGGGTAATTATCAACCGTAGTCAACTTCTATAATGTTTGTGTTTCTGAGTGTCTTTGAAGGGCCCAATGTATTGCTGTATTTTTGACATCACTTATAATGATGCTATTTCAATATGCATCATCTTGTTACATGAGTCTTCTTGAAGCCAAATGAAACATTCACTTAAAACAACTAAAGTGTGCTATTCATGTCTGTTTAAAACATGTCCAGCTTGTTTCTTTATGATGACCAGATCTCCATGTAGACAGTTGCATTTAAACATCCGTTAATGTTTATTTTTTGGAATAGTGAGAAAATGAATCCAGTTCATTTTGGCATTTGTTTTTTTGCACATCTCCATTCAACAAATGATGCCTAGCCTGTCCTAATTGACCATTACATTCATCAGTAGCTGATTTGTCACCAAACTAGGCTTACCTCTTAATTGGCTGTTTTGCCTGTGTGACTGATGGACACAGGTGGTGGTGATTAAAGTCGATTAAGAAAAAAATAGGTGGTTGTCCTGGTTTGTTTGTGGTGAGCCCTTTAATATGCTGAATTGTTGCGGCCCTTTAATATGCTGAATTGTTGCGGCTATTCTATGTACAATATACAGTGTACTTCTTCACTGACAGCATCATGGCAGGGGAAACTCTCTCTCAAACACTGATTGGACATAAACACACTCCCGCCAATATATTGACCAAGGGCACTTAAGGTAATGATAAACCACAGCGAATGCAAAACATTATTCTTGGGGATAAACTTCTGGTAGCCTATATATACCGTTTACCCACAACGTCATCCCACCCGTCGGTTAATCCAACCAAACAACTGGTCTGATTGTGCTTTTCCTATGTTTACAAAAATGAGTCCATTATTGCCACCAGCAAATAATTCTTAATAAAAAAAGTATCATTCCTGGTGCCCCTGTAACATCTGTACAGTTATTCGTCGCCGCTGCCATGGCAACCTTTTTTCTATTTTTTTCTCCATACCCCCCCACACCATCCCACCGCCGGATTTGAGTTCTGTTAGGGGTTCAAAAAAAAAAAACTCAAATGGCAGTGCCGTGCGCGTAGTTATGTGGACAATTTGGAATCAATGAACCTTGGATTCTGGTTTTTTTTTTAGAATGAAAAATGGATCTGCAGCTGAAACAGTTCCCCCCCGGTAGCATAGACTGTGTACTGCAAATTCCCATAGGCTCTCTTACCTACGAAGGTGCAACACCGTAATGTTCACCGATCGTGATATGCACTGACCCAGTCATTAGAAACTCCGTTTCTTATTCAGACAAAATCATTGCGCAGTTGTTGTTTTTTTTATAGGTACAACACTATTAGAAATAAATAGATTTATCTGGGTGAAAGTTTTGCAAGGTCAGAATTAGACTTGCTCTTTACGGTGTCCAAAACGGCTACTGATACCCGTTCATTTCCAGTGAACGGGAGAGAGTGCGTGCTCACATGCAGCTGCTGGACCTCTCGAAGAGGAACGGTAAACAGCTCCGTTCTGTGAGCATAGAACTGCGCAGGGTCCTCGCTTGCAAAACTGCACCTGGGAAAGAAGATTTGGATTAACAGATGAACTGAATTAACTATACACCGCGCACGCACTCCACCGGACCGTTCACTCTTTGCGCTTGCTTTGAAAAAAAGGACGCGTTGTGTGTCGACACTGGGATTTTACAACGAAGATGGGTGTTTGTGGATATTTGACCGTGTCTTGGAAGTGCCTAGTAGTTCTGACGTTTAGGCTTCTGTTTCTTCTACCTGCAGGTCTACCTGTCCGTAGTCAAGGAGATTCCCAATCCGATAACAAAGTGATGGAAAATATAACCGTCAGACAAGGCGAGACAGTCTTCCTCACGTAAGTGTTATAACTACTCATTTTCTCTCTCTCGGTTACAAGCGTTTGAAAAGTAGCCCATGAAACTAGTTTGCTTTACTAATTGAAAGTCGCAAACCAAAGCGTGTTTAATGTAGGGTAAAATACATCGACTCGAGTGGTGGTTTTCACCGTCATGTGCATGTGTCATTGAGTTGGATTCCAGGGGATTAGCCTTGAAGACACTTCATTCTGAGGCAATAACCCTTCACAGTTGTTAACAAGGAACTCCCGATGATCATTGTTGTGTATCAGCGCTGAACTAAGGTGGTTACGGTCCAAATCTTCAGGGACAAGAAAGTTCCCATATGACGGCAGTGAATCTCAACACAAGCACGAAGGATGTAAATGTTTTAGTCTTCAGGGGAGGTAAAAATAGATGAGAAATACTGTAGCGGTCGTTAGGAAACAATCTTAGGTATGTCAGAGGAACAGCATAGATGAATGCATAACGTTACTTTAAAACGGTATGTTTAAATTGGGAGAACCGATAACACACGCAAATACTGTCGATTTATTTCATGCATAGCTGTTCAATCCTGACCTGGTTTTATTGATGACCCTTACGGACAGGACAACATGGCCTAAAAAAAAAATTATCCAGACAAAAAATAAGGATGCCACCTGCTCTTTGAGCAACCTCAATTAAACTCAAGATCCTCTGTTGAATTGATTACAGTGGCTTTTATGCCTTCAGAATGACCTTTCAGAAAGGCCCTGGTGAATGGCAAGCAGCAATGTAATGGTAATTAGTATCTGTATTGCATAATAGGAATTGTGAAGTATTTTGCCTTGAAGATCATTGTAGTCATTTTTAGTTTTATGTCTATTTTTTATTTATAAAAAAATATATATATATATATATATATATATATATATATATATATATATATATATATATATATATATATATATATATATATATATATAATGGATTACTGATTCTCGGACATGACCAAGACTATATATTTGTCTTCAGAGTTTCAGATTTTTTGTTTCAAATCAAAGTATTTTATCTCTCAGAATCATGCCCATGTGGCTGACCTACTTTGCTCTCCTAATCAAAAGTAGTGTCACAGGGTTAGCTGTGCTGTCACCCACTCACGTTTAAACATTTAGTACATTCTCCATGTACATGGTGCTCGTATGAATGGACTAATATGTCACTTCAATCAAATGAATCATATCTGTTCAATACATTGACTTAATTTGAAATGCAGCAATCAGAACCCTGTTCATTCATTATTAAGGTAATACATGGCAAAAGTGTTGAATATTAGATGTGGCTGCATCAGAGGCGTCTGTGACACCAGCTGTGTGATCATGAGAATCAAGAGGCTAGACTTCTATTTCACGAAGGAAGAGACATGCAATTGTGACAACAATTGTGGCAGCCATGCCTAGAGTATCGTACATTAGGTCCCTGTTTCAGAGCTGGGCTTTTAAAAACCTTGCAACCTTACGTTGTTGTGATTCGACTTGGCAGATGTTTTTCTCTCTCCGATATGAAGATTATTCCCCACTCCTACAGTTTGCCTAAATTTTGTCAGTTGGTCGGAAGAGTGTCATGAATAATTCAGAACCTATTAGTAATCGATGCGTGCCATTATTGGTCAATTACCCGGTGAGACTTCCTCCTGAATGACCAATAGAGCATCAGTTAGGCCTATCAGGTGTGCATGATTAGGGATTATGCAAATGAGGCCGTGATTTGGATGTCATGATTGGCAGAGGAAAGATGAAATTGCGAAAGGTGTGTAAGTGGACAAGTGATACAAAGTTCGTCACCTGTGAACAGCGAGATACAATCCACAGTGTTTTTTACAGTGAACTGTAGCTGGCTTCGGTGAACCACTTGACTGTTTTATCATCAGATCTATAATCCAAGTTCGGAGACAAGAGAATAGAGCCGCTCATCCTGGCTGTCAACAAATCTTAATTGTGGGGTTGCCTTCAGTTGAGGAAAGCTGAGAGTAGCTATTTTCATATGGTAGTTGAGTCCTGCTGTTTTCCCCTCAATGGTTAGCAAGAGGAGAGGAGTGTGAGGTGTGATTCACAAAAAAATAACTCTTACTTAAGATGGATTCTGGTTGTTGAGGTTTCACCACTGATCTACACGAGGGAAAAGCTCATGACCTGATCCATTTCATGATCATAACAATGTGGTAGAAGGGGCATGGCTGTACACCACTCTTCTCCTCTCAGATACTTCCCAACGCTGTCATGGTTTGGGAAAATATGACACTATTTGTTTCCACCACCACGATGGTGATTGTCTATTGCATTCGTCCTGTTGCTGCAAAGTGATACCATTGTCATTTTTTTCCTTTCATTATAAAATAGCAATGCAGGAATGGGACCCTGGACCTGACAGCATATGACAAGACGAGGTGAAAACAGGAGCTGTTTTGCTCTGAGAAAGCTACTGTATGTTTTCTTCACTGGATGTGACATCTTGCCTATTGTCATATCCTTTTTTCTTCGTTGAGATCAAATCTACACTATTTCTTTGTTTTTTTTTTTGCGGTTTGGTACAGTCAGGCAGGAGATTTGAGAATAGAGAAATGAGTGGCTTATGAAAACATTTGTCCTTGGAAGAGTCGTTTTGGATTATTATTTCCTTTGAATGGTCAGTCGGACTAGTTTTGTGGAAGGCTGAACATGAATAATGACGTGGAATTTCTAACTGCACTAACCCACTCATGTTTTGATATCATCTTTTCCCACCCTGAAGCCCTTGTCCCTCTTGTTGACGTCTATACTGTTTCTTATTCTCATCCTCCCGAAAAACCACAGCTACTGGACTGAATCTAAGCTTTCCAATCTTCCTGAGGCTCTCCTCTCTGTCTCAAGCTCCTTTTTAAAAGGAGACCAGCTCCTGCCTGCCACTCTGGTCTGTTTTCGGCGGTTCTCGTTTCAAATGCAACTCGAAGTCGGTGTCTAAATGACTCTGGGGAGGCTCAGTCCTGCACAGTCCCAGGTTGCGCTTTGGTGTTTGCGCATGTGCACCACTAAATGAATTATGAGGCATTTTGTGTTCGGCTCCTTGCCTGTTGCAAGCTGACAGCTCAGAGGTTGAGATTAACACCGACTGTGGATGTCACCATGGTGACGAGGCTCCGCCAAGGGTGGTCTTAGTGTCTTATCTGCGTGGACAGACCCCCCCAGGCCCTGCAGTCATGGGACTCGTTCAATAGCGGTGCTACGATATCACCCTCACCTTGCTGATCAGCAGCTGCTTGACCCAGCTGGCGGGATTTAACGTCTGTGAGAGTGTGCTGTGGTACGAATCTGTGTGCGGCGTTGTCAGGAGCTGCACACGTTTTTTATAAAGTGATTTAAAAGAATTGATGTGGAGTATTTTGGTGCTTGCAGTGGTGAAGAGTATACGCTTGGTGCCAACTCTTCATTCCTTACTATGAACATTGCTTTGCCAAACCTTGTCAGCCACAAAGCTGTTAGACCCTTCTTCAAAGGGATATTCAATTTCTTCTCCAAATTACCTTGAGGGCAAGATTGAGAATGTGATCATTTGATTTCACAGAAACATTTTAAAGATTCCCTTTGTAATTCCATTTTTCCTCACCTTGCATCATCTGCGCCAGTGTCGGTCATCTCCCGCAATTTCACAGATTGTCATGTGAAAGGATTGGTCAAAACAGACCTGGGGAGGGGAATGCAGTTATGTAGAACACAGCTCGGTCTGTGGAGTCTGAAAGGATGTCACACTGTACTAATACACAGGATTCTCCTGTGATCCTTAATGTACTATACTGTTTCATTTTTGATGGGAAGGTGAACTGGTTTTGTGTTGTCCATCGGTGATGAATTACCTGAGGTGTCTGCTTCCCAGCTGTGACCGTGAGATGGACGCTTCTCTCTGCCAGGGCAGGTGTCAAGGGCCTCTGCCATTTGACTTACATTTTCCCAGATCTGTCTGGGAGCCAAAGCACCCATCTGAACCCTGGCTTGAAATTCACTACAGGTCTTTAACTGAGGAGGTTGTAGACACGACAGTATACCACAGCAGCAAAAAACACCCTGGACGATAGGTGGTATTACCGCCCCCCCCCCCCCCCCCCCCCCCCGGCCAAAGTGCAGAAAGAGGATAATCACACAAAAAAAATCCAATCACCAACTTTTGAAGTCATTAACTCCTCAGGGTTTAAAATTTGAAATGTTACGTTCTTTAATGGGGTTATGTCATTCCCAGGGGCATGTTGACCAAACACGGTCACTGTCATAATTGGCTGGCTACCTCATGACACCTTTGCATGATTTCATTCCTTTGATGCAGTCCAAAGGAGTGGTTTGGCTCTGCCCTGGTTACTGCTTAGAATAAATGGCATTTTTTTTGTCTTTTTTTAAAGAAAACTGGCGCCAGTGTTCGACTTCTGCTGTCAGAACAAACGGTACCGTGCCTCATCAAGGAACCCTTTCGTAAAGCCATTTGAAAAGCATGGTGGGGATGTGGAAATAATGGTATTCTGGCAGAGATTTGACTGTACTGACCATACGTGCCAGGAGGCTGCTTCGGCCTGCTTTATTGTTGATTGAAATAATCTGATATCTCCTGTGGATTACGCGACTCTGGGACATTCACTGAGGTTTGCTGTCCTATGATTTCACCGCCAGCTCACCAGATTTTGCTTTCCAGGAAACAAATGTAATTAAGTGTGAGCGATTTGGAAAAATACCCTTGTCAAAAATGTTCTCTTCTTATAAGAAATCATGTAAGGATTGTGGATTGTGCAGATTGATTGCATGCTCCAAAAGCAAAAACAACCGTTGTGTCTGAAATGTCTCAGACAGGCTTGTTTTTTTTTGTGCAGATCATTAGTTTTATCATTGAGATCAATTCCAGAAAGCGGATCACTTTAGATCTGAACTGTTTCTTGAGAGTTGCTGTACTGTTGGTTTCCAGACCTGATAGAAAATTATCGAGTTCAGCTTGTCAACCGTCTAGTTACAGGACAGAAGTTTTCTGTTGCTGGAGAGCCCTGCTCTAGATACTGCTCCAAAAGATGTCACGAAGCGACAGTATCGGCAGCCTTGATAACTCGCTGTAAATACTGCCTGTCAAGTCTGAAAGCTACTTTACATTTCCAACCTTGTGTATCTAACGGCGGTTCGCTACACCAGTTTAAAAATAACCTCAAGCAGGCTAAACGAAGCGCAAGATCTGGCAACTGTGCAGAATACGCCGGTGAAAAATAAATATTTCTTCCAGGGGGCGTGTCAATTTGCCACATCAGCGTGGTGAAGGGGGGCCAGTCTGTCCCCTAGTGCAGGTTAGGGGGTTAAGAGAGCAGGTGCAGCTGGTAGTCCATCTTTCTAAGCTGGATACTGGACTTCTGCCCAGGTATTAGTGGGCCTGTTGCCTTGGGGATGGGTGGGGGGAAGGGGAAGGCAGTGAAAGAGGTGCTGTGGATAATGTGCTTAAGAGGTTCACTGACTGGCCTCTCCTTCTTCAGTAAGGTGATCACTTTTGAAAGGCACAGGGGTGTGTGGAGAAAGGTATACAATCTTGAGATGCACACACAAGTCCACACACACACACACACACAGTGTATTTACCTACTCAGATTAGCAAGGGATTGGCTAGTCTGACCGACAGGCGGGAAGGTAATCCTAAAAAATAAGGGCAGCACTGTATGCACCAAATACCCTAACAGTGCATTGTCCTCTGCTTGAAACAGCAACACTAAACAGACACACTTTACGTTACGGTTACGTTAACGTTAACGATCATGCAACGACGATATGGGAAGACCCATAGTAAAAACACGGTAGGGACAAAGGAAGTATAAAATGTAATTGAATGGGATTATGTCAGCAGTATAGGTTATTAAAAAAAGTATAAGGAGGCCCAGTAGGGGGAGGTGTGTGAGGGATGAGTGGATGTTAAAGGGGTAGTTGAACACACACACACACACACACACACACACACACACACACATATAGGTTATATGGTAGACACACTGACAACACAGAGCCACCTGCAGTGTTGGTGCAGCAGTTCACCTGCTTGTGAGCTCCACCCTCATCTATAATTAAGCAGGTTATGGATTGAAGTTGTCCCTCTTCCCGCCGTACTTATGTTAACATTTTTTGATGACGGCAACCTTCCGCCCGTTAGCATTCCTAAACTGCTCTCCAGAGTCAGGCACAACAAGATCATTTGGCTTCCCGATGGTCACCTGAGTTAAACAGTGTCAGAGACACTTAAGGAGCAATGTTTTGGGTTCCATCCGTGTATGACAGGATACCAGATGGAATTTAAGACATTATCTCCTCTAAAATGACATTGACATGCAGCTCTCTTGGCAACCAAGGCTGGAGAATTCCCCACATTGTAGAGACGAGTAAGATACTGAGGGGTTTATCTTTTTAACCTGTGCGGGGTTAGAATTTTGAATGCTGGGTACTAGCCCTGATGGCAGGCTCATGCATGATCGCTTGAGTCTAATACTCCAGAATACAGGGTTTTTCTGTGACCTCTGACTTTTATTGTTAAATTGTTCCACTTTAGTCCGGAAAGAGAATATCACGTATCAGACTTGTAAATGACTGTAAATATTTAGACGCGTGTCGAGTGCATGTTCTTCGGTTGTATTCAGAAGCGAAGAGAGATACAACTTGTATATATGTACATATTGTGCCTGAGGTTATGTCTGTTGGCAAAACCCACATATATGATATTATTCTTGTATCTGGGTGAGATATTTGCATTGAATGTGTGAAAGGCAGAAACATGCCACATTCAGTTTCAGACATTGTTCCTGGAATACTTGGGTGCTGGTCTTGTTTACTGTTTGTCAATTATTGCCACTGGTAGCCTACAGTTTTGGTGAAATAAACTAAGAAAAGTACCACGTATGTGTGTTATTAACAGTAAATCTGTTCTGACCAACCGTTACCGTCTCCTACAGAAATATTTATTCTAAATATTGGCATGTAATTTCACAGTTTATAATTGCAACCCTCTTGAGAAACAGTTGGACTAAGAGTTCAGGTTGTGCAAAGTCTATCTTGGAGCGTTAAGGTTATCCCCTCCACCTTTATGCACTCTGGGAAGGAGACCAAATCCACCTTCCGCCCCCCTTCCTTCTATGTGATATTATATTATAATAATAATTATGAATTTCATTTACCATCACACACTCTTTCCTGTAAGATAAAAGATGATATGATGCAAACTATGCTAAGGTATACGAGCAGTTTCTTCCTCTCTGCCGCATTTGAGCTAATTAGTCCCCTCAGTCTGTGCCAGCACAGTCTTTTTGTAGAGTCAAGTGTCTTTCAAGTCCCTGGGAAAGCTGGGTGGCAAAGACGAGAGTTGACAACCGAAGAATCAATCTGGGAATTTCCACATCACAGAGGCCCTTGAGGCGAGCGACGGCAGATAAAAACGTAGTTGTCTGATGAGGATGATGAAGACCCAGGTGTTCCTGCTGCGCGCCTCTAATCAGCGAGGTCTCCTGGATGGAAACCTCCAGTGCTGTCCCACGCCGCCTGCCGATGAAAGCCGTCTTTGTTCACTAATCAATGAGCAGGAGTTGCTGAGCCCGATCTGCAGCCTCTGCATGGGAGGGGGGGGGGGGGGGAGGGGGGAGTGTGGCTCGGCAGAATGTTTCAAACTTTTGAAGATGTCGAATCAAAAGGGATGAATTTCAGTACGCCTTAAACATTCCACCTTTATTATCGATGGCCCTCTGCAGGGATTATTGACGAGTTCAAGCCGAACAACTTAGCTCTCTCACTAATATGTACATATATATTTTTCTTTTTTTCTATTAATTGACACTGCCATCAGCATGTATCAGCCATAACCTTGTTTTTATGTAACAAAAAAAATACCTTTAAAACAGTTGATTAAACAGTTTTTGTCTAATACTGTCTACTTGTAACATTCCCACAATAACTAACATGTCAGCACAACAATGTTATTATTAAATGATCCTGTGGGTGCTTATGACTAGCAGTGTAGCATGATGTACAAACTATATTTTATACAGTATATCAACACTTCTTAATCCCCATGGAAAGCTCTCGGATCTATAAAAATATAAAAGAAACTGTGTTCAAGTTTCTCAGCATCGGAATCCAAAAACTCAGCTACTCATTGATTGTACAAAGAAAATATCATTTTTATTTTATTTATTTTACCTTTTTATGTTTTTCCACCACAACTAAGGACAGACTTTTTCTTTTCTTTCTTTTCCAGGGACTATAAAACAAAGGGTTTTAGAGCTGTGTGGTTTTGTCTTCTGTGCCTGGTGCGGTACCAGGGAGGCAGTGTATGTTTGTGTGTTCTTCCATGGAAGATCAGGAAGGTTTTCTAACATCTCCTCAGCCAGATCCAACTTGCTTCATGTAAATCTTTGCCGATCCACAGCCAATGTTGGTGTGATTTGGGACGTGCCAAAGGATTGTCTCTCACCTGCTCATCCTCACTGCCTGGTCTGAACTTTGAATATTTATAACTTGCATCTGTGTGTGTGTGTGTGTGTGTGTACTTTCTCCACGCACACTTTGGGGTAGGGGGGCAGTGGTTGGGTCTTATTTGTTGTGAGTCTATCCATCAATAAGAAAATGTAATTCCTACTTCATCCCCTGAACACCAATGGAAGTTAACTATCATGGAAAAATCCAGTTCATAGACGATTTGAGTTGAACAAGGTACTGTATACCCATGTGGCCCTCTGCTTGGTTTCCTCTTGAAGGTAGTGTTTTATTTTTATTTTCGCTTCTGTTGCATTTGGCTGGCTACATAATTACCCATTGTACGTTTTTTTTTAAATCATTTCTCTTCCTGTTGCAGAGTCTTGCTCAGTAGTGAGGGCTAGCAGACGTCCTACTGCCGGTCTAGCCAGGTTGGTTGCAAACAGGCCACTTAATGCGTGAATCCTAATACTACAGCTCTCTGTGTCTTTGTTGGGTTAGGGTTAGTGCTTTTGGTACGATTATTTTCTTTGACTGTAAACCCAGTTCACATGACAACAAGAAGCCTAATTAAAGCTGTTCTAATGTGAGGTATACATCTATTCAACGAATGTACTTCAAGGAAGAAAGTAAGGGTCAATTAAGCCATTACAGTGTAGCGAGGACCCTTATTTGCACACTTGTGCAATTACAGACCTTTGCTGCTCAATTATTGCACAATTCGATGTTGCCATGTTTTTTGGTTCGTACATGCACAGTAATTATTGACATTATTATTAATGTATGATGAATAAAATATATTTGCCACTGCATGACCAAGGAAATATAATAGCTTTCACATAATTTTTTTTTTTTTAAATGAGCAAAAAATCTTCTGTGTTGAATGTTTGATAAATACGCAATGCCTGTGACCCTGTAGCTGTCTTTCAGCGTGTGTGTGTTTGTGTTTGCCTGACGTGTTTTTCAAAAGACAAACTTGAGATCAATGGCTTCAAGGCTTTAAGGATGACCAGATACACTAAGCCAATTAGTGCCTGCCTGGCTTTGCAGATATCAATGATAATTGAAGAAGAAAACCATCTTCACTTGACTAGTGACCAGTGAACTCAAATTAGAGTGTCTTGGGACTGTAAACCATTGCAGTTAGATTTTATCTTTCATAAGATTCAACTCAGTGAGGTTGAGGAATCTGAAGCGAGTTCACAACCAAGAATGGTGATGGGACGTGACCCATCTGGCTCTTTGATTGGCTTTATGAGCAGACAGAAAGGCATGAGGTCATTCTAAACACCTAAAACTGTTAGCACATGTCAAGCAACAGCTATGTAGGAGGCATAGAAAACAACATCTAGAAAGGATGGAATAGGAACAAATACAAATATATATTAAAAAATATGGCGAGGTGCTTAACGAAAGCGACAGTCAATCCAATATCTTTATTTATTATTTTTCCTGTTTAATTGAAAGGCCATCACTCCTAATAAGGTATGATAATGCCAAACCCAGCAGCGCTGAGCCCTGCTCCACCTAACCACCTTTCTTGTCTTAAGCAATCACCCAGTTTCAAATCCAACTGCACTTTCTGCGTCTCACGATAAACAACACCATTACCCTTCATGGCCCATAGCTTTTGTCTTACTTGTCAGTGGCTTGTCGACAGAAGAGAAATAAGCACCCGTTTTCCAACATTGTCTCATCATTACAGCTATTTACTCGCTGGGAACAAGCGGGTTATAGCGTGTGGCCTTTGGATTGAGTTTCAGCTACTTCAAATAAAAATACAATACAATTTCATATTTTTTCTTGTCAGTGTCTGCCTCAGGCTGCCTCTGCCTCTACACAAAGCAAAAAGTGCCATTTTATGCCCGGAGCAGTGTGTGTGTGGGCATAGGATCAACCCAAGGCGTGCGTCTGTAGTGTACCCAACACAATGCCATGAAAGCTGGAGACGCATCCAATCCTGTAACACTGTACCGGGAAAGCAGGAACTCATACAGGGAAACGGATAAATATAGTTTAGTTGGATCTCGTTAACACTGCATAAAAATAGGAATGCGGGGTGCCTTCACACTTAGAAAAGTATTAAAGCACTCAAGGGACTTTATTTTCATTTTTATAAACATGTAAAATATGGTACAGCACTAGCGTCAGGGATGAAAATTGAGCTAATTAACTGAAATGTTGTCTCAGTATGATAAATTATTAGCATAATACAGTCATTCTGCTTGCAAGTTTCCTGCCTTTTTCAATCATTGTTCTGACCGTTTTTTAAACAGAATGATTCACTGTGGACATTTTGAACCTCAATCGATTTTTTTGTTGGGAAACCAATGGGTTTTCAAGCCCTAATTGAGTTAAGCTTGCTGAGATACAACTTACCTACCGACCTACAGTATGATAGTGGAAACTCGTTGCAACAAAGTTGCGGAAAAAACACTTAAGAGATACGATTAAGGCCAAAAACTGCTTTCTAAACAGTACTGGGTTTGACAAGCAGCAAGGGCAGGGCAAAGCCTCTGGCTAAGGGAGCACAAGTCTGTGGCTCTAAAAGCTTAACAAGCGAACGCTTCTCAGCAATCGGGTCCTATCAGAAGGATGTTGTGGAGCTTTGTGGGAAGAATTATATATTTTAGAGTACAATGGAGTCACACTAGACTGTTCCTTCTGGATATTGGGAGTAACCTCAGAAGGAGGAAGGAACTCGCCCTTCTAACTCATTGCATTTGAGTTTAGTTGTCTGCCTGTATCATCGTTAAAAAACATGGTTTGATCCTTGCATCTCCCTAGCTTGCTTTGTTTGTGAGGGCTCTAAAACAAGTATACCGGAAATGCTGCATGTAGGTCTTTTGGAGCTAACCCATGACCTGTATTGACCATGTATTCAGCAAGGACCTCTCATCTTCTTTGAAAAGCCTGTCGCTGGCTGGTCTCTCCCCTGGTGTCGTCCTGCATTTTGTAGGACCACATCACTCCTCAGTTCCGGTCCTGGCACATTTGGCCCCCCTAACCACAACACGGATATATGATGTGGTGCGGATGGTGGCCTCTGCTAATAGTGCAGGAGGGTTATTTAATGGATGCACTTGAGAAAATGCCGCCCCCCTATGCTAATGTCGCCTACAGGAAGGACCGGCCTGCCCACTCCTCGTGTAGCAAGGCTGTAGGGCCGTATCACTCCTCGTGGAACAAGGCTGTAGGGCCGTATCCCTCCTCGTGTAACAAGGCTGTAGGACCGTATCACTCCTCGTGTGACAAGTAGGGCCGTATCACTCCTCGTGGAACAAGGCTGTAGGACCGTATCACTCCTCGTGGAACAAGGCCGTGTGCTCTGTCTTATTAATGGGATGAAATGAAGGGTCGACATCTAAAAGGGTAGAATTTACATTTGTAGACATGATGTTCTGTGAAATTGGAGACAGAATCCCAACACACACTTCATCTAGCAAGACAATTTACTGTTTGTTTTTTCACTCTTTTTTTTGTTCCCCCCTACAGAGATTCGATCGTCCGGGAAGTCATTTTCATGATTTGCTTGTAGAAGTGTCTTCATTTAGTCCTCAGATCTTAATATAAAGAGTTTCTCTGGATTCATCACCACGTGTAGTTGTGTCCCATTATTTGGCCAACAAAGCTAATTGGCAGAGAAAGGGCAGAT
This sequence comes from Hypomesus nipponensis, assembly GCF_054491055.1. NCBI lineage: Eukaryota > Metazoa > Chordata > Actinopteri > Osmeriformes > Osmeridae > Hypomesus > Hypomesus nipponensis. Next base: position 10,731,766 of record NC_140380.1, on the reverse strand, counting down.
CATTAGTGTTTACTGTGTGCTTTTAGACAGCTTCACGTACAGTATAGACTATCTGCGCACAATTTCTCATATGTACGTATGAAACTGGCATTGGGTAATAATGTCATATTTGCATTTAACATTCACTGTGTTGTTTGTCATTGTCGTTGGCTTTTATTAAATTTGCATTGAGTGGACTGGCGGCATTCAGCTGAACGAAATAGCATTCAATTGTACAAGTGAAATTCATTTCCAGTAGGAAGTTGGGGATTTTTTTGTTAATATAAAGGAAATAAATAAATATAACTGATTTGCTTTCGCTTGCAGTGCACATGAAACACATTTGGCATTTTCCATGCAAACATAACTAGCAGTGCCTTCATGCCAGTGAAGGACAAATCAACCTACCATTCAAGTCTGTTGATGATGCTTTAAATACTGTTTGAAAAACAGCTGTATTTTCTGATTGCATCTTCTGATTTATCTGCCAAGGGAGTTACAGACAGTCGAGTTTTCCCTTTACAGTAAATCAAGTGTTTTTCCTCACAGATATATACTGTAGTGTCAATAACTTCACAGTGCATTCGTAATTCATTCGGGAACTGTAGATATGTATTCAGCCATTTTATTAAGATAAGACAAGGCCCATGGAAATTGCAAGAAATAAATTAATTAGGATTGAGTGTGTAGCATTGATTTTTCAGCCTGATTTCCTGTTATTGGACCTTATTCATACAGGAAAAAAAACATAACATTCAGTAGGGTTTCTTCTTCAATGAGCCCTGATTACAAAAATAAAATAGAAGGCTGGTACTCATTCCAACGTAATGTGATAAGCGGCAAAAACGGGCCTAGCTATTCTGAGGTGGACTGATTCGTGTGTGAGGTGGACTCAGTCTGAGATGGATGATTAGTTGCATTGGCATGTTTTAAAATGCGGCTGAATATACTGTATTTTCGTTCCAAAAAAATGGGTGCCAACTTGTTAAGTGGTAATAGTTTCACTTCACATTAGTTTCAGCGCGTTGCAGCTTATCAAATGAAGGTACGCTCAGGTTCTCCCTGTGTTAAAACGATAGTTTTGGCTTCCCATTTATGTTTTTTCTTTTCTTTTTTCTTCTTTTCTTAGTCCTCTGTGATATCACCCAATTGATGGAAACACTTCAAACTGATGAAATGAATGGTAAATCAAAGGTTTGAGTTGAAGCAATTGAGTCTCTAATAACTCTTAATTAATCAGCCCCTGTCATGTTTTAATGGTTCAAGTCCGAAAGCAAAAGCAATTGAAGTTTGCGCCTGGGAGGAAGGTTCAAGCACTAGAATGATTTTGTACATCTTTTCAAACGCTTTATGAAGCAACCATTCACTCTGGGAGCTAAAGCGCACAAATGGAATTTGTTCAGTTCATCAAAACTCAGTTGTTTGTCATTCCCGTTACAATTGGTTTAGGAACAAAGTAAATACATTTGAAGGCTAATGCAGTTTGTATTTCTAAAAATATTATACAGTAAGCTCCAAATGTCATTGGATGTTGACATTTTATTTGGTGTTTTGGTTCTGTGCTTTTGAACTGTGCATGACAGATTGTCATATCCAGAAGGTGTAAAATGTCAGTTTTAGTTTGAGGGTATTTTTGTGCTTGTCGAACAAACTGTGAAATGATGAAACATATTTCCCCTATTGTAGGGTATTTAAAAGGCGTTTTACACAATGTCCAATGAAACAGTTCTATTTAATGTTTGCAGATTGTATATGCATTTGCATGCAAGGTCTGTCTAATATCTACAGTCCATGAACACATCACTAGAGACTGGATGTCTTCGACAGGAAGTGTTCTTCCAGTGAGTCACTTCAAGGCTTGTGAGGCATCCATATTCAACGACCGCTTGGTTTGGGGCATTTTACTTTACAGCTTCCTCCTCAGCATGCCAAATTGAGTTCACTCTAGAATAAGGAAGGATAAAGGTACGTTCCGTCCACAGTACTTAGTTCCAGCTGTCTTCAAATGCCTCTTATTTACCGTTTAACAAACTACAACTGGTTACTACGGCTTGAGAGTTGTTTGCAAATCACAGTCTGCCTTCTGAGGTTTGGCTTGTATACGGTCGAGGGATACGTCTGGACACAAGTTAAAATGGGGAGTTTCTTTGCCTTGTTTGATAGTATATTGATCGTATTCTGACTAATGCTTACTTCCTTGGGCTTATGACACGTTAGCTCACCAGTGTGTTTGCCTGAACTTGATCTGAAGAGATCTGAAGTCTTGATATGCATTGAAAATATGCTTGAAATGAACAAAGACCTTTCAAGTTTTTCCAAAATGTCCAAAGTGCTCAAAAACAGAACAAAAATTACAAAATGTGACAATTTTTGTGCTCACCGTTATCCATACGTTTCCATATGGTTCTTTACAATTAGTTTAGATTCTGTAGTACGTAAGTATAGTAAGAGCTATTATTATCAATCTTAATATGCTTGGATATGTCTTAATCACAATTCCACATGAGAGCTTCAGTTGTGAGCTTGTTTGGTTCTGCTTTGTGACTTCAGTAAAACAACAACTACAGCAATGATGATTACGGCACGGCAATGAGTTAATTAACGCTCGTAGACATGTAAAGGCAAGTGGCAGTGAGGAAATATGTCTCTTTCTCCGAGGGATTCTTGGGGACAGCAAATCCACATGACAGGAAAGTAAACAACTTACTTTGGATTATATACCGTATTAAGATGCATCATTATTCTCCCCAGGTATGTTGGTTCATGGCAGAATAGCTGAAATTAATTTATTCTTTAAATTCAGCTAACTAACCCTGGAAATGTGAACAGTTTGATAAGTTAAAATGTTGTTTTAAAAAATGAGGAATGCTAAAATAAAATTTTAATTAACAATAGTTTCATCGCTGGGGCTTTTCAGTAAGCCTGTAGACAACTTACGACTCTGGGGAATAGTCTTTCATAGGGTTGTTGAGTGCGTTTATCTGGCTCCAGATGTTCTTCTGCCATGTAAACAACCTCGACACAGCTCATTTTACACTGTAGCTACTGAGAGAGGAGAATACAGGTGCAAACGACCATATCTGTGTTGAGGAGACACTAAGAGGGTCAGCTATTTGCTTCTAACGTCTTTACAGAGGAGCAAAACCTGATTATCCAGTCCTTGAAGTTCCTCGGTAAAAATTAGGCCCGTGAATGTATCCTTTCTCTATTTTTAATTTTGGGGTGGGCTGTTAGGAATACTTTCCTCCACACCTCACAGACATTAACCAACAGAGGGCAACCTCCAACTGCCAGTCTCCAGTTTGGTCACAAGACTTATCTTTTTATTTTTTTTAATAAGGTTTATGTTTTCATAATAGCTCACAGACGTTGACATGACATGAAAAATGTCCACCTAAGTGTTTTCCTCTGAGTCGTTTGTTGGATACTGTTACTTTGTTCTGAACCTTACGGGGATGCAGCCCCGGAACAGAGGCACTTGGAAATTCATCCGTGCCCAAACAATGAAGCCATGTAGGACGTATTGCATATCAATAAGTGCATCTGTAATGCAATCTTTCAAATGTAGGCTGTGAAATCAATCGTTCTTCCTCTCCTCTCTGTTTTCTCAAACAAAATCCTTATCGCCATCTCTCTCTCTTCTTCCCTCTCTTTCTCTCTCCTCAATCACTCTCCCTTTCCCACATGTATGTACTATAGAGCACGAAAACATAAGCTCATAAACCCACAGCTTTCTCACCCATAATGCCTATAACCTGACAATCTGAAAATAAAACACTCTGCTTAAGTAAAAATGATGTCACCTGAGGCTTATGCTGTCGAGAACAAACAAAATGGCCCATGCAAGATGCTCACGTGCAGGATCTCTTAAGGGATTTGCCCTTGCAACCTGCCCTGAATCTCTGTCGGGACTTAATATAATATATTAATATAGTATAATATTAATATATTAAGTATAATTTCTCAGGTTGATTGATGTGAGTGGAAAGAATAAAAGTTGATTTGATTGTATCTGATTACATAGTGAACTACTTGATGTATGTATTACTTGTAAAGGGTTAAAAGCACCATAAGGTGTTGCCTAGGACATATTGCTAGCGCCTTCAACACCCAGGGAGGGACTCATTCATATATGCTTTAAGTAGTGTTGGTCATGTAGTGTGAAGTATTGTAGTGCAGGGCTTGGATACCAACATTACAAGAAGTAGCGTTGTGCGTAGCAAGTACACCCACCATCTCATTCATGTTGGCATGTCGCCCGAGCATAGGTTTAGCATCACGGCATAGTTACCTCTGTCTGCTGCGGCCTGGGCTTTATCACAAGGTCTCACGGACAAGAACAACCCTGACGTCCATCTCCCACCTGGTCTACATTTACATTGAGTCATTTAGCAGACGCTCTTATCCAGAGCGACTTACAGTAAGTACAGGGACATTCCCCCGAGGCAAGTAGGGTGAAGTGCCTTGCCCATGGACACAACGTCATTTGGCTCGGCCGGGAATCGAACTGGCGACCTTCAGATTACTAGCCCAATTCCCTAACCGCTCAGCCACCTGACTCCTTGGTCTAGCGATGGGGGACGGAGCAGGGCTGGGTGGGTTATGGTTAGGGTTAGGGGGAAGGCAGCCAGACAGACCGGCTGGTCATAGGAGCTGTTTGGGTTCCCTGGAGCCCCCAGCCCTGCCAGCCCCTCTCCTCAAGGTTGGAGAAGAGAATCAACATGCGCTTGAGTACCATCCCTCTATGGAGACCCAGGTCCCTATGTATGTCTGTGTTTTAAAAAGGGTTGTATGGAGAACGGTGAGAAGGTTTTTTTTTTTTTTTTTAAGACAATATTCTTCACTCCGTTTACGTGGAATACTGAAAATGAAGATTCAACTGAAATTCCCGTTAAGTAAAACCAGAATTATGATGAACATATTCCAAAACCGGAAAATGCCATATTCAGAATATGGTCAAATTCAGAATACCCAAACGGAAACAATACAGCTAACATGACCTTAACAAATTTGGGATATTGTCATTTTCATGAAACATACTCGGTGTGGCTGTGTTCGCTCAGTATGGAGAAGCTAGTCACCAGCTCTTCTTGACAGTTGATGGTCACTGATTTCGGATGAAGCGGGTGATGTTTCTTTTCCTGTGTTCGCGCTCACCCAGGCTTCCTCTCCCTTGAGCCCCGGCGCGCCTCATTGGCTGCGCAGCTGCTTCCCTCCCGAGCTTTGATCCAATGACCCTGAAGCATTGACGCAAGTGCAGCTCTCTATCCAATCATAATCAATCCTTTACGGTGATGCTTGTGCCCCTGGGTCACTTGGGATATGTGGTTTTAGATAAGTGCTGCTTTCTACTCTTTGGCAGCCTTGATACAAAACAAATGGACATCTCAAGGGTAACACGTTGGCATATCGGAAAGGGATGCAGAAGTTAGCAGCTTTGCCCATACAAATGGGAGGGAGGCCATGCAGTAGCTGTTTGTTAGACTGCTAGACACAGGGAAAGAGAGGGCTGTGGTCCTGGGTTTTCAAAAGGACAGGTTTTGGGGTGGTTGTTGTGATGGAAAACCTTTAAAATGTAATGGCTGTTCTGCAGAATAGTAATCTGGAAGTGATGTGATGGTTATTTGTGCTATTTTTATTTGAAGTGATGCCTAGTCATTCAGCATCAAGTGGGGGTGTGTGAGATGAGTGCTGCAAATATGCATACATTATTTACCATTAAATGGGTGACGCCGAATTCAGTTCAGTGCTGAATCTTCTGCGTGATCATATCAGAGAGATACACTTAAGAAACATTTTCCCTTTCATTAAAGTCAGCGTTATCTAGATGCCTCCCAGTTAGACATTCTGAGGCATCTTCAGCCACCACTGGGGGTGTATCTAACTCACCCTTCAATGCTTCTATTGTATTGATTACCTTACACCTGGTTGCTTAACCCCCTGCTACCTCACTTCCTTCCTCTGATAATGAAATATGTCAGCATTAGACAGATAAACAAGCCGGCTTTTACCGTTCAACTAATATGCATATTCCCCAACCCAGAGGTTGTTTACATGAGCTGATGGCATCGTCGCTTCACTTCCTTGTCTTTTTTTTTTTCAACATTTTTTTTTCACCCAGAGCCTGAATCGATGTTCATCAGTCCAGGTCTGAAGTCACTGTAAAAGGGCCGACAATTGCATTGTATTGATCGCTGCCAGACTAATTTAAAACGCATATGGTATTATCAATATCTAGACCTGGTGTACATAGACTAAACCCACTCAAGGTCATGAGCCTGGACCTGGGCAGCTATTGGGCCGGGCTGTGAGTACTTGGCAGCTGAATAGATAATAATGGAGAGGATTAGAATAGGCCTCGAGGATGCGTTTACAAATGGGGTTCCACGTTTGCTTTGTGTGTGTGTGTTTAAAGTCCTGGCTATACTTTAGTGGATCGTGAGGGTCATGTCGTTTTGAGAGATAAAAGGAATTCTTGGGTGAAACTTTCCTTGATGTTATATTAATTTTCCCGTAACTACATAGCAGCATCTATAGTAACAACATTGCATTGGTCACACATGTTAGCCTCTTAGTGAATGTTTGTTTACCATATAGCACACTGTAATTATTTAAAGCTGTTTAGGTTTTCTTCTGCTTAAAGGACTGGGTTAAGTACAGGTATTCAACACTCCATGGACATTGTGGATCTCTGATGTTGAATCTGTATACAAAACGAATTAAACTGTAGGCTACCCAGCTAACACAGTTACGTTGCCCATTTGCCGCAACGTCATTCGATGACCAAACATTCGTTGCCGCAACGTCACTTGTTAGCTGGGTACTGATTTATTTTCTGTGGAGATAATAACACGGACATACTGTGAACTTGTATTGTCCGTTTTCAATTTGAGTCTGACTTGTCAAAACCTTTTGCTATCACCGTGATATCCGTTACCACGTGATATATGCAGCAGGCTGCAGCTTTTAAGTCGTTCTTGAATTCCCAGTTCTTCTCCAAAAATTGAAAGGGCAAAGAGGAGTGTCAGGGCTCATGTATTATCGGCAATAGCAATTATCAGAATGAATGAGGCAGCAATTGCAGATCCAACCGTTCTACATAAAGTCCTGCTCATAATCCCTCCTCAAACTTTCCTCCAGCAATTATTACGTCGCTCCCCCCTCTCTTCCTTCCATCCCTCCATCGCATCCTCGTTTAATGCCTCTTTCATCTTTTTTTTTTTTCTTCCTGCCAACTTTTCCATCATATTCATCCTGATTAAGAGATGAAAGGGTGAAACAAATTATAGGGAGGTCGTCGAGCCAATGAATTTACAGTAAAACGACTAAGAGGTAATGACTTGTAGTCAAACGCAACCTATCATTTGGTCATATCAGCGTTGAGTTCTGATATTGTTCTCAAAGCGTGCAGACTTAATCTTTTCTGCAGTTTTTTTTTGTCTTAAGATGAGTAGAGAGGATATGGTTGAATTGACGAGAAACGCCCTCAAACCGAATCATTCTAACTTTTGCGATTGTAATGATGATGGTTACAGGCGGGTCAGAAGTCTTATTATCATAATTGTATGACACATTTTACCTGTTGACTTTTATGCAAAGAGGGTACGGAGATACTGAATATCATTGTCGAGCTAGGTACTGCTCTGTGTTTAAAAAAACTCATGCTTGCAATGAAAGGAAAAACGGTGTGCCTTCAATAGTGTCTGCAGTACAACAGCAAATATGCATTACAAAAGCATCGGCAATTCAACAAGGTTAAAAGGGCTAGTGGGAAATTGATATGGTACAACATTTTCCGTATTCCCTTTTGACATTCATCGCTTGCAAATTGCGCCGAGGCTTTGACCCCCCCTCTGTTTAGAGTCGACCTCCAAGTGAATTCCGCTTAGCGTGGCGGCACTGGTTGAGTTACATTATTTAACAGTCAGGTAGCACAGGGAGCAAATAAAAAGCAGTCATTTATCAAAACCTAGTCCCACCTCAAGCGGTTACGTGAGCCGCATAGTGGCAAGATCACATAATTAGTCCTCGGAGTGCTGGTTGGGGGGGGGGGGAGGGAGCCGGTGAATTGTGTGATGTAACTCACATATTCTTCCAGTTGTCAGAGGATCCAAACCATTTGTTCCTGAAGTATTTATTAATTTGATTACATTTTCTCACCACCTACCAGAACTTGATGTAAACCACCTGCATCGTCTGGAGTGTGATGACAAGCTATTTGGCCAGAAATTATTTTTTTACGAAGCGCTTAGTATTGGTAAGATGTAACTGTAGGCTACATGCCCCAAGTGTGGTGACAAGGCCATGGATCACCTGTAAACAGTGTGGTGTTATTTAGCAAAGTTACTGTTCCAGTCAGAAAAACAGGCCGCAAAAGAACAGCAGTTTACTCCAAGAGTTATAACAGAACGCAAAACCTTTTAGTCTTGGACAGGTTTGTGTGCTTGGTCTCCACTAACCTGAAGCATTGACGCTAGGTCACGATTTGCATTGTGAAGACGCCCTCAGGACCGTTATCCTCCAATACACACATCTGCCACAGCCCTCGTGTTCCTCACAACCATCTGTTGACCACGTGAGCAGAAACTCTGAACGCTTCCATCACGGAGGTAACTGACAATCATTCTGACAAGCAAGAGCAGGAGGAGGATGATTTATTGAAACCAGAAAACTTAGCTCCGGTGCTTTTATCGGTAAAAGCCAGTGGAGACACCATCTCTCCGGTCAAAGTTGTTGCGAAGTTTGTTGTTGGTACTGTTATTGGTTTGTTGTGAGAATACATTTCGGAGGAGTTGTAAATGTTGTCTCAAAGTAAAGTTTTACCGCTTAATAACACGATTACACCCTGGCCTTATTTACTTATTGACTTAAGCTTGATTGTCAACCCGGTGCACAAAACCATTTAGGTTTCAAGCTGTTCACGATTAAGTCTATGAGACGCATATTCATTAACCACCTACAGGGGAGCAGATCGCAGATAGTGATTGTATGTTCCTGAACACTACCACCTACCACGATGCGACTGTAAGAATATGTTATATTTGTAATGATAACATTGTTGGCGCTGCTTTTTGCTAAAGACTACAGTGTGTTTGTGACTCGAAAAGAGCACTGCTGTGCTGATTATTCCGATTTAAAGATTCTATTTTGCTGAGGGGAAAGTCGTTATATTTGGGCGCAAGGAACCACATCTTGAATTGTAATCCTCCTCATTTTCTCGGTAGGTTGTGGAATGCTGACATTCAAATTCCTTTTTCAATAATAAATTGTGTTTGAAGCTTGAAGTGTGATACGTTGTAACTGGCACATATTTTCCATGTCATTATCCTTGGTGGCATAGAGTAATAACATTTGATACAATACAACTTTCTTTTCCATTTCTGGAAAATGTTTGCCTTTGGCTTCACAGATTGAATATAGTTTTTATTTTTTTATTTTTTTATGCACAGAACGTATACAAATGTGTAACACAGAACACCCACGACACATACAGTACAAACACTACAACACGACAAGAGTTTAAAACCAGTTCTCAAAGTGAAGTTCAAAAACTCTCAGGGTTACAATCTGACATGCCACTTTATATGAACTGAGAAGAAAACACTGTTTGATTCTTTGTATGAAATACAAGGTCAGAACCACACTGCAGCCTGTTTGGTATCACACAGAACAACACCTTCCTTCCTCCAGGTCTACTTTCCTTTCAAATTTCTCAGAGGTTTCTGGAAGCTCCAGAGAGGTAATCTCCCAGGCATCTCCCCCACCTCCTTCGCTTTCCCTTCCAATATTAAGGACTCTTAAGATGCTTAAGTGGACTTTAACCCTGTTACCTTGGCCCCTTCCCACCCCCAGCGATGCTAATGACAGCGTGTAGGCATCAGATCAATGTCATCTCCCTAGTAGCCTCTAAATCTCTGTCCGACCCTGGGAGCTGACCTGGAGCCGCCACATCAACATGTCAACTCAGGAAATACAACCGTCGCTCCTTTTGGGCACAAATTAAGTTGAGGGCTTTGTGGGAGTTGCCTGAGAGGTTATCAGAGACATTTGATGTGCTGCTTGAAGCTGCTATATGCAATGGGGGAGATATATATTTATATATGTGTGTGTGTGTGTGTGTGTGTGTATATCATTTCATATTGTGGAACTCTCAAGCACAAGCTTCCACACTGCAGTGCAGAAAACAATTTTTTTTTTTTTTTCACACAGCTGAAGGACAGCCGAGTTTGTCAAGCCTTCTCGATTCCGTTTCTCCCTCTCTCCCTCCTCTCCTCTCCTGCCTCTCCCTCCCTTCTCTCCCTCCTTCCTCTCTCTCCTCTCCTCTCCCTCCTTCCTCTCCCTCCTCTCCTCTCCCTCCTTCCTCTCCCTCCTAAGCAGTAGAGTTAGTTAACCTTGTCCACTGCAAACCTTCCTCGCCCCGCAGTCACCTCCAGATGAAGACGAAACTCTCACGGCAACCAATTAGGCCATGTCATTTTTTTCCAAGATGTGTGGGCCCCTGGTTTGATAGATCATGTTCGTGGAGCCGAGGGGGAAGGAGAGCGAGGCAGCCAGGCGTGGACATGGGTCAGTCCGTCCGACACACAACCGGCCCCGGCAGGTCTCGGCCAAGGCTCTTGTGATCGATGGAGAGGAAACAGGGCGTCGGTTATTTATAGGTTCGGCAGGCCATTAGACCCATCTAGCCGCTTAGCCTTTTGCTCTGCCTGGTTCTCTGTGCCAACTGGGAGAGAAGTGGGGATTTAGAACAACTGGCAAAAACACAATGTAGAAATCCACCCCCTTGGATCTCTCCCACGGTTCTTCTGCGGAGGTAAAACGCTGCTTTCCCATCTTGTAAAATCAAGTATGTTCTTTAGTCAAATGTTCGGTCTGAAAAGAGTGTGTGCAAGGACAGGTGTCATGCAGTGACCCTTTTTTATTTTTTCATTCTTGAGCGTTTGAAATCGTTTCAGAGTATGGTGAATGGCGCCTCTAATTGAGCTTGATCTAGATTGGCACGGGTCTCTGACAAACCAGGTTCACTAGAGCATGCTGGGAATTTAAACCCAGCATGCCAATCGCTCTCCAAGCCCCCCACCTCTACACGCCCCCGGACTCGATGCTTTCCGAGGACCTAATGGGTATTATTTGCAAAGGACACCTTCATTTGCGGGTGCGTGTGTTCTTGGGTAGACAAGGTGATATTCAGCTGCAGAGCTAATCTGGGAAGTGCAGTGAAAGATCTGCCAGAGCCGAACTGAACTGGAGATTCTGCCACCGTAGACGCTCTGTCACACTCGTTTTTTGGGCCCGACCAAAGCCAACCGATTACCTAATTGTTCATTAATTGCATGCTGATTTATTATTTCTATCCCATTCGTTTTCCATTTATTTCACATCCTCCCTCACTTAAATGGTAACAAGGTGACTTTCATGCTTCCGGTGGATGTAATTATAACACAATTACAAGTTTGTTCTACAGCAACAGATGTTCTGACATGTTATGGTGCTAGTAGAGGTGTGTGTGTGTGTGTGTGTGTGCAGCCCTTTGTCGATTGTATGCACAAAAGACACCATACTTAATTATACATTATACATACACGCAGTTATTTATGTTCAACTTGAAATAGGGTTCACACAAAATCTATGTATGTGTGGTTGCTTAAATCCAGAATCAAGCCTCTAATACCGTTTGAATTTCCCTATTCACCAGAAACTAAATACAGTAAATTTAGCTCCATTTTCGTTTCAATATCTCTCAAAGCATACTAAGAAGAGCCATCTGCATGTTAACCATCCTCAAGAAACATGAGTAAAAACCTGAACTGTGAACCAATGAAAACAACACAAAACTCTACAATAATTCTGTGAGTTCTGTTGCTGCCGTTTCCTGTTGGTATTTACTGTTCAGGATGACTCAAGTGCTCCAAGTTAACCTAACACACACAAGGCTTAAAAAATATAAACAAAAATAAACTGAACCAACTATCAAACTCAGGGGAAGTCAATGCAAGTCTTACGTTGCCGCTTCATAGCAGGAGATCAAAAAATACAACTTATGTTGCGTTTCATCAACTTGGATTTGTTAAGCGACGATTATGGGATGGAGAAGCAAGCCTTGTGAAACTGGGAAGTTTAAGGTATTTACTGTCACGGCGTGCGGTGAGAACATTGAGCCTCCAGCCACGTCCAGAAGCTCTCCGGCCAAACAGCCTCCTGATCTGTAGGGTGGTTTTTAACGTGTGTGTGTGTGGTGTGTGTGTGTGTGTGTGTGTTGGTTAGGGATGTGGATGTTTCCTTGCTATTTCAGGTACTCTGAGAGCATTGAACACAGCTGTTAGGGGGACACATCTCCAATTCCCCAAGCAAGTGTCACTACATTTAAACTCCCTGTGAGACTAGAACATGCTAGCTCAATCCCGTGACCTCTGAAATGTGCTGGAAGAAACAGCTTTGTGTTTCTTCCATCCTGCAGCGCATGCTGTAAGTCGGAGTGAAAGCGTTTAGTGCATGCTGGCCTCTTTAAAACTATTAGTTTTTTGGTGCAGTTTTACATATGTAATTGTAGATCAAATTGTCATTTGATCTAGTTTTCAACTTATTACTAATCTTTATATCTTATTTTACCAGGAGGGGAAGGGGGGGGGGGGGGTTATAGATGACCTATAAGTATACTCTTTTGCCATCATCCCACAGTTGTCAGGATTCCCACAAGGCCTAGGACTGAGTTCTTCCAGGTTAGCCACCTGGACACCCCGTGGCTTCAGCCTTATTACCTGCCGATGTGTTGGGTTGGGGGGGACAGACGTGTCTCCCTCCCGCCCAGAGCTGTCAAGGCAGCTCACCCCCACCCCCCTCCCCCCACCCCAGAGTGCAGGAGCAATCACCATAGTAACTACATAGAAACCGGCTTGCGGGGGGTTTAAGGACGCGGTCACTGGCAGGGAATCGATGGGGTCAGACTCGCTCCGTGAGAGCTACCCAGTACAGCCGTCTGTTATGAACATCTTTTCATTTCAGCAGGCGTTGCGTTCAAGGCGTTTGTTCGGATCTTTCGGTATTGTTGTTAGGGGCAGGATCAAGTTCAGAGGAAGGTCTGGTTAATAACAGGGTTTCACGTTCTGAGCTTGTTAAGCGCGACACAGTCTTTTGTTTATCACAAACATGACCCAATATATGCAGGAAAAAAAGCTCAACTGTGTGATCTGTGCTGCTATGCCAGGACATGCTCGAACTTAATTTGATAGAAATCTGTTCTAGGTTCGGGGTTCACAACCTCCATGCAACATACTCATGTGACATTACAACACGTCAAGTTTACACTGGTTTAACATGGATATTGAAGCGGGAATGGACGTTTTTTGGGGTTGAAATTTCTCCTTCAGCCCAGAGGTTTTCTGAGGAACCTGATGAGAGCTGAAAGCAGAGGTTAGGGGGGGGTGAAGGGTTCTTACTGATGGGGACTCCCTTCCTCTTTACCGCCCGACTGGAAAGGCCTGAGAGTTGGGTTTGAGTGGTGCTGGTGATTTCTGGTCGCACGCTCGACTGCTTCGCCTCTCTTGCTTTTCTCGGTGAGGACCTTATGCCAGGAGAAGATGTTAAAGGGGGTGAGGACTGATTGGATGAGTGACCGAAACGCTGCTGTTAAAACGTTCTGGTGGTCGTTCAAACCATTCAGCCTTCTCAGGAGAAACATGAACTGTTGGACCTTTTTTATTTTCTAAAATATATATTTTTAGGGCATTTCTGCTTCGATTGGATAGGCAGTGAAGTATGACAGGAAATGGAGAGGGGAAAATGCAGGAAATGTTCAGAGCTGGATTCAAACTCTTTTTGGGAACAGGAGAGATGGTTGTGTCCTTCCAGACCCCGGGGCCAAAGCTGGTGTTCAGGAACAGCTGGGACACAGCTGTGCCGTCTTGGTTGCTGTGGTGACATGATCCTATAGGTCTTTATTCTTTCTGAGGGACTGTATCGTTAAAACAACCAAGACATGTACAGCGGATGCTTTTTGTTACAAAGCAATCATGACCACTGACTGTAAGCCCTGTTTGTCCAAAGTGTATGTCCAAGGTGTCTATTGCAGTAACTGGCATTTCATTGATTCTAAATCTCACATCACAAAACCCTCTTGTAGTTATCCATCAGAATTCATGTCTCCCAAATGAAGAAGCCATTGATTGAAGTGTCTCTGAGTCTGAAGTTGTTACATCTGGCAAACTGCCAGTTTGTTCAGCATGTTCCGGTGTCCATGTCATGGCCCTTCTAACTGGAGTACTGCAGGAGTTTCCATTTCCACCTAGCAGATGTTTTTATCCAAATCGACACAAACTTGACACAAAAGCTGAAGATCAAGGATCAGATGTAGCGTAGTTCAGATCGCTGTGCTGTTAGGGAATCGGGCTATTAATCTGAAGGTTGCCGGTTCGATTCCTTGCAGTTAGTATCTATCTCACCTGTTTGTTGTGGTTCTAATCTAGTCGTATGCTAAGACTAAGCTATTTTGGGTCCTAACTCAGATGGTTCACCTAACGAGCATTTCAGTTGCTAAAAAGAAGATTTAATTGGCAAGCAGAATTTTGTTGATTATGTCCCTAGATTGACCCTATATTTGACATGTTCGAGCCTTAACCTTGTACACATCCTGGATGTGTGAATGTTGTTGTCTCCTGATTGGTGATAAAAGAATCAAACTGCGGATCGTCTGGGGACAGGGGGGCCCAGCCTTTCCTCTGCCTTCTCATCCCAGAATAAACACACACTCGTGTTCTATCGTGAATTGTTTAACAGCTGACCATCATTTCATTGTACTTACATTTTTACATTCAGTAGCTCAGTTAGGGCAAACCATCCCATGTCCCACATAGTTGGCCTGATTTTTATTTAGAAAGGTTTTAGACAAAAGTACGTGTAGTATATGTCATATGTTGTGCTCACATACAATTAGATTACCTTTCAAATATATATCATGTTAAGTAATTTTTAAATTAACTGGTAACTTAGAGCTACAACGGGTAATAAAATAAAATAGAAAGGAAAAAAAGCCCCCAATTCTTGTTTGGTCCTTGACCCTTGACCTCCAGCTTGAGTTTGAGTGTCAGAATAGGACGAGGAGGAAGGCAAAGGAACAGAATAGTCTGAGAAGTAGCAGACCGCTCCAAAATATAGCAGTTGACATTTCACCAGCACTGGCATGTTTGTAGCCTAACAAATCTCAAAGGACCTCATTAGCTTACACAATGCGTTTTTATCCAACAAAACTTGAACCTTTTTACTTATTTTTTTTTTTTAACTGTTGTATCTTTTAGGGCAAACCTTCCTTGGATGAGATTTAGGTATTTGACAGGTGTTATTTTTTTTATACACATCTCTTGTAATGAAAAGCAGTCCCGAGTAAATGTTCTAAAATCATGTCAGAATAATGGTATCTATTTGTAAGCATTTAATACAGTGGAAAAATAATTACACCCATGTCAAAACATGTATTTCCCAAAATATAGAACCTTTACAAAGGTTCACAGCCAAATCTAAAATATGTATAAGACTAAAAACAGTTTTGTGCCTTCCTGTTGAGAGCAGACCATTTTATCTACATATTAACCAACCTAAATTCATCTTTGTCTTTTCTAGAAAAATATTGCTTCTGACATTGCCAAACGATAACAAAGCATTAAACATGAACTCTATTAATCATCGCAGTGAACAAATTCTACTTATAGCTTCTAATTGTGAAGGAAGAGCAACCATGTATTTTTAATGATCCACACACACACACACACACTACTGCGTCAGAGTGCAAAGTGAAAGAGGTTGAAGTTGTTTATTCCAGTGCTTAATTTTCACATCCTCCGCTCGAATCTGTGAATCCCCTTTCATGGCATTGAGAGGTTTGACATTTTATTTGGATTAAATTGGCTCGCAGTCTGTGCAACAGAGATAAGACGAAATACTGTGGTATGAAATATTTATTCATTTCTTTATGTTGCATTCTGGGGGATTTTGTAGGGGTTTTGGGTACATTCAGTCGGACGACCTTGCATAGCATTTCCAATAGCAGGGCTTTTGCCAAGAACAACACCACCAAAGTATACCAGGGCTTTCCTTACTCCAGTGCGTTCCCTCTATACCCAGAGTTCCCACACTGCAAATAAAGAAAAGGGTAAAACGATGTTTTAAAGGTGACACAGATCACAAAAGTTGTCCTTTGCTCAAAGAACGTGATGGAAGGGCAAAGGTAAACAGCTGAGATCATGCAGCTTAACTCCCCCAGGCTGCTCACCTCTGGCCCTTGTGAGCTTACTTACTTATTGGTAAAATAAGTCTTGCACTTTTTGGGTCCATGTTGTTTTAATTTGTAACTTGTATAACTGCATGCTCTTATGGGTCTTCCCTTTGGACCTTGTTTAGTTTTTCACAATGTGTGCTTCATAATTTGGCTGCTTGCAGTGTTTGGAACTACCTCGTTGTTACGATCAGTGACCTATGCTCTTTTGTAAAGCTCTCTCTTGGAAGTCACTTTGGATAAAAGCGTCTGCTAAATGCATAAATGTAAATGTAAAATGTTCCGACTCCCAGACGAAGAACTAACAGTTTTAGCTCAAAATACATTATTATTATTATTCTTCGGATGCGAGGCACTTGGACCAAACAATTGGCTTGAGGTGACATCATTTCTATTTTTAGACGAGGCTTAACTCCCTCGGGGACTTCCTAATGCACTGTGAGACTCTCGCTTGCAACCTTGGACTTTTTGCACCCTCTGCTACGCACCCCCCCGAGGTT
Organism: Hypomesus nipponensis; assembly: GCF_054491055.1. Classification (NCBI taxonomy): domain Eukaryota; kingdom Metazoa; phylum Chordata; class Actinopteri; order Osmeriformes; family Osmeridae; genus Hypomesus; species Hypomesus nipponensis. The sequence continues at coordinate 10,715,023 of NC_140380.1, read as the reverse complement.
TCACCGGACACAAATCCTGGTGGAGGCTTTTTGGTTACAGTCACCATGGGACGCATCTGTCACACTGTAGAGGGGGGGGGGGGTTCACCCCCTTGCTCCTCCCCAACAGGAGTATAAAAATAGTAAGCGTTCTCGGCACATCAGAAAGGTATTATAATGTTTGGGTGACGGATGCCCTGCAGTATATCAGAACACCCAGCATTCCGGTGGGAGAACACTGCTTTAATACCGTTCTGTTCCATCGAGGGGATTGGCTTCTTCGGTTCCCCTGGTAACGGGCGCCCTTGACGACTACTTCTGTCATCTAAGAGGGGGGGCGGGATCGGCTAAATTTACTTACCTGGAATCCCTCGGGATGGTGTAGGTTACTGGATGTGAAGTAAAGTAGTTCGAGGACCAGAACAGGGCCAGAGTCATCATGCAGTCATCAGGATATGGGCCGTGGGGTTTATGAAGAGCACATGCTGCAGCTAACAAGGTGCTAAGGACTTTGGGCTGATAAATTAGTCATCTTTATTCGTATTTAACATGGTTCTCCATAGGTCTCACAAGAGGTGCAGCGACGCCGAGAATGGTTCCATAGTGGCGTTCTTTATAGACATGTGGAGATGTGGGGGACAGGCTTGTGTAAGACAGGCTTGTGTAAGACAGGCTTGTGTAAGACAGGCTTGTGGGGGACAGGCTTGTGTAAGACAGGCTTGTGTAAGACAGGCTTGTGGGGGACAGGCTTGTGTAAGACAGGCTTGTGTAAGACAGGCTTGTGTAAGACAGGCTTGTGTAAGACAGGCTTGTGGGGGACAGGCTTGTGGGGGACAGACTTGTGTAAGACAGGCTTGTGGGGGACAGGCTTGTGGGGGACAGACTTGTGTAAGACAGGCTTGTGTAAGACAGGCTTGTGGGGGACAGGCTTGTGTAAGACAGGCTTGTGTAAGACAGGCTTGTGGGGGACAGACTTGTGGGGGACAGGCTTGTGTAAGACAGGCTTGTGGGGGACAGGCTTGTGGGGGATAGGCTTGTGTAAGACAGGCTTGTGGGGGATAGGCTTGTGGGGGATAGGCTTCTTCAAGGGAAAGTTGTTTTCCCGTTGAGGGACAGTGGCTCAAATGAGGACTGTGAAAGGCGATGGACCACATCTGCCAATCAGCAGAGAGGGTATGTGTTCTATGGTATCTCCTCCAAGAAAGTGTCACGTCACCCATTGATTGAATTTGCATGGGCAGATGTGTAAACATCAAACACACACACACACACACACACACACACAGGAACATGGACATGCACTGTCCTTGTAGGTTTTCTTAATGTCCTCTGATTCCTAATACTATTACAGACACACCGACAAAGTTTGAGAATCACTTTGCTTCATGCTTATTCACCGTACATGGATTTACATTAGATACGTAATTAATATTTGTAAGTAATTTGTAGCATGAGGAAATAATTAGCCTTTGGATTTTTTTCGCCAAGCGAGTCAACCAAGAACACATTGTCCATTTTGGAGCAGTGAACACACTGTGTGATGTAAATTCAGAGTACTCTTGCATAGTATTTTCACTGTCACACACCAAGATTATGCAAGACATGTATTTCAATATTGTGTCATCAGTTTGCAATGTGTCTGGACTCCCCCGAAGACAAGTTTGCTGCGGCATATTAACTCTTCAGACATCTCTATCACAGTGTGGGCCCTAGCCCTGACATGCCACCTGCTATCGATCCCACACACACACACACACATCTACACACACACATCTACACACACCTACACACACACACAAAGGCTGTTGTCGTCTTTTTCCATCATGACACCAGACATTCCCCTGGCAGACTATTATCCCCCAGTAGTGCATCTCCAGCCGAGCGCAAGTGACAGATGCCACGGACAAAAGCTGTGACATAGCAAACGGCTTTCACCTTACGCCAAATGTTCCCTTCATCATTTCCCTGCATTTGATTTTATGGCTTGATGGCACAGTGCTTCCCTGTGAGAAACATGTTCAGTCTTTTTTTAGCTGGGTAAATAACGGTTCCACTCAGATGGCTGAGCAGTTCGGGAATCGAGCTAGTAATCAGAAGGCTGCCGGTTTGATTCCCGGTCGTGCAAAATGACGTTGTGCCCTTGGGCAAGGCACTTCACCCTACTTGCCTCGGGGGGGGGGGGGAGGGGAGGATGTCCCTGTACTTACTGTATGTCGCTCTGGATATTGGTGTCTGCTAAATGACTAAAAATGTAAATGTTTTAGCGCCTTATCTGTCTGGCGGTCGTCCCGCCACTTGACTTGTCCACTCACCTGTGCCTCCCCCTCCCGCAGGTGTCCGCAGGGGGACGTGGTCACTCACACGGCCTGGCTCAACCGCTCCAGCATCCTGTACGCGGGCGAGGACAAGTGGTCTGTGGACCCCAGGGTGAGCCTGGTGACCCTCAGCCAGGAGGAGTTCACCATCAAGATCGACAACGTGGACACGAGCGACGAGGGCCAGTACGTGTGTGCCGTCCAGACGAGCAGCCGGCCGCGGACCACGTCGGTGCACGTGCTCGTGCTGGGTAAACAAACACCCTCGTGGGACATCTCTGTCTGTCTCTGTCTCTCTGTCTCTGTCTGTGTGTCTGTCTCTGTCTCTCTGTCTCTCTGTCTCTCTGTCTCTCTGTCTCTGTCTCTCTGTCTCTCTGTCTCTGTCTCTCTGTCTCTCTGTCTCTGTCTCTCTGTCTCTGTCTCTGTCTGTGTGTCTGTCTCTGTCTCTCTGTCTCTGTCTCTGTCTGTGTGTCTGTCTCTGTCTCTCTGTCTCTCTGTCTCTCTGTCTCTCTGTCTCTGTCTCTCTGTCTCTGTCTCTGTCTGTGTGTCTGTCTCTGTCTCTGTCTCTGTCTCTCTGTCTCTGTCTGTCTCTCTGTCTGTCTGTCTGTCTGTCTGTCTGTCTGTCTGTCTGTCTGTCTCTGTCTGTCTGTCTGTCTGTCTGTCTGTCTCTGTCTGTCTGTCTGTCTGTCTGTCTGTCTGTCTGTCTGTCTCTCTGACTGTCTGTCTGTCTCTGTCTCTGTATGTCTCTGTATGTCTCTGTCTGTCTCTATCTCTTTGTCTGTCTGTCTGTCTGTCTGTCTGTCTGTCTCTCTCTCTCTATCTATATGTCGCTCTGTCTATCTGTCTCTCTCTCCATATATATATATCTGTCTCTCTCTATTAGGCATAGGGGATAACTGCATGGTCTGTGAAACTCTTAAATGTAATTTTGAGACTAAATTCACCATCACAGGGCCTTGTCTCAATCCACTGAACCTAATTACAGGATTTTCTGAGCCATATGTTCTGATGAAGTGGATAATAGTCTGATTAGGGGTGACCAATGATATTGGTCCTCAGTGAGGCTGTGTTTTTTGTAATCAGTGGATCCTGAGTGAATTTGATTGATGACGCTGTCATTTCGGAGTATCGGAGCGTGGGGGCGGAACAGGGCAGAGCAAAGCTGCTGAGGGGCCAGTGTGTCTTAAGGCACATTTTCTACCAAGCTTCTTTTAATGGCTTGTCTATTCATAAATTCCCATGTGTCTCAACAGTGAAAGTCAAATGAATGCAGTGCACTGTTGTCTTTGCCCTGGATGCTGTGGGCGATGGTTTGTTTGGGGTAGTTGGAAGACAAAGCTGGGATTGTTCGTTTTTTGTGTCGTTGGGTGTTCTCTCTGCAGGGCTGATGTTGTGCCACACCAAAATCGCTTCATTTCAGAGACACTGTCACTCATAAGAAAAGATCATCGACTCGTTCTGTGATCAAAATGAAAGTTAAACAAAAAAACATTCAAGCTAATTTACAGATGTTGTCATACACCTGATTATTTCACTTCTGAATAATATAGAATAATAAATAATAAAGCAATGCATGGTGTCACTGTATTTGCCAACCGGGTCTGTTTGGGTCTGATGACTCTTAATATGTGGGCGTTAGGGCTCCTTTCCAGCTTAAGCTCATCAGCAAATAACCAATCATGAAATAAATCATTTCTATCTCCGGTAGATTGTGTGTTGTGGAGTGTACTTTGTTGGTTCAGGGTTTGTACACAAACAAGAAAGGAGATTACCATTTCCAGCCAATAACACAGATTTTGCAAGTCTCCCCTCTCTTGATCAGATACTGTGAGAGCGAAGCCTCATACAGACTGTATCATCGGCCTGTACAACATCGCTGATCTTTATCTAAATCTGTCACCTTGGAATCCTCAGATCATTGTGTGGTTAATTGACTGAGGTCCTATCAGACAAGTGTGTGGTTATTTATATATATTTTGTGTTAATTCTAATTAAAAGACAGATTAAAAAGTACAGAGAGTCTCGTGTTAACCCGGTGGAGAGTGGAACTGCCACAACAGGAGGTTGACCTGGTTATTTAATAGCCTCTTGATTGCTTCACTGCTAACAGTGAAAAAGACATTCTACCAACTAGGCCTGTTCTTACATTTTCTCTCCCCCCCCCCCCCCCCCCTTCATTTGGTTATTAGTTATGTAGGCCTACAGTTAAGCATTCAACCAAGACAAAACCTGTAGAGATACAAAAAATAAACGTTGCCTTGGTTACTCAAAGAAGACAGAATAGTCGGTTGATTGGGAGTACGCCCGAACACTTCAACAGAAAAGGTCAAACATACAGCGGCTCGGCATTCTCAAGCCACCATCTCACGCCTCACACATTTGTCGCAAACAGGATGTGAAGAATGAAATCATTTGCTATCTTATTGAAGCTTGCTTTGCAGCCTTGGAGCAGGTTCTATTGATAAGAGGGTGACAGAGGCATCTCATCTTGAGTGTTTACAACCCACACACAAAACACGTTTTCTCCGGGAGAGAATTGGAAACATGCAAGAGCGTAGCCTACCTTCCCACCCACCAAACGAAGCATTGCCTTTCACATCAAGTAATATTCGTCACTGTCGTTTTTCCCCATCAGATTGCAGGTGGATGACAGTAACTTGGCCACTTAATATCATATTATAATAGTGAGATAATTTGTCTTTCAAAATGACACACCTGTCAGTGATTATCGTTACCACATCATACCTTATTATTTGGCTCGGCATTTCCTGTATGCTAACTGTCTGAAATACTGTGTATCCCAGGCCATTCAATCAAGCTGCCTGTCCTTTTGACTATAGAACAATTATCTTTGTAATAAAGAAATACTTTACCTTAATTAAATTAATGCAATGTTTGCCTTGGCAAATAGATCAACCACAAATTGGTTTCAATTACATGTAAATTAAAGCCGCTTGCTCAAATCAGATATGGCATTTGTGATCTCTGACATTTTGCATTGCCTATACCTTTTAATACTTTTATGGTTAGCACATTTAATGAAACTTCTAGTTCCGACTCGTCACCAGGTCTCCAGTGATTGATGTCGTCATCGTTTTACAAGATTGCATGCTGAGGCTTCTGCTCTAGGTGTTGCTTCGGATTAGGAGTTTACAGCTTTCTCAAGGCGCAGCAGTCACCGCTCTGCATCTCCATGTCAGACGACAAGCAGTTGCATCACCTGAGAAACATAATTTGTTTTAGACATCAAAGACACCCCGTGCGTCATATATTCAAACATGTATTTACTGTTGAAAGCTCGAATCTGGAGATGGCATTTAAATTCGCCTTGGAGATGACCCAGAAGCACATCATTGTATGCACAAGATGATCTGTAAGTGGCAGTTACGTAGTCACGTGTCTTTTTAATGGTACAGTTGCGCTGCTGATGGCACAGGAGAGCTGGCGGTGGCCTTGGTGCGTTTGCAGTTCTCCTGATGATGCATGGGTCTGGGACAGTGCTGTCATCAGGCATGCTGCCGTGATCATGTTAGCTTAGACGGAAGTAACCTGGAGGAGGGTAGGGTTAGCTCTTCTCACCGGAGACACTCGCCAATGATTTGAGATTTGGAGACTTGAAATGTATCCTTGAGTGGTTGCAGTTAGGCTGTGCCTCTGGAGGGTAAGAGACAGCTAATTATTGTAGTTGTGTTCTGTACAGGAGGCTATCTTCTAGCATCCACATATAGGTGGCAAGTCTAGAAGTAATTTGAAGTTGCATATTTGATTTTGATTCAGATTTTCTTGCCTTTACGTATGTTTGCAGCTCACGGTACCTTTCCCTGTCTTAACTTGACAGGAGTCTCACCCTCATTATTCTGAACTTTTACATAATTTTAGGGCACCGGGTAAATGGTAAAGAGTTATACAAAACAACTTATACAAACAACTTTTGAAACGCAAGATCAGAGCTTAATGGAATTGTAATTATCAAGTGCATCACAATTCAACTGTACCAGTGGTAATTCCCAGTGCATATTCTGTAAAATAAATCTGCAACAATACTGCAATTAGTAGCGTAAGCTACCCTCTGCAAAGCTCTGACTTGCTGAATGATAATTTTCATGATGAGAACGAATTGATTATATTTGGGATTGTGCGTGTATTATTCCCTCGCAAGCTGCTTTCTCACAAGTCAAGTCTGAGATACATCAGTGAGATAGACATTGAGAGGGAGTGTTGGTAAAACCGTAGGGTTACTTCTGTGTCATGCTCTGTGATTTAACCAGACTGGTTTCCTGTGGGTGGCACACTGCATCAGATTACATGCAGCAAATCTGCATTGCCTGATTACAACATTTGCATGTAAATCAATGCCTTCAAGAGGTCATAATTTGAATGTCAAATCATCTGACATTTCCACGAGATGTAAACAATGTTGGCCAGCTGGAGATCACTATTGTCTGATTTATCAAAAGGAATAATTGCGTTGATTTTCTTGTGGTTCCTTGTGTCTTCCTTGTCTATTATTTTCTAGTTTGAGCTGAAACTGAGTATAATGACAACATGAATGAAATAGTTCCTGACATGTGTTAATGGGGAGTTTCTACTATTGGTGTAAATGAATGGAAACGACTTATTGCTATCGGTTTGGTCATGTAGCTGTTCTCACCAGCGTTTTTCAGACTGTTCAGGAGTTAATACACCCTTGTAAGATTCGATTATGTACTGCTGACTACACTTCATAATGTCAGGCAGAACCCACACAGTGTTTTTAGAAAATCTCCATTTTTGTAATTACTGTATCTTTCCTCCTGTAGCTCTGTGTAGAAAGCCACTGCTATCCTCAGTCTTAGAACGAGGCAGCCGTACTGTATAGCAAATTATTTCAATTCATCATGGCAGCCTGTTGACTCGGGGAAGCCTTTGAAGCTTTGCAATACCCCATCAAAGTGATAGGAGGGTACGGCTCTATTAAAATGCAATTTAACATGCTTTACCTAATATGGCAGCAATGGAATACCAATCTAGTGGTAAACCACTATGCAGGATGTTTTTCTGGCAGTGTGACAGACTGCAATATAAAAGGAAAAGACCCTTGCAGTAAGCATTTTATTGGGTTTAAAAATGGGTTCTGTAGACACGAATGGTTATCCTCGTGCCTGGAAAATGTGGTTGGTAAAGATAGAAGAATTACATTGAAAGGCTGAATATGTTTGGAGTAATTGAACTATTGTCTGTCTCAATAGATTTAGTGATGTTTGTTGACAAACTGAAGTCAACTGCGATTGTAATGCTATTTTGCATTGTTGAATTCATTCTGGAGGGGATGAATGATTCGAGTTAGCACCTTCAATCTCCTTTAGTGTTGTTTTATGATGATGTCCTCAAGAGTCAAACATGAATATTTAAGCAAACTAGAGTAAAACATTGGAGACATAGGTTTACAATTTTCCCAAACATAAATACCTAAATTGTTGCCTCTAGGAAAAGGCCTAAGGTCAAAATCACTGACGGTAAATAACAAATAAGCAGACATAACATCTAAATAATTAACTTTGTGGGTGCTTTGTCATTAATAAGGGTAGAAACCGGGATTATGTTAACATGTAATACATTATTTATGTCCTGCGAAGCAAGTCCTATGTGACAATAAAATCATAGGATGCGTTGTGTTGCTTTGAAAATGCAACGTTTTTCACACCCTGACAGGCTGTCGGAGAGAACAACATTTCATAATGGTTAACTTTCACACATTCTTCTCTTTACTCACAGGATGGATGCTTGAAAGACAGATATTGGTGTTTTACGAGTGTTTTACTTGCAGTTTGATAGCAATTTGATGTATTGATAGTTGGATAATGTTTAGAATACTTTAGAAGTATTTACATTGAGTCATTTAGCAGACGCTCTTATCCAGGGCGACTTACATTAAGTACAGGGACATTCCCCCCGAGGCAAGTAGGGTGAAGTGCCTTGCCCAAGGACACAACATCATTAGGCACAGCCGGGAATTGATCTGGCAACCTTCAGATTACTAGCCCGATTCCCTAACCGCTCAGCCACCTGATTCCCACAATCCCACATGTACTATTTACATACATGCTATGTGAGTACAGTTATACTAGTGCAATCTGGAGATTAAGATGTCGGTGAATTTATTCGATGTTAACTTAATTGGAGTTTGTGGCTATGCCACAAGATTACACATTGATAACCTCATCATGTCAGGAGGATAAGAAAAATTAACAGCTACTTTTTTTATTCCTCTTTGTTTTCATTGTCATGGTTTCTTTGCATGAATCGTGAGTCTGGAGTATTATTATCTTTATTCTTGGATATATGATTTTTTTTTTACTGCAAGTCTGAAAAACCTTTCAGGAACAATACAATGTGTTCATCGTGTTGGCACACTGGAAATTGAATTTCTCAGAATGTGCATTTCTTTCTTAAGACTCAAGGTTTTCTCTTACAACACTTAATCGTTTTTATTCATTTCACTTCCAAAAGGCTTACAAATGCTAATTATGACCTCAGCTTTTTAGGTAAAACCGATCACACGTCCATATATATTATGCACAGTGCACCAACACATTCAAGGTTTATAATCTGATACTGTAGACTTCTCCACATACGGTGGTCACATTGTTCAGTTGCTCTGCAAGGATAACGTATACCAAAGGATGAGACCTTTGCCATAGCCCTTTAACTGCTTACTCAAAAAGACTGCAGCAATCTACGTTATCCATGTTAATTTGATATTGCTACAGCTGCCATTAGAATTATATTGTTGGTTTCTCTATCAGAAATGGAAATCATTGATTTAGAGGATAACAAAATATACACATCTTTCAAAACATGTGCAGGCATATATCTCTGTTCGGGAGTCACCTTGCTGTCAATAGGGATGAAAAAGTATGTGTTGGAATCTGTTTGTGGTGAATGACCTGTCTGTCCTTCTTGTGAAACCTCCATCCATGATGGATAAAGAAATGGAACATGCCTTTGATGAATTGACCTTCTACAGTTGTATTCATTTAGTCAAAGCTTTTATCCAAAGCAACACAGAAATTGTAGAAATTGTCACTTACAAGTATCAACAACTGAACAAGTTTACACTGCAAATAATAATACTAAATTGTTCACTTTGTTTTGCTTCATTACCAAAACATCTCTCAGGACCCTCCTTCAAAATCACTTAAATTTGGCTCAAGGACTGGATGATATTTGTGCTTTCTGATCTTTTAGAATTGCAGCATACGTTTTGAATACGAATTGCATGCATCGTGTTTTGTGAAGGCGAATCTTTGACGTTGTTGCGTCTATAGTGAAAGCTGAAATGTGTGGATAAACCTTGTTGACATCTGGCGACCAGGGTCACATTTCTCAGTCACATCCAGCCACCGGCAAAGCAAGTCTAAGAGATGGAAGAAAATAAATAGTACAACACTGTTTTGGCCCCCGATAAAGTTTTGATGAATAACAAATAGATTGTCTCTCTAACCCCCCCCCCCTCTCCAATACAATAAGGTTATCAAAAGTCTAAATGTTTGACATTGAAAGAAAAATGTATTGTCAAGAAGGCTTATTCAGACTAAATTCTACAGAAATCTTTAGTGGAAATAGTTTTATTTTAAGCCTAAAGATGACAGTTAAGGGTTAAAACTCTTGGTTTCATCTCACATGAAGGTGTCAGGAGAACATTAGGACTCATCAGACTGTATGATTCCTGTCACGCTGTGCAAGTAATAACATCTCAGTTCTGCCATGAAACGCCTGGAGTTCATTACTGTATGATTTGATTTTGGTGCGCCATTGTATATAGGGCAGTGTATCTGCAAGTTTATTGCAGGTTAGCGGGCAACAGTGTGCACCCAGGCCAAAACAACAGGAAGGAAAGGAGTGTTTAATAAGCCAGATTCCCTCCAGGTGAACAAGCCAATGCCACGGTCATATTTTGATTGAGGTGATGGTTGGGTTGAGGCAGAATAGCATTGACCTTCAACTCTCAGTATGTCAGAGGATGTCTGAAAGGCTATACAGGAATGCCAGGGGAAAATAAGTATTTTGTACACTTCTGCTCTCTAGAAGCGTTCTTGATGTGTTGTATTAATCTATTGCAGTTGTGCCAGGATCAGTCTAAGTATCTGAGCCGTATATTTTGCCTGTCTTTCCCACAGTGCCGCCCAAAGTCATCAACTTGTCGAAGGATCTCGTAGTCAACGAGGGCGCGGACGTCACCCTGATGTGTCAAGCTGCTGGTAAACCGGACCCGTCTCTCAGCTGGAAGCTGATCTCTCCCTCAGGTAGGACTGAACCCAACGCCAAACCCATAATAGCCACGTCATGTCTTCTTGACTGTTACTCCAACTCGCACCTTTTACTTAGCCCCGCCTTACCCAAACACACACACACACACATTCTCTCTCTTACCTTCAACTTAACCTTTATTGCCCACTCCTCATTACCTCTCACACCCCTTTCAGTTCCTGTCTAGCTCGTGTACCGTTTGCTACTGTATACTGTGTTCACCTCTCATGTTTCTCTGCCGACATGAGTGACCTCCAGTGAACTGCATCAATCTATTTTTTTAAGAGCTCATTACCTGTCGTTACCTGTCTCATAATCATTATTTCAGAGTAATGAGATGTAAGGGAAGAAACTAACCTCTGGGTTTGGGATAATTAATTTGGATAATTGAGTAGATGTTTCGGTGGCTGAGGTAAACACAATGTTTGTTGTTGGGAAATTTCACGTGCTTTAAAATCTGAGAGCATAGACAACTGTTACACACGAACGCTAAGCCATAATGTCAACCTTGGAGTTGATTGTTATTCAACAGAAAATTCAATGTATTTTAATACAGTTCCTGATCTCCGTGGAAGAATATGGAAAACAAACGAACGGCTGTCCCCCTCACGATATGCGCACGCTGAACCAGCTGAATGAGTCTTGAATCTGTAACAAGTGACGCTCTCCAAAGGACCGTTGTATGCCAGCACTCTCCCTCTCCTTTGTGTCCCTACAAACATCTGGGAATTGAAATGTTAATAGTACAAGGATGTGACTGCCCTGTCTGTAAGGAGATAAGTGAGGAAGAGAGGCCTGTGATGGGCTTCCATTTGTAAAAGCGACGGGCGTTTTTGGCGAGGGGGCCGTAATTGTGCTGAAAAGATCAACTGTCACTAGCAGTGCCCGTGGCAACAGAGAATGGTTGCCTCTGCTACATTCTAGGACGTGCATGTGTTTACCAGGCAATTACGACCTCACTTTGTGTCAATCAGTAGATGATAATACATGTTATTGATCCACAAGAGAATGCAAACTGCCAGTCGTAGCCTGATAAGTGCCTTGCGAATACCCTGGTTGGAGTCAGAGTTTGTAAAAATCACTATTATTTCATGACTGCTGATTTTTTTACATGAAATACCATAGCACAGAACATGCTGCATGTGTGTTGTTTTACATTAATGATATATTGGAATTTAACTGAATTCTCTATCGGTTTAAATATTTAGATCAAGGTCATTTTAGAACATCCACTTACTGTTCTCAAATCAATTTATCTCCTCCGTGTTTATGTATTTCAAGTTTACAGGTGATCACTTTTTGTGGATAAGAGATTACAGCTATTGGCACACTGTGTAGCGCCACAGCTGGAAGTTCAAACCTGTCTCCTTTTGCATCCCAGAGATTGGTGTTCCAGCTGAACAAATAAGTAGATACCATTCTGTCTAATGACCTAAAGCTGCTTATTCAGTTATTCACTTCAATAGTCTCGTCTCTCCCCCACACATGCAGCACAAAGAGAATCAGAAACAGCAAATATATTTTATAATCCCCCGTACAGACATTAGGGGTTCTTGGTGGACAAGTGTGCCCCATAAAAATTCCAGTTCCTGTTCCTGTGCTCATCCTTCTCATCTGAGCTTGCTTGGTGTTTACCCGTTGGAGAAGGAAGCCCTTGAAGCCATTTCATAGAGTATTTTCTCTATTACATACCTTAAGACATTTGGAGTTTCCATCCATCATTGTTTGCTACATTTTCTTGGAGTGATTGAGTCACGCACACTGTCAAAAGAATCCTTTAGTGAGCTGTTACGTAATCTGGATGAAAACAGGCCGCTATTTGACAGAGAGAAATGAGATTTAGCAACGTGTTGCTCTGCACTGCCATGGTAAAGGCAGTGTACCGTATCAATTTTAGCATTTAGTGCTTCAAACATTCATTACCTTTTTTTCCATAGAATAACAAGTTTTATATTCTTTAAGGTGCAATCCACCTGAAAACATGCCCGTACCATCATAGGTATGACGTTAATATCCAACCATTTGTAGGGAACTAACAACAAACCACGCTGGTTTAAATCAAAAGCATGGAATCACTCACTGCTCCTCCGTAATGATTTCCAGTTCCAATCAACTCGGGGACATTAGACAACTTCCAGATTTGTTGTACTTTGTTCTTCCTGGGAGTTGATAGTTTGCCACATCAAAAGCAATGGATTTGAATAGAAAACAGGAAAACTAATGGAAACCATTTCCATATAAATCAAACCGCTTTCAGAGGTTTTGCGTTTATCAAAATATCTAATTTTCCTTTCTCAATGCTCTCCACAATCAGAATACTAGCTCTGACAGGCTACTTATGTATATTCATATTTTTCATATATTTTAACAATCCCCAACTGAAAGAAGCTTTTGTAATTCAAGAAACATTTTGCTCTGCTCAAATCAAAACCAACGAAACAGCAGCGGTGACCTGTAGAATACCAAGGTCACAGGGTAAATACAGAACCAAAGACAAATCTAAATAAATAGTCTCTCCTGCAACATACTACTCCTCTGTAGAATTGCACGAACGGATCCAGACGTTTACTTCAGGGTAAGAAATGCTTTTAACAACAAATATTTGTGATATCTTATAACCCCCCTGCCAAAAAGTATACCTACTGTTCAGCACAGCCAACACTCAGAGCTGCAATCTCACCACACCAGTTCCTGTTCACCTGTTCTCTCACCAGTAGCTTGGGGGGGTTCAGTGCAGGTCCAGTTATTACAAGGTCTTTCAGCGTGGCAGGGGAGGAAAAAAAAAGAATACATAAATAAATGTTTGCTAGTAGAGCGAAGTTTGAGCGTGGTGTGTGTTGCGGTTGTGTATCAGGCATGTGCGTATGCCTGGTGCGTGTGTATTTGTGTGTTGCTATGATCTATCAGATGTGTGTGTGTGTGTGTGTGAGAGAGTGTGTGAGCGTGAGGACTGATGATATACCCCTGGCTGGGCTCTCGTGCAGTCCTGCTGCCGGCTGCATCCCAGATAGACCGCTCAGAGGCTGTTTCTGGATCAGAGGAGATCCACGCCTCTCCCCCCGCTCTGCTACCTGACTGCCACGTCTGTCAGGGTCTGGAAGCCAGGCGGAACCCTGTCACATCCGCCTCAAATTAATATATACAAACATGATGGGTAGGTCACCGTGGAATCCCACCAGAATCGAGTCGGCACACTTGATTGGAAATATTCATTGAAGTCGTAATGTTGACGTTGCCGGAGAGCTTAAGGTAAATTGGCGGAGCTCACTGGCATTTGATTAGTTTCTCGTGGACGAGAGTTTTCCAGAAAGTTTATTCGCTAGAAACCTTTGCGACCTTGGATTGTCATGGTTAGGGAGAAAAATGTGGATTTGATAAATGTAATGCATGTGATCAATGTAATGCCTGTGATACATGTAGTGCATGTGATCAATGTGTCTGTAAATACAACCAGCTCCCATCCATCCAGAGGAAGCAGTGACTAGATAGCCAGCTCACCTGAATTCACAAACCATAGTGCGTTTAGTCAGGAATGTAATGCACACCTGATGCAGTACATCTACCTGAGCAAAGCTTTTGTGTTGGATGGGGAAAAAATATGGAGTTTCCGTAAAAGAGAGATGGTTGCCTTGAAAGTAGCAAAGATTGCTAACTATGTAAGAAAGAATGCACCTGTCTAAATACGGAGAAATTAGTGTGAGCGACAAGAAATGCTTGGTTACCGGAAGAGAGGTCAGAAGTGACACGGTTCGTTTCACTTGAATAGTTACTAATTCTCAATTTTTACCATCCACAGGTTACTCATCGCAACCCACAATGGGGCAAAAACATTCTGAGAATATGTGACACCCGCATTAGTGACAGCTATGGTTTTCATATCGGATTGTAAGTTCAGAAAAGAGACGTGCTGATGGTGAAGGGTCAAATCAAAGAGAGGCTGTCAGAACGAGTTCTCCGCAGTCGCAAGCGTCTAAGTGAAAGAGAGCATGGCTACAGTACTGTCTTATTACAGTTCATTCAGTGCTGGAACTCCGAGCCATATTTATGCCTCTCTGTTTGTTTTCATCAAAGAAGACCAGAGACTTCAAAGCACATTATAAAATGCTATATCTCCAAGGCTCACAATCAACCAAGGGGGAAAAAAGACGGTATAAATTCGACATCTGCATATTTGTCACCTGAAGCAAACCCCTCTGTGAAATGCCACGATGAGAGGAGGTAGCTTGTGAACAAAAAAGCAACAGGCTTTGTTTGCACCAAATCCCACCTGAAAGCAATTCCAATCCGTTAAATTCCTCACACTGGTTTTCATATCTCCTCCCTCTCAGAGTTCTATCAAGATAATCGGGTAAATAGCTGTGCCACACCTCCCCAAGTCATCTGGCAATGTTCTCTCTAAAGGCTTGTTCCGTTTTTCTTGTGAAGGAGACATGGTATATTGTTGTGGTCATGTGTTGAGGGCATGCATGCACCTTGTGTTGAGGACAGAACAGGGTCAAAGGTGAAACGACTTAAACTTTCAACAGGAGAACAGCAGTATAGACATTTCCCTATCGTTTTCCATCTTTTTATCGTTTTACATCCTTTGTGACTGTCTCTCTGTCCTGTTTGCAGGGCGCTACCTGGCCCCCAAGCCCCACAGAGAAGCCAGCAGGGGCTGGGCTGTACTCTGGGGAACCCTCTCCTCCTCTCTTCTTTTCATCTCTCTCTCTCTCTCTCTCTCTCTCTCTCTCTCCCCCTCCCCCCCCCCCTCTCTCTCTCTCTCTCTCTCTCTCTCTCTCTCTCTCTCTCTCTCTCTCTCTCTCTCCCCTCCCCCCCCCCTCTCTCTCTCTCTCTCTCTCTCTCTCTCTCTCTCTCTCTCTCTCTCTCTCTCTCTCTCTCTCCCCCTCCCCCCCCCCCTCTCTCTCTCTCTCTCTCTCCCTCTCTCTCTCCCTCTCTCTCTCTCTCTCCCTGGTGGCCTCCTCTCTCAATCTGTGTGTCACATGTGTCACAGGGGGTACAGGCACCAGAAGGTTGTGCTTTTCACAACACTCCCTCAGTCCTGGTTTGAATGGTTCCCTACAGGCGCCACGCTTCCCCCCCCAATTCTGTTGAAAGAAAAGTGAAGAAATCATTCGATGAATTATTACCTTATGTGTATTATTATACATGTACTCCTCCAGAATGGAGTTAATTCCTGATCTGTACTGATGTGCCTTATCTATATAAACTGTCTATAGGCATATTTTTATAAACATGGTTGTTCGGGCATAACAAACTTTTTATACTTAAGCACTTTGAGATGGTGAGTATGTTTTTGTATGTGTGTGCGAGAGCTTGACGTGTTTGTCTTGTAAACGCTGCTGTGGCTGAGAGAACAATCTCTCGTTCTCTTTCCACGCGCAAGATTGCGACGGTCAACTCGTGCCCTCAGGCACCTCCCATCATCTTTTCACTGGCTTTACTGACACAGCGGGCGTTGGGCAAACAAGCCCAGCATGGGCAATAAGCAAGACCGCAGCCATACAGCTTCAAACTAACGCCTGGCTTTGCCCCCCCCCCCCCAGACACAGAGTGTTGTAGGAGACACTTCCAGCCATGCGCTGGGTTTTTATACACTGGCAATAAAACGTCAGGGAACATTGATTTGGTGTAAACACCTCTTCCAGTCTTGACATTCATCGCCTCTACTAGCTCTTTTTATTTTATTTGTGTTTTTATTTTGTAGTTTTTACATTAAAACCTTGTGCAGCACAACCTTAACAAGCTGGTACATTAGCTGTTACGTGTGTGGTTGTCAGGCTTGGTGTCGTGCACCTCTATAAGTCCAAATACCTCCCTCTAAATAACCTCAAACAAACTCCTGTTGTTCGAAACTTGCAGGAATACTAAGCAGCAACAGTCACAATGTAATGTAACAATGTTTCTTAATCATATCCTTCCATAATAGTTTCATTCAAACTCAATAATTAATATATATATATATATATATATATATATATATAGTGGAGTTCATAGAAAAACGTGTATTTCTATGAACGTATGTTGTGCATTGAACCAGTTGTGTGGGCATTTCTAAAGATTTGTATAACCAGCATAGCTGATCAAAAAAAACATTTTAATAACTTCTGTTGTGAGTGGAAGCAGGCATCCTGCCCATTGAATCTCCAGGGGCGACAGGTGGCTTTATACTTCCTAAAAGAAGTACCGCCAGTTTAAAGAGGCAGTGGGGGTCTGGATGGTAGCCTTGAACAAAAATAGGTAGGGGTGAGCGAGGGGAGAGAGGGACAAGAGAGAGGGAGGGAGACTGAGAGAAAGGAGAGTAAGAGAAGAGAGAGGGAGCTGGAGATGGAGGGAGACAGAGAGAGGGGAGTAAGAGAAGAGAGAGGGAGCTGGAGACGGAGAGAGAGGAGAGTAAGAGAAGAGAGAGGGAGATGGAGGGAAACAGAGAGAGAGGAGAGTAAGAGAAGAGAGAGGGAGCTGGAGAGTGGAGTGAGAGGGAGGGAGACGGAGAGAGCGGGGACTTGAGCACCTGTGTGTTCCGGAGATCTCCCGATGCTTCCTGTCAGCTGATGGGAGCTCCGCAGCGAGTCCTCTCATCAAGACCTCTCCCAGGTGCGAGTCGCTGTCGCTCGGAAACCTGACAAAGTGAATACGTGCGCATTCTATTACTGTCATCCGTGGCACAGGGGAGGAGGGCGTTTTCTGTTCCCCCGTGATGTTGTCTGAAAGGATACCCACGTACGTGACGTTAAGTGCTGTACACAAAGGATTAGCTTTACCCCCGAAGCTAAAATCAAACAAGGGAAAAGTGTACACACTTTCTTTTTTTCTTGGTTTTGGTGTTTGATTTGTTGACTGGATGTGTCAGTGGACTTTTTTTATGTGAGAGAAAGTGACGCAGAAACACAAGTGTTTTGGCACTGATATGATGGTTGAAGTAGAGGGGTACAGGAACGCTCACACTAATCAGCCAGTCGTGTCTTTCTCTGGAAATGTCAGGTTGCTGAATCGCGGCAGTGTAGGAGTGGGGTTTGTTATGTGTGTTAAAAGGAAAACCATAAAACAAATCACAACGGAACTGAATGAATCTTTGGGGGAACACTGTTTTGAGGTATTATTTAGATTTGTAGCATCCAGAATTTAACTGGAGGAACACAGTCTTATCTTTCAGAGATTGATTCTTTGTCACCCATCATGTCAACAGAACATTGTACTGTAGATGTTCCGGTTTAACCTGCAATTGATTGAGACTTAAGCTTTTGTCTTGGTTAGCTGCCAGACACTGAAAACGGTTTCCTGTTTCTTAAAGTAGCTGTCTTATCAATTAATTATCTGGGCTTGGTTAAAAGCTGTCAAAGCTAGCAAAAATGATTGTCTCAGAAGCCGTTTCATCCCAGTTTGCAGTTCTGGTACATGAGTGGTGATGCATGGGCCAATACGCTTTGGTTCCCTTCTCCTGTGGGAAATAAGCCAGGATGCATTTGTTGAGGCCAAAGATCTAACGTACGGTACATGTTATTGATTACGTACAGGAAAACCCGTTCACCTCTCCCTCCTCACCTCTCCTCAGGGGACCTGGGGTCGGAAGAGGAGGTTCTGGAGATCCCCTCCATCACCAGGCAGAAGGCCGGAACCTACGAGTGCACGGCCGTCAACGACATCGGCACTGACGTCCAGACCGTGGAGATCACGGTGAACTGTGAGTCAGCATCGCCTCCAGTCATGTCTGGTTCAGTCATTTATACAAGGGAGGGAGTCGAGTCAGATTGTGGTTTCGGTTTTGAATCTTAGGATTTTGCTTAGCAACGATCACGTAAGTGTGTGTATGTAATTGTAACTAGTCATACATTAATAATCACAGGTCTGTTTACAGTAGAAGCTTAGTCAAACGAAATGATATATGTTTACCGTTGGAAGAGTGGACATGTTTTTTGATTTATTCACTTCACTACATCCTCTGATTTAGACCATGTACCAGGTTATCCATCTCTACAGCTTACATAAAAGACTATTATACACAAACATAAACAAAAAATACATAAGCATTCAAATAGATGAACCGCAGCAGCACTTTGTCAACAGACTGAAGGGAGTACAAACCCTAACCCTGACGTGATCTTCTCCCCTCCCTTTGACACGTTGACCCTCTTAGTGACCCTCTCCTGTCGTTCACTTCCATGTTGCTCTGACCGCCGTGTCCTCCCATGTGCCCTCTTGCTCGCCCAGATGCCCCCAGCGTGTCAGAGGGCAGAGATGTTGGGGTGACCCTCGGTCAGAAAGCAGTTTTGGAGTGTGAGGCTGATGCGATGCCGCAGGCCAGCTTTGAGTGGTACAGAGATGACAGAAGGTAATTGGGTGTGTTCATTTTGCGTCTTTGCTTAAAGACGCAAACTCGATGACTGTACACGTGTAACCATTTCATCGCCAAATGTGTGATGATACTGCAGAGTACAGTTGTACAAGGTCTCATATCTGGTGAACACTTCATTTAATCAAAATATGAAAGTTGTCAAAGACAATCTGAAATCCGGTAAAAAGTCAGTACACTGTATCTTGATGCTGTGCTGATTCATAAAATATTCTACAAGCTGAATAAATACAAATCCCTACTGGACTCCTTTCAGCAAGGAAATACCAATGTTCCTTTACCGCACTTAAAAATGTCAGAATAAAGAACTTAATAATTGTTCTATGATCCCTTTTTAGGATTCTCGGTTTTGATGGCATCGACATCGAGGACTTAGGGCATCTCTCCAAACTGATGTTTTTCAACGTCTCTGAGTCAGATTACGGCAACTTCACCTGCATCGCCATTAACACACTGGGGAGCTCAAACACAACATTTCTTTTGTATGGTGAGTCCATGTTTTACCCGCCCAGCTGCAGTGGTACTAAGCGTATAATAGAAATAACAGAAGGCAAGTATAAGCAGTATTAACTTTGGAAGCAGTATTTGAATACAATGTATTCTGTACATGAATCTACCTTAATGGTATTTATGATGGTGATGTTATCGATGATACCATCAACATCAGAATGACCACACTTGCCTGACCATTGATACATTCACCGGCCTTTTCGACATCCCAAAGAACGCTGCCAAGGTTTATTTGATATTTGAGTTTTTTTGTTGCTTTTTTCATATCGATATATATATATATATACATTTGCTTTACTCTGTTGTAGAGGTAATTGAGCCCACTAGCTCAACACTATTGCAAGGTTAGTATTCCGGACTTGCATGTGTTTAAACTCCTGAGCTCACCGTACACTAATAGCATGAATAAACACGGCCATTTTCACAGTCTGAATTTGTTTCCCATATCATTGGAGTTCCTCCTGAGCATCTCTCCTCTTAAACCAAGGTGGTAGAGATTTTCGGTTGGTAATCCTGTAAATGAAATGGACCAGATCATTTGTACCACGCTGCCTGAAGAAATGAGATGTGCAGATACTCACTAGGAAGCACGGCTGTTTTTGGACACAGTTGTTTGCTTCTTATTTAGTTTAAAGAGTTCAGACTGCTCTGAGATGTTGCATCCCTAGCTTCTTCCTGATAAAGAAGAATCTCATTTAAACATTTGTGGAAATGGCCAAATCAGGAATGCTTTTCTAATTGTTTTCCATTTTTCTTCAATCAACCTTAACCGTCTTGTCTTTTGCATGGCTTAATGTTGCATGTGATCATCATCTGTGTAAGTATTTTGTCTCTATTAATTTTTTTGTTTGAGTTGTGCGTTGAATAGTTGTGTGTGTGTGTGTGTTTGTGTAGGGAGTAGAGGCTTGTGTGTGTGTGTGTGTGTGAATCCTAGAAATGTCTGAAACGTATCCATTAAAATCACCCAACCTCTCCCTTTGTGAGTCAGTATCTGTTGTGTTTGTGTGCTTTTGATGTGCGTCTTGGCAACAGTAACTAAGTTATTTGGAAACCACAGAATGATGGCGATTGTAGTGAGAGCTACTGAATGCTCTCCTTACAATTACTTTTGCCAAGACCCACACACATAGATGTTAAGATAACTTGTAAAAAGTTTACTAGTAGACAGATCAGGTATTGAATGTCCCTTGTAGTGGTAGTTACTTATGTTAGCTCAGTGTCACATCTAATTCAAACGCAATGCTGGAAAACAACATGGCCATTAAACATAAAGAAAATAACGCATTACTGTACAAAGCTACAGAAACTTAGATACAGAGAAACAACACAATAAAATACAGTTATCAGGGAATTGACTGGATGAGTGGGCATACAAAGTGGAAGATTTTGTACGCAAAATCCCACCAAATTCTTGACAAACAATTTGTTGTGAGGCATTATGGGATGTGATGGTGGTAGTTAGGAAGAGCATCCACTGGCGCAGCCATCTGTGGTGCCTCTCCTGCCACTAGAACAAGGACATGTTAGAGGACAACAGACGAGGTTCTTGACCCTGGCCTCATGTAAGCTTGTATTCCTAACAACAGCAAACTAAAATTGAGATGCAAAATAAAACAGTTGGATATTTTATTTTTTTGCAGTAAGTGAAACCAGGCCCTTACTGTACTTTATGGCTCTGATTTTGATTGTTACAATGCACTATTATTCTAATTATCCACGTACAGGATTAGGATTAATCCACTGTGGCAGTATAATTGGATACATGTCCCAAAAGAAAAGATGGTGAACTCAATAAAATCCAAGGGAAATTAGAAGTCATTGTATTCCAAGCTTCAAAGCGAAAATTCGAAATAATCCAGTCTCTTCTCTCTGTAATGCCTGTTTGCTGCAATATTTGTTTAAACGGGTCTTTAGCCATGTTGACCCACGTGACCCCTTCAAAGCCACGAAAGAGAGAAATCGTCCGACTCATAAAACACAAGAAAGATAGAAGATGTGCTTTGTTATTTCACATTAAATATCTGTTTTGGTAAAGGACCGGCATTGCAGTCTCTCCCAAAACAACCCAAAACAACATATCCCTGTGGCACATTCAAAAATGCTTGGGCAAAGCCCCTCTTGCCCCACCATAACTATCAGACTGATTATTTTTCTCCTGCAGTTGATTAGGTTGTTTACACCAAGCTGCAATTAAGGCTGACCTGAACACTCAGCTAGTCTAGGTTTCATTGTACAATAAGATGATGATAAGAGGTCAAGTCAACGAGGCGTATCGGCAAAGGAGGGAAGATAACAGCTGCCGTTGCAATGCAAATTTGCTTCCTAAAGTACCCCTGCTTAAAACATTAAGCTGCAGGATTAATCTGTTCCTGAAGAACAGTGTTGGGGCTTGGAGCACTTTGAGTAGCGCTATTAACGAAGTGTGATATTTATTGTTAGTGAGATGGAGCTTTCTGTAAAATCACACCTTTGAGAATGCACTTTTTAAGGTATTTTAGGGGTTATTAACAAGAATTGATTATCTCAACAGATCTTGATGTCACTAATACATACTGATGTACAGTCAGTTCATGTTTGGTTTTGCAAATGTACCATTGACTTGTTTTTACATTTTTGTGCAGAATTATATTGGCCACCCATCCACATTAAGTTGGAGGAAGGGGTTAAAGAGAGGTTGCTAGGTTACGGTGGGATTTGTTAAGGAATCACATGAAGGATCCATGATGGGCAATATAATGCTGAATGCAAAATTGCTTTTTATTTTGGTATAACCACCATTTGCCACTGACCTTTATTGCAAATGAATGTCTCCTTTTTTTCTAGAGGAGTCAACTTCTCCTTTAGCTTTGACAAGCTCTGAAACTTATGCAATACAGTCAGGTTTGTAAATAATACGACCATTACCTCGCTTAACCCAAATCTAACGATTAAACATCCAATGAATAATTACCAATAATAGATCACTGATTTAGAAAACTTAACCTTTCTAAAATCTAAGGTTATTGAGAGTAGTTGTGTAAGAGAATAGATATTTTTTTTCTTGTACAAGCAACGGTATACTTCTCCTTGGGTTGACAGTTTGTGTGATGGTTTATAGACTGCTGGGAAAGTACCAACACAGTGAATCATTTGTTATTTGTGAATAAGTTTATACATGTCAATATATCTATCCCCTAGTATAAACATGAGAAAGGGAAAAATCAATCTTGACTGCGTAAAATTGTCCAAGTATTATTTTGGTTCTCTCTTTTCCGCAGGACCGAGAACAGTTCAGGATGGGAACAACGGATCTCTGGGAATCCACACACACACGTACAACTGTGTCGTGTTTGTCCTCTTTCTCCTCTTCCTGCTGAGGGTCTGAAGAGGGATGTCTTCATGCAGATTGTGTTTTCTCTCGCGTGGAATCGCAAACTGAACTACTACATAATGTCGAAACGCAAAAAAAAAAAAAAGTATGTAACAAACATTTCTTTTTTTTTTCTTTTTTTTTGAAGCTGAAGATTTAACCTTTTTTTTTTCTTTTCTTTTTTTTACCATTATGGTATGATTTAATTGTTTGGTTTAGGGTTTGCCACTTATTGAAAATTTGTCACTTATTGAAAGTCTGTTTATACATTTTGTATCACAAAGTTTCAATGAGAGACCAGGTTATAGTAGGTGTGTAAGGTGATTGTCAAACGTACATTGGTAAGCAAAAAACACAGATCTCCCCATGAGGTCTAATGACCTTACATGTGTTTTTCCATGTGCTATCATAATGTAAGTATTACAATTATGGTCATGAAAAAAGACATGTTGAAATGTTTCTTTTTTCTGCAATGATTTGTGAATTTTTTTTTTTTTTCTCAGTTTTTGCTCTGCTAATCTATTCTTAGTTTAATTCCTGTTTTTATGAAGAGAATATTATGAAGTTGTAATTATTTAGGCACAAGCCTGGTTTGATTCCTGTTTAGCTGGCGCAGCTATACTCATGGTGTTGAGTATATCCACTAGTTAAGAATGGATGAGCGTTTTTATTAATGTGGACATCTAACTTCAATAATATATTTCCATGCAACCGTTTGTCAAAGCAACCGGTGTAATAATTCTTAAGTTGTAACATATTGACATGTCATTTACATTATTTGTAGTTACTTGTGAATGGTTACTAATTTAACTATTTGTGTGTCAGACTTAGGCCATGTCCGTTATAAACATGGGGACAAACTTTGGTTTAGAAAAACCCAAAGACTACGTCACTACGTCACTGCAGAGTTTGTCGTCCACTCTTTGGCTCAAACAGAACCTATAATTGGTTTGTGTTCAACCGCAATCTATGAACTGACTATGCATATTGTGCATATTTTGTCAGCAATTAGACTGCTACCACACTGTTTAATGATGTTTTGTAAGTTGATAACCTGGCTTTGAAGGTTATCGGGCAGTCATTTATATAACCGTTTTGAACCTCCCAATATAAGTATGTCTACTTAATCCTCCTTAAGGACACACCACCTGCTGTAGTTGTAGGTCTATGACTCAGCAAAACCCTTCGTTCTGCAAAACAGCCAAGTATATGTATTCATTTGAAACGTAAGACTTTGCAGTCTTTCATCCAGACTGTTGCTCCTGTGCCACATTGAAATGTGAGGTCTTGAACGCATTCAGTATCTCCAGACAGACTCCCTACTGTGTCATGTACTGCAACGTTGAACGTAAAGCGATATTCAGAAAGGCCTTCACGGATAACGTACATGAGCGGTGGCATTGCTATCCTACAGGTTCCAGTTAGGGTACGTCAGATACCTGAATGTTCATCTCCCTTCATCTACTTCTTAACAATGTTATGTTTGTGTGTTGGATTTAATATTACCAAACACAACAGTTGTGGATTTCATCAATAACATACACTTAACAGTGACAGACCATTGACAAATGCTTGGCTGTGGTTAAAGGGACAGTTCACCCAAAAATCTAAAATACATATTTTCCCTCTTACCTGTAGTGCTGCAATGCAATCTATATTGTTTTGTGGTGAGTTTCTAGGGTTTGGAGATAGCTGCCATCTCTCTAATGTAATGGAACAAGATGGCACTCTGTGCTTGTGGTGCTCAAAGCGCCCCAAAAATACATTTGGAAAAACCCGACAGAAATGTCTCTCTCCAGAAATCATGACCCGGTTACTCAAGATAGTCCACAGACCTTGTTGTGAGCAGTTTCAAGTAAAACGTGACTGTTGGGTGAACTGTTCCTTTAATGGGTGATTGCTTTGAGACCTATGCAGTACTTTGTCCAAATGTACAGGTCTGAGTATCTGGTTCACAAAAGAATACAGAGGCAGATTTAGCAAACCGGTGGTGCTCACGATAAAGATAGATGCTGACTTTTTAATCAAAATTCACATATTGCATGATGGGGCCAGTGTTGATGTTAAGGAATGAGAACACCTTAACGCACATCACTGAAGATACAGCAATGCACAGAATGGTTAGCCCTTAAAACAAATATGTTAATAAATAAAAAGATTTGTATTTTGGCTACAGCACCACATACAGTATGCTATTTGAACTGATATTGTCTGTTTTAAGATATGATGGTTAACGCTATAGCTACTCTTTGTCTTGGGACTTAAGTTGAAGGAAAATGCTATGGGTAGATTCAATACAAGTTGTAATCATTTTGTTTAGTTTCAAAAGCAGATGTACAGAAAGGATTCAGGGCTTCTAGGAAGTCTCTGCTTCATCCGTCTCTAAATACCTATTTCGATAATTTTATTTAGTTTGAGCTTATATTGTACCTACCCTATAGTATAGTGCTGTTTGTGATGTGACGTGATATTTGTTTGATATGCAATGGGAATAAATTATTTTTAATTTTAAGATATCACTGAGTTGAGATGGGTCGTAACCACTTGGGGTTAACAAAGGTACATGATGGAATTTCATGATCTTATTAATCCATCACAAATGATTAGCACAAACATTTCCCTAATAAAACAATTGCTCAAATGGTCAAGTCAACTCAAGGTACTCACTTGACTCCTGTAATGTAAAAGATGATTGGTTCACATGTATTTTCTTTTTGACGATTGTGTGTTCATATTTAAGACTGACAATAATAAAATGTTGTATCTAAATGCCTCGTTTTAGCCATCTTTGAGCCCTAATGTAATCTCTTACATGATTTTGTTCTAAAGATTTGTCTCAATTCTGTTTGTGACACAATGTTTTGAATTTTAAAATGCTCTGAATACTTAATATTGAAATTTAAACACCACCGAATTCGTCGGTTTTAAATTCACCTTTTTAAAATGAAAATATTAATCAAATAATTAAAAAAACAGATCCCCAAATGTAATGTTCGAGAATTCAAGTCGGCTCAAATTCGAGGTTCGAATTTGTTGAATGTGGCATGTTCAAATAGCCTGGTCCTAACCAGAATCTCGTACATTTCATTTGTACAGAGATTCTGGCCTACAACAAAGTCAAAACTTGTCAATGGAGGCGCAAGGCCAGACTCTCTGTACAAATGAAATGTACGAGAGTCCAGCCTCGCTCCATCTGTTGAAGTTTAAAACTATTGGATCTGCCCAGAGCCTCTCTGTCTATCTGCCAGAACCAATTGCTAGCATTCACCTTAGCCTATTCCTTCACCACTACTGTAACAGAGCTAGCTCCCGTAGATGGAAACTTTTCCCGAACCCCGTGGGGAGGAGGGCCACATTATGGCCACCAACAATTGCATTAAAGTCAATTGCATTGAGTTTATTGTCACTTGTCACGCAAGTTTATTGTCACACTAAGTCAAGTTAACCTGTATTTAAACTTGTGTTTAATATAGGCTCAAAAGCTCATAACAATTTGTTTGTATTTCACTCATTTGATAGGATTATGATAAAACACATCAATTAACTAGTGTTTGCATTGCACTGCGATGTTAGTGTGACAGCGTGTAACGAACGTGGCCACGCTTCGTCACTACATGGCATCGTTCGCTTAACGCTGGGCTCGAACGCACGACCTCTGAATTGCTAAGCGCGACCACTACCAGCTACGCCAAAGATAAGCTAGCTATTAGTGAACGCGGAGAGCCCTTTATACACCTGAGGAGTGATTTTCACTGGTTCACACCCGTTACATTAGCTACGTTCAGAGCAAATTTACAAATTAGGAGTTTCATCAATAAAATAAGTACACTTTCAGCAACTAGGCTACACTGCCCACTTCTCGCTACATTTTAATTCAGATGCTGAAGTACCGTTTAGCTGAACTATGAATTGTAAAAACTTAACGCTAGAGCAATGGCGGTCAAAGGCGGTTAACTTGTTGCTCACGGTAACCCCGTGCACAGAGTTATGGGTAATACCTGCCGCCATTGAGACAGCAAGACAGCTCATATGCTCTCTTAAAAAATGACCGTTATGTGACGTATTTCAAGGTATCTTATTAGAGCGGAAGAGAAGATTTAAGACATTTCGAACAGTCCTTGCTCTCTTAATAGGAAGGAAGGAAGGATTTTAAGACATATTTTATTTTAGGGATAATTTTAGCTAGTTAGCTGCTAGTGTTGCCTATGCCATCTCGTAAAGATAACACATGTCCCAGGTTCGTCCTGGTCCGTTCCTGTGATAATAGGTGTACTCGACTAAATGCAGCGCCGGCGTCGCCTGCAGCCCGAATGACTTGAAGTAGCCAATGGCATTCTCAGCTTCAAGGCATCCGGCTGCAGCGTCAGTCGGCCCCGCCGTCGCTGCATGAAGTCGAATACACCTATTGCTGCACCTTGCTGGTAAGAATAGTTTAACTGCGTCATAGCCCTTTAACACAATCATGTTTTTCAACCAATCAGATTTCAATGTCGCAACAACCTCACAACTGTTCAGGTAAGACTAGCATGGCTAGTAAAAATGTCTTCGTGTTATGTCTCTCGAGTCTAGAGGGTCATTTAAAACCATTTTGAGTTAAATAAAACAACTAAAACATGGTGTAACGTACAAACTAACTGCTGTACCTGCAGGTACCTACATTATCTACAGTACACCGAATCGTTTTGACGTTATCCGAGTTATTGAATTAGGCTAGCTGGTGGAATTGTTTGCTAAAGAGCTAGTGTAGCTAAGTCTAGCGGACGCCGGATACGGCATAGGTAGGTTGACGGAAAAAACTAAATCTGAAAACATTTTTTATGAAATATATAACACATAAACGGGGCAAACGTGAAAGTGTCTGAATATTTTATGAACTATATTTTAAAGCCTTTTCATGCACCAGTTAGAGTACGCTTAATCACTGCAGGGGTGCATAGCCTAGGTGGCGCTGCTACATTGAAGCTTCTATGGAAAGCTTCTTGTGCTTCTGATTTGGCTAAATTATATTTATTTCCTTCACATTCATGGATAATACATATATATTATATATAGGAGTATGCATTTACAATGTATTTTAGTTTTTTTTTATACTATTGTAACAAAAATGGGCTTTCAAAATGGGTCTCTGTAGTTGCAATCCTGCTATTTCAAACCATCCTGAACAAATATTTAATTCATGCTTACCCTCTGTAAATTAGGTCATCGGAATATCGATGTAAAAGAAAGAAACTAAGTAGATCATAATTAGCAATGACTTGGGGGTGGGAGGGAGCGTGAGGGGAACTCGTCCCTCAACACAGACAGTTTTCCAGTAATATTAAAGTTCAAACAAGGGTGTAGTCAGCACCATGTACAAAAACTCAAACGGGGATTCATGTGCACATCTAACCTATATGTTTGTAGATAATTAGGAGTTCCCCTGCCTGTATTTACTTGAGATCAATGAACTCTTCTCAATCACTACTGCACAGCACAGCTGGCAGTCATTGAAGTAATACAGGCAGTCATTCTCTGCCTTTTAAGTCCTGAATCATTAGCCTGGTTGTGAATTTACGGAGTGCATCAAAACATAGACTGCACATATCCTATAAATATATGAATGTTTTTTGGTATGTGTCGGATAGTCGTTGGGGCTTAGAACATGGACATAATAATACAGCCCAGTTAAATGTTGATCAGCGTTGACTATCAAACTATTGCAAATGCTGTCAT
Source organism: Hypomesus nipponensis (assembly GCF_054491055.1). Taxonomy (NCBI): domain Eukaryota; kingdom Metazoa; phylum Chordata; class Actinopteri; order Osmeriformes; family Osmeridae; genus Hypomesus; species Hypomesus nipponensis. Next base: position 10,686,519 of record NC_140380.1, on the reverse strand, counting down.
AATGAAGATAATAATCTCCCCGTTTCGAAATGATTTCACCATTATTACTTTTCAACACAGGCAGACAATTTTAACGGCTGGTACATTTTTTGGATTGGTCTGATAAATATTTCATCACAGACCTGTGTGGTGCTGACTGTGGGTAAGAAGATCACAGTCAAGCTGCACAGTTTCTTTTTTAAGAAAACCAAAGAGAGTACCATCTGTTCCAATAGGAACCAGGGTGTGGTTTCTTTCTCATAATTACAACGTGGGATCACACTAAGATGAATCGGGATTTTCATATTTGTACTTTCAAGTTTTTTTTTTTTCTCCTCATGCGAATGGTAAAGGCTTGTCCGTTTTCTTGCTGAGTGCTAATGATGTCTTAAAGGCTCCTCTTGTGTTTGGCAGACCCACACTGTAGCACACAGACCATCAAACAATCAATATTTCAAAAGACCGTCTGGTCCAAAACTGGATTTGTCATACAGTATGTTTCAAAAATAACTGAAACAGGCTTAATGTGTGTGTACTTGTATAGTATTACGCGACTTAGGTGCAAAAGCGCAGGAAGTTAAATGACCCCTGCAACGTCAACTGTGCCACAACAGTTAAGCACTTTTTTCAAAGTCATTTTCCTTGGATTAGCATCTGTGAAGTGAAGTAGTTATAGAGGGGGATCAATGCAGTACTCCCAAAGCAAAGTAGCTTCAGAATTACGCCACTCTTCTCCAATATCAACACTTAGATAAGAGATGCAAAAGGATGTCCTGTTTTGGTTTGTCTGTAAACTGAGTCTAACTTGCGTGTAGTGTTGTATGACAAGAAGAGCCATGTCTTAGGTACAGTATTCAGATGTGACCTGACCATTTTGACCTTTTGCCATTGAATACAAGAAATGTGCTTGCCCCACTAATTAATAAGAGAGATAGACTATAGCAAGACTTATAATAAATCACAATGGCTATGCTATATGTAGCCTACATCAAACTCCCACACTCCAATTAATTAATGACAACGATTGGAAAAACATTAAAAACCTACATTCCAAATGACTAAGAAATTGATGTGTCTTTGAATTCTGTTTCTATGCTTTATTGTGAGGTGGTATCTATACCGGGGAGATTTCCCTATGCCAAAACCACTTCAGAAGGTCAGGACACAGCTACATTCTCTGCGGAATAAGTGGATTGAAAATTGTATAATAATTAGCAGGCATGGCTAGGCATAATTAACTAGCACGATCAACTGACATCTCATATTGACATGGAAATTAATTTAGCAGAATACATTCCCTTTCCAAGATAATAAGTACAAATATCAAATTAAATTCCACCTATGAGAAAGCACACTAACCCTTCTTCTGTACAGGTGAGAACTTTGTAGCAAGCATTGAAATGATTAAAAAAATATGTTTAGCTTCATGCTGAAAGTCAGTCATCTACAGCACAAAATAACCAGTCGGCCAAAGTGTTGAAAAATCAGCTAATGCTAAATAAGACTCTTAATGGAATAAAAACGATGACTAACCTTTGACAAGCCCCTCCCTGCCTTAATAGGATCAGTTTATCAGCCCATACACTCATATGATTTTCATGTGTTTTTTCACCAATGTGTTAGTTAAAAGTAATGTGTGGAAGTGTCAGCAATGTGCTGAATCTGAATGCTCTTAACTGGCGGCTAGTAGGCCTGAATATACTCATTTTCGCTCTTGCTGTTGCAATGGCAGTAACCAACATGCGTGGAAAATACAAAATAATCTAAAGATATCTACCACTGAATCACTATGTTGCTACCTCAACATACTATACTGTAAAATACACAGTCTGCATCAAATACAAAACATCTGTGCATCTTACAAACTGTATTTGTCGTGATATGAAAAGGCAAAAAAACAAACGAAAGGTGGATGCACATACAGGGTCCTGGGGAAGAACTGAAAACATGATTAATGATGTGACAGTTACCTACCTTGGTCCTCATTTTATTCAAGGCCAATGAATGTGCTCAGAGCACAAAGGATTGAATCCAGGGAATGATCAGGCTTTGTGTCACGTATTCTAACGTATTCTAATTTCCAAGTAAACAGCTGCCTCTGGTGTTAATGTCCTGGCTGGTAACCTATGTAGAATTCTTTATCTAAGGACACAGGACAGACCCAGGTGACCAAACGCAGCAACATGAAGCCTACAATTTGCATGAAGCCAAATGCATGTGAAAAGAATAAATTAATGAATGAGCATTTAAGGAGGGTTGGGTTTGTGTACACAACATACTGTAATTGTTTAGAAAGGGTAATTTGGCGATTTGTTATGGAGGATGGGTCAACAGAGGGACACGGTACAATGGACAGTCATGGGAATTTCTGTTTACACAAATAACTACAATTGTGTTGCATATCCACAGTAAAATTAATTTGTAAACTAGAGGGTACAATTTCTGAGGAAATTGTCAAGTGTGATTGTGTCCATTGCAGCTTGGGCAGTTAATTTCACCTCAAAAATATTGTTTTAAATGAATATCAAATGTCCAAAATGTTCATGCATGTGGAGAAAGAACACAAGGAAGTTTTCACGTGACTGAAATCATCCCAACAGTTACCTAAAGGACAAACACACAGCTGACATAATTATTGAAAAAAGTTTGGTTTATTAATGATGTAAATTGCACGGATAAAAAAAGTGTGTGTAAAAAGTGTACACATATTAGAGGCTTCTTGTTTAATTTCTGCTTTTATTTTTTCTTCATAGAGACGGTGTAGAGGGACAGGAAATATAGAGAGGCACAGAGAGAGAGGCACAGAGAGAGAGGCACAGAGAGAGAGGCACAGAGAGAGAGGCACAGAGAGAGAGGCACAGAGAGAGAGGCACAGAGAGAGAGAGGCGCACAGAGAGGCACAGAGAGAGAGAGGCACAGAGAGAGAGAGGCACAGAGAGAGAGAGGCACAGAGAGAGAGAGGCACAGAGAGAGAGAGGCACAGAGAGAGAGAGGCACAGAGAGAGAGAGGCACAGAGAGAGAGAGACGGAGAGAGAGAGACGGAGAGAGACAGACATGCAGCAAAGTTTCCAGGGGTAGATTCAATCCCAGGCCGCTACACTAAGGCCTTAGCCTTCTGGTGCACTTATCCGGTGAGCAACCAGGACACCGCAAGTGCAAATCTAGATCCTTAGTACTTATATAGTTCAGTTCACAACAATTAAGTAGTTTCTTACTTGCGCTTTAGAGGTACCAAACACCTCAGTTTCAGCCTTACTCTAAAAATCCAACTTTAATGGAATTTCTCCAAATGTTTTGTTAGGGTAGCCAGTATTTTTCAAAGAAGAAACAAAACAAAAAACCTTTAGCAAAGAATTGCTGGAATTAAATGTGTTTGGGGATCAGATGGCTGAGCGGTTAGGGAGTCGGACTATTAATCAGAAGGTTGTGGGTTTGATTCCCGGCCGTGCCAAATTACATTGTGTCCTTGGGCAAGGCACTTTACCCTACTTGCCTGGGGGGAATGTCCCTGTACTAACTGTAAGTCGCTCTGGATAAGAGCGTCTGCAAAATGACTCAATGTAAATGTTAAGCTGAGCGGGGTGTTAAACGTAAGGTTTTAACAAAAAACTAAAATAGTTTATGTACTGTATTTTTTCAAATAAATTGCATACGTCACATATTTCTAATTTAACCAAACATTTACAGTTTCACTTTGTCAGATAAAAAACAGACTGCTTAAAATGATTTGCTATGTAATTAGTTTTCAGTTTGTCAGCTCTCCCCAAATGGATAGTGTGTGCTGTGAGGTGTTCTGCATCATGACAGATGTCATCGGGACATGGTTGTGATGTCCCTAATTAGTTACTTAATACGTACTTTGGCGTTGCACATAATGAACACAATTAAACAAAAAAAGTTAATCTGAGTGGACTGCTAGTTAAGTCAGTGGTGATGAAAAATAACACACTACAAAACACCTTCCTCTCCTTACCGCCAACAATTTAAGCAGTGTTCAAAATCCCTCACAGCCGACCTCACAACACTCCAAATAAATCTGTCATTCCACTCGAAAAACTGATGTGGTTTAGTGAACCTACCATAGAGGGCACACAGCTTTAAGAAGGTTGCATAAACATTCCTATCACCTTTTTAGTGTCTTAAATTACATTTTCTAACAACTTTAATTATGCCTGTGGTATGGGTCTCATGCCTGTACATGAGATGATGATCTTGTAACTGCTGTGGCAGTTTATAGTTAGGTTGATCAGGCTGTTTCTTAACATACTTTTTTTCCAATCTCAAGCTTAGTTCATACATTTTCAAGTAAAGCTTTGTGTGGCTAGCCAGTAATATGAAAACTGGAAAATGAATGTGATCAACTTTTCAAGGTTCAAATTTTCGTATTTTGAGGTAAATGATCGTTCACGAGTCAAAGCCAAGAGAACAAAGAGGTGATCCCCTTTGTTACGACTCGTGAACTATTATTTTCAGTGTGTGATTTCAGAAATCACAGGTTATTTATTTACACAAACGACGTTTTTACAGCGCATACAAATGTAGCCACATTGTAAAACTAAATAGTCGATAGTTGTGCCTGGAGTCTTCCAGGATTCAAATAAATGCAATTTTTGTGGACTGTCCGAAATATAGAGCCGCCAGTTGCGGCTTACAAAAGGCAAAATTTGGCAAAACAGGACAGTGCTTTTCTCACCAACTCGCAGCCTGTGATACACATTTGATAAACGCGTTCACGTTTCAAGTAGGCTACAATCAAACTTCAGTCGTCATATTTTCCCAAATGCTTTTTTTGATCTAACATATCGTGTTCCAAACTAAAGTTCGTATTTGTCAATAATGATGTGCCACACATCCAGTTTATGTACCATGATCAAAACATCAGTGTGTTTTATGTAACCTAATCACATTTTAACTTCACGTTTGGAGACATTTTAAAATATGTGTGATTAATACACGCTCTAATCCAATCAACAGTTTATATCATCAACATGATGCCACTGCGCATGGTAGTTGATGTACACTTAATGTAAAGGTTAACCAAATACAAATATATAAAGTAGCTAAAATACACTGGTACCATTAACATTTTAATAGGGGATTAAAACAATGAAATGACTCAAACTTACTGACATCAATAGCATTTCCAACAATCTCTGATCAATACAGAAGTCTAGGGTGACTCCCTAGCCTTCGATTACAAGTAATACAGTTCATCAGGTTTTGCAAAACATGTGTCATTACAAAGATCACATCTGAACAACAATAAAAAGTACAAGCTGATATTTATATGCTGTAATTTAGTGCTGAGTACAAAGTGAACATTGCTGCTTAAATCAAACCAGTTACAGTTTTGACTTGTTCTTGTTCATAGGGAGAGAGGTTAAAAGTAGTCGAATAATTCGCTTGTGCATTTAATGTAGATGGGGACATACTAGAAGGCTTTATTTGCAATTTGCTAAAATGATTGACATCAAAAGTAAACTTTGAAAAGGACTGGCAGAGGGGAAATAAATACATTATGACAATGTGAATAAAGAATTTACCAAAAATAGGAGCGTCTCACACTACATTTCACATGTCAAAATAACCCTTTTGAAACCGATGGCATATCTTTAACACACACTGAAAATCTGATGTAATATTGTAATATTCACCAACCCTCAAGTTTTTTTTTTCTTTTTAAATAAATAAAATACAAATCCGTGCTTGTTAAAGCCAGAATAACATGTTTTGACTAAAGCTGAAACTTGGTGCCCTACAGTGACCCTAAATCAAGGACAGGCATGAAATCATGATCATGTCAATACTTTTTGAGATCAATTAGTAAGATAAACACATAGAAAATGCCTGCTTTTAATTATATTACTCCATTTATACCATCAGCTTGCTTAGTATGTCCCAACACTTACTTTAAAATAATTTGTGTTTAGCTAGGCTGTTTATGGTGATACTGCCTCAAAAATGTCTACTGTGACTAATGTCTGATTAGCGCCTTTGGCAGTTTTAATATGGGAAACACAGTAGTCACTGCTGCATGATTTTGCCTAAAATGATTTTCACATGACATTGTATATAGTGAATGGGGTTGTTACTTTGTTGCATACAACTGTAAAAATACAGTAAAATTTAACAATCACATTGCATTTTTTCCATATTTTGTCAACATAATAAAAAAAACATGGTATATTACAGATATTTAACAGGACATGACACACCAGTAATCTGAATTTACACCTCAATATTGGGCAAAAATCATTCAACTATGAAGTACATCACTTTTTTTTTTCTTCCTGTCTTCCCTTCAAACATACAAAAAGGTTAGGAAACAAACCTCCTCGTACAGCTGCTCCCTTAGTTACCAGCCCATCCTCACCCCTGGCAACGGCTCATCGTCCGCCCCTTCAAAATCAGACGCAGAGCTGAAAAGAAAGAAAAGTGCAAACCAAAGGTGTTCTCGCGATTTCCTGTCTTCTTAGCGGAACTAAAAGTTCGTGTCTGTGGCGGATCCACACACTGAGAAACTTGAGGTTGATGTGTCAAAACTTGAGCAGGTACAACAACGTAACAGTCAGCAGAAGGCTTAGAGAGCAGGGGGGGAACAGGGCGGCCTTGTTGACGTCATGCATGGCTCCTGGCCCTGGAGGAGAGACAGTCATGGTCAATATCAACCACAGAGCAACGGCTCACCACACAGGGTACTGACACAAACAGCAGTGTTCAAATAAACTGTTAGCTTAGCTAAGCTACCCTTCAAGCTAACTTGAAACGATTTAAGACAAATACATTTCTGCAACACAACTTCCACGTGAAATAGTATATACTGTGTGGGATTATTCATTCGTGTTTTTGTTGATCCAGGTATGAAGTTGTAAAACAGTAACTCTGACTGACCGTAGAGGATGATGCTGGCGTTAGTGATTCCCATTGTGTTCCTCGCAACACACGTGTAGTTTCCATAGTCTTCTTCTGATATGTTAAAGAAAATCAGCATGGATTGTTTACCCTGGTTCTCTATCTTCACCCCATCCAGTCCATTGGAGAGCCTGCAAGAGACACATTCAAGTCACAGACCCTGTAGTTAGTCAAAACACTCAACCTTCAACTAAGACTCACTGGAGAGAAAAAACTAACTAGTAGCAGTGTCCTACAGGGTTAAAAACCTCACCAAGTCTACAGGAACTGCCCTCATAAGATACATACATCCATATATAACTGTATTAAAACTGTGGGTGCACTGCACTGTCTGAAAGCCCATAAAACCATGTGTCCTTGAAAAGTTCAAGTCTGTTATGTGTGCAGAATCTCGCGTGACCTTGAACATACTCAGTCACTGAGAAGAAACAAGCTTCACAAACACTCGACGCTGCTTGTTGAGCAGCTGAAGTCTGCAACAAACAATCTTATGTTTTCTCAGTGGCCGCATCGCTAATATAACCATGGCTCACTGGACTGCGCCGGTTTATTTCGGAACAATATTCTTTTGCAAAGCGTTCTTGTTCATTATAACTCCCCCTTCCTCTACTAGCTCAGAGGTTGTCCAAGCAACACAGCCCCATTGACAAACTAATTATGCGAGAATAATAATGCTTGGTAGCCACGAATAGTAAAAGATCCCTCTCTCAGTCTTTCTGTTTCTCCCTTCCCCCTCTCTCTCTCTCTCTCTCCCCCCCCCCCCCCAACTCAGAGTTAAGGAACAACCTTCCAGACACTCACCTCCTTTCCTCCTTGTACCACTCAAAATCCGCTCTCGGCACAGCCGAGGCCTCACACTGTAATACTCCTTTTTGTCCCACTGGGGCTCCTGTACTTCTGGCCTTGGAAATGGAGGGTGGATCTGCATCACACAAGGCAGGGTTGGATTTTATTTTTCATCAACAAAAGGATTTGAAGAGTTCTCTAGGATGAGTAGGGTGTGTTATATATTGTTTTATGTCAGAGTTGTTTATACTGTCGCCTCTAGAAGGTTAGAGAGTTCAATTTCTGCTTGAAGTCTAAAGGTGCTGAGGTAAGTTCTCTCACGGGCCATCCTCTGTGGAGGATGTGTGTTCTACCACACTCACATGGGTGCTTCCGCTAAAAACCCTCAATAAAAACATGCAGAACAGATTGGTGTACTGCGCATCTACCTGACATATGTGACAACATGACGCCCAATAAAGATTTCAGACCATAGAAAAGCCTGTATTCTGTGCAGTTTTGGTTCTTACAGTTGACGATAACTTGGACAGTCCTCACATCAGGCTCAGAGATGTCGTTGGAGGAGATGCATTCATAATGCCCTGACTGCTCCTTGGTCACCGCTTTCAAATCCACCACTTCTCCCTCGTTGACAAACATTTGTCCTGAAAAATAGAACATGTTTTGCTTAAGCTGCATCAACAGCAACTGACAGCATGCCTTCCAAAAACAAAAACTGCATCACTCGAGAAGGTGAAAGGTATAACAGTCACAAGCAAGAACATCACATAGAAGACATCATAGAAAAGGTAAGAGAAAGATGGCAAACGACACCCTGGTTCTTCCCACATAGGTGACGTTCACAAACAGATCAGATTGAAAATGAATCCTTATGTTGCTTTTCCCTGGATGCGTTGAAGCATAGAAAACGGTGGAAATGAAATTATAAGCTCTAATTGATGAATCAGAAGCCTGTACTCATGAAAATCATAATAAATGATGTTTAATTGCACAGGCACGCGTGTGCGAATGCGCCTAGGTGTGATAATGTAGCTAAAAAGGGAAAGAAAAACATATTTACTTGAGAGATAACCTAAACCCAATCAGTGGGAAATGTCACTTCACACAATAACTCCACATTAGCAAGATCTCATTATTTTCCCCGCGCTCAGACCAACAGCTCTACCAGCAGCTGATTTGGGATATTGGTGAGAAGGTTCTGGGCCGATCAGTGTGGAGCTTTTAACTCAAATGTGGGCTGGTGGGGGCATTGCGACTGGAATTACAGATAATTGAATATTTTCATTACGCATATCTACATTTATGAGGAGAAGAAATTGGAAACTGAGCTATTGGCTATTATTTTTTTTATTTATTTTTTACTTTTTATGGTTGCAGGCGATGTTGGTGTGAGTGATGGTCAAGGTTATTCTCAAATAGTTCCAGTTTTGAGGGAGAATCTGGGTGTAGTATTTCATCCCTCACCCCAGCCAGAGCAGTGATTTGGCTGGGGGCCAAAGCCAAATAAACACATGTTTATAACCTGCTGAATCAGTCAGATTGCTCTGTCTTATAAACATTCACCCTACAAGACAATTCACATGTATGTGTCAATCAACGTATAATATCGGCAAATGAGTTATACACTTAGTATAATCAATTTCATAGGCTTCTCCAAAGTTTTTAATCATGTGTTCTTTTAAGATTATTATCTTGACCTTGTTTGATTCTAAAGATATTTCTACAGACGTCAACACACCATACGGCCATGACAAGCTGCACTTACAGTATACTTTGATCCTTGACTGAGTGATGAGATGTAGTTTAGTCACGCTGAGACAATGAATACTTAGTATGTTGGAAGAGTTTGCGTTGTTTTGTATTATTCTCTGTTTCACTCACCCTGTCCTTGTTCTGCACACAACCCTGTCACAAACGCTACCGTATATATATATATATATATATATATATATATATATATATATATAATCCTATTCCTTTTTCCCCACAACTCTGCAGAAAAATTCAACAACTCGGGTATGCAATTAAGAATAATTAATGGTTGCTGAAATTTTTTCTGCTGTAGAACGAGTTGTCTTAGCAACCAAGGCTATTACACCCTTCACAGTTGCTTTAGCGCACAGAGGTGGTTGTCATGCTAGTTCCTCAACATTTGAGGATGTGGAAAGTACAGGCACTGGAAATCATTTCTATACAATACTTAAAACATATGTCTTATGAAATAGCAGGTACTTCTTAGATGTATGGTTGCTTTTTGGCATGTCTTTTCTTGACTCTTGGTTTTGTCAATGCATGACTGGCACTGGCTTAATGGGATTAGGGCTACATTTCACATCAGGTACATTTTGAAAATACAGTAATTAATCCACTGTTAATTAACTGTCCACTGTTATCTGACGTCTAATCTGCTGTGCAAGTCATTATCACAATTCTTAGTTTCGAGGCATAAGAATGGTCTGTGGATACATTTTTTTTTTGACAGATCACTGCATTAAAATAGGTTCCATGGTATAAACTATAGTTTAGCCCAGAGGTCTTCAGCCCTGGTCCTCAGGGACCCCCTGTCCTGCACGTTTTAGATGTTTCCCTGCTCCAACACCTGATTCTAATGAATGGGTCATTATCCAGCTCTGCAGAAGCCTGTTGACGACCATTCATTTGAATCAGGTGTGTTGGAGCAGGGAAACATCTAAAACATGCAGGGCAGGGTGTCCCTCAGGACCAGGGTTAAAGACCTCTGGTTTAGCCTATTGTTACTAACGTTGGACAAATGTTTCAACACAGGCTGTTCCACTACTATCTTTTTTTTATTGAGTGATTTCTTCTCCCCCTCCATCTACAGATTGATGTTTTCGATATCAAACATGCAAAAAAATGGACAAGCCTTGGCAGTTGCAGATTACCTATATGACTTTACGCTATAGGCTACACACTTCGTAAAAAACTTAAGTCCATAAGACTATACCATTAAATATTTTTTGGTTACAAGATCACTGCAAAGTTTAGTTTGGACTACAAACAGTAGCAGATTCACCTTCTGACTATATATGCCAGGTGAGGCCAATGAAACAGCATGCCTTGCAACATAGTTACTCATACAGCGGACTGGTGCATCTTACGATACTGCTAATTAAAATGCTTAACAGACAATGACGGTAACATGAAATGTGCTGTTCCAACACAGTGAAACATCAATGTTGCTTCCGCAGTGCAATTACAGTGCATTTTCAGGACTAGTTTGTTTGAGGTAAGGTTGACTGCCTGCAGTTTTTCCAGATTGTGTACCGGCATTTAACACCTCAAAGCAGCGAATCCTCCTTTAATCTGCCAATGGACCTGGACGAGGGAAAGACTGTTATCTTCTGTTTATCCAAGAAGTTTGTTTTCCTTATCACTCTTCAAAACTAATATCTCGGAAGTAAGGAGGTAGAGGAATGTGTTCACATTTGTGCTAGTGAACAGATATCTTGTGTGATAATAATGGTTGCTAGCTAGCGTATGTGATCTGCAAGTAAAATCACTAAAGTTTTAATAGTAGCGCAGTGTCCGTTGGTGGCTTGTGAGATCAATGTCTCCATATCTCAGCGCGGAACAATATGGCACCTTCGTGTATTTAAATGTATTTGTCGCAAACTGCTGGTCTTCATTTCCTCCTCCAGTATAGCTAGCCCTTCTCATGATAGCCCAAACACATTATTATGATTAGCATCAACACTAGTGGCTCGCAATGTTACATTCAGGAAAGTTAGTCTGAAGCGCTGATGCTTGTCCAAGAGGTGGCGTTCCGTAAGGGAATAAGTGTTTTTTTGGTTTTATGAACATTAACATGGGTTGCAATATTACACACATACATTGCCTCTGTCAGTAAAATAAATAATAAAGTGATGTTAAAAATAAATGCCCAACGTGGTATTCTCAGCCTTTCCCTGCTCTGAGGTAGTAATTAACTGAGGCAAGGAACCAAGTTCTACTCGAAAGAATTAGTTCAATCCTGGCATCAAACCAGTGCAACAATCTTACTTTGTAATGTAGCTAATCTTTGTCCTCCAGCGTCAGTTACTGGCTACGGCTGATAAAAAACAGTGAAGTTCTGTGTCAATTAAATCTAATTACTTATTCAATTGTGATTATAGTTATAGTCTTCAACTTTTGCCACTGAACTATGCAGTAGACAGAAGAAGCCACTATGGTTATTAAAAGTTTATAATGTCAGTTATTAATCTGAAGCATTCCAAGACGAATGACTGGCAGTGTAAACCAACCAGCTGTTAGAACCTCACATTCACAAAGCCTGCAGTGATCAGATATGTCACAAAAGCATAAATGCCTGAGGACATGCAGCAACTTTTCAAACTGTACGATATAGATTCCAAGCTCTGAAAGTCCTGGGTTTGAACACTTTTTTTAAATGCTTAAATATTCCATGCTCATTATTTATTGGACTGTATGTGCAGACCCAATACTTGCACACTCACTTTTGAAGTGAATCAAATTAATAAATAATTTTCTTGTTAATGTTATTAATTTCTGCGTTTGCAGGCATGCATGCACAAAACAGCTGGGAACCAACAGCACAAACTGAATTGATGTATTATTCTTTATTATCACATTTAGTATTAATTATTATATTTATAGACATGTGGCCTGCATACACTAGGGACTACTTGTGTACAAACTTCTTACTATAGACATTTTGCCTTCGAAACAACCAATATATTGAAGAAAATAAGTTCTCCCTTAGAAACCTTCAAAACAGACTGCTTTGAGAGCTGAGGAAAGTATTTCTGGCGTACTTGAAAAAAGGACCACATCACCCTTCTGTTCCAAACTGCTGATTCCTGTATCCACTTGGACCGCATGCTCTTAAAAGCTCAACCGGTCATTTGTTCCTCATCCAACTGGTCACTATCCTACCCTCATCCAACTGGTCACTATGCTACCCTCATCCAACTGGTCACTATGCTACCCTCATCCAACTGGTCACTATCCTACCTTCATCCAACTGGTCACTATGTTACCCTCATCCAACTGGTCACTATGTTACCCTCAACCAACTGGTCACTATCCTACCCTCATCCAACTGGTCACTATCCTACCCTCATCCAACTGGTTACTATGTTACCCTCATCCAACTGGTCACTATGTTACCCTCATCCAACTGTTCACTATCCTATCCTCATCCAACTGGTCACTATCTTACCCTCATCCAACTGGTCACTTTCCTACCCTCATTCAGCTGCCATCTGTCCTTGGTATACCATAATCTGTCACACACACACATACTTTCACCTGACGTTAGACCAACTGTAAAGTAAGGGACTTGAAATTGACATAAAGAGTGCTCGCTAATAACGTCTGCAGGCTTCAAACCGCTCAAGCCTGGCTTGAGATGTCAACTCTTAGCTTCTGATATACTCTTGATGAAACGAGTCATTTCCATCCAGAGCCATTATGTGCTGCAAGTCCAACAGGGTTCCAGGGTTGTCATGGCAATGGCAGAAAAATCTAGCCCATCGTACTGTGGTCTGAAGCCACATCAAAGAGCTATGGTATGGTATAGTGAAGGAGGAACAAGGTGTTCAAGTATGCTTACTGCCTATCTGACAAACTCAACAATCAGCACTGCAAACAAAGGCTCAAAAGCTACAAAAGGTCTATGTACACAAGTCATAACAGGGTATGTTTTTGTCATGATGAGGGCTGGTTTCAACATCTCAATAACCCTCTCTTGCTCTGCCTCCTTGGAAGGCCTTCATTTTCGTACGTTTGGTGGAAGTTACAACAATGAAAAAGATTTCTACGATTTATGAAGACTTGAAAGTGTTCTGGGGAGGATCTTAGATGCTGTTTAAGAGCATGATGGATGATTCAAAGATCAATAATGCATGTTTTTCTCTTCACACCTCACAGAACATCCCTTTAAAGAACGTTCGACTGAGCTTGTTTGTGGCAATGGAACCCACACAAGAGAGAACCCCTCTCTTTACCCAGGCCCTGATCCAGTAGAGCAAGCAAGGTACAAACAGATTCAAGATATTTCCGCTCCACGTCATTTAGCAGATGCTCTTATCCAGAGCGATTTACAGTAAGTACAGGGACGTTTCCCCCGAGGAAGGTAGGGTTGTGTAGGCAAGTGCCTTGCCTAAGGACACAACTCATTTGGCACAGTGGGGAATCGATCCGTCTCCATCCATCTGTCTCCCCTACACCATATCTGTCATTAAAAATGGTTCTTGGCATATTAAAACCCTTCCTCTGAAACAGTGTGTAGTTTAACCTCTTCCCTCGCTGCCCTTTCCTTCCCTGGCTGACTAACAGACACAGAGGTACTGCGGTGGTTCTACCTCTCTGTCACTGCCGTTAGGAGGAAACGAATATGAAAACATTACAGGATGACATTCTGTTCATAATGAGATTCCGGAGCGCTAATGATTTCATAATAAACCATTGACCATTATTAATGTTTGTCAACACATCTAATTGTGATATGCAATCATCCCTGGATAGCTCATAATAGGTTTTCAATGTGCGATGATGACTTTTGTCTGCGTAAACCAATTAAAGGACTGCTGACACGTTATATGGGGGTAGTTATGCTTGAAGTAATGTGAGGGCACCAGTCAGGCCCATTTCATACGAGACAAAGTATTTTCAAAGCAGGATTGGGGATCCCATGATGCCAAACTGTTAACTTCTGTTCATTACCCATCTGTCTCGTTATACAGAATGTACTGTATACGTAGAACAAAGAATACGTGAATTTGCTTTGATGGTAGGATGGATTGAGATAGCATGCTATGTTGAAAATGTAATCATCTGATTTAGTATTATACTTGTCCTGCATCATTACTGCATCGCTGCAACAAAAACTTGATGTATGGTATTGCAGGTCATCAACTTGTCGTTCAGATGTATGTGAAGTGGTTGTTGCAACACCCTTTTAAAGATGAATCTCTACTATTGACCTATTGCAAGTCACCATCCATACACACACACACACACACACCATATGATGATAAACTGGTGAAGTGCATTTCAGACATGAACCATTAAAACACTGACAATATTGGGTGACATTGTCACGTTCTTTTTTCTTTTCCTTTTTCTCTCGTCATTAGTGGTAAAAAACAACAATCAAGTGTCCATTTGATTAATGGTATTGTGACATCAAGGGACATTAATGACATAGAAAGACGCAGAATGATTTTGATTGCATATTGAGTAACTGTTCCAAACGCCAATAAAACAGTGGTGGTTACTATGCCCTGGTGGGGTGAATCATATCTCATATCACACACCACCCTCCCCCTTGCCCAATCAGCTTGTGGATAAGTAATAGGTCACCATGGTGACACTGTTCAACCTGACCAATCATCACCCTCGAAACCTTTCTTTGGTCTTCCTCCAAGCTCCAACCTGGCTCACAACAAATCGCCTCAGCGCATTTATAAATACATCTTCATTAGGACAGTCAGTCATAGACCAGACAGGGTCTAATTACAACTGGGTTTTGATTACTGACTGCCAATCAATTACTCTAATATAATGCCTCTCCCCTTGAGATGCCTGGGAGAGTGATTACTGGATCATTGGAAGCCTGTCTCTAGGCTGTTGTGGAGGGGTTCATCTCAGAGGTGTAAACAGCAGGAGAGAAAGAAGGAGAGAGAGAAACACCTGACAGACCCTCCAGAGTGCTCTGCCATCCGTTTTACCTCCTCTCCCTTTCTTCCTCCTCCGCTAGTGTGGACAGGGATGTTTGGAAACATCCTTTTGTACCAGGAATAGGAGACATCTATATGATTTATGCACATTTACAGCTCAGCTGTGGCACTTGAATATTTGTGTGGTCTTTTTGAACTGAGTGAGTTTCACAGGCTTGCCAGTGGTGTTCTTGAATAAGCAAAGGGGATGTTTGTATTTTGTAAGCAGCCACCAATTTACAAACCAAAAAGGCTTCCAGTTCTTTTTCTACTGCTGGTAATAACCTGATAGAGCTCCAGAACCACAGAAGCATTTGTATCTCGCCAGGTACGTTTTTGGAAACGGCTAATATAAAAAAACAGGCAAAGCTGCATGAGACTCTGAAGACGTAACTGAACAATTTGATTCCTGGAGGTTTTAAACATCATACATTTTCTGACACTTCCACCCGTATGTATGTATGTATGTATGTATATATGTATAGGGCCTATATTTTTTAATACTGTACTTTCATGCCTGTCGCATTCTACAATTAAAGATGACGGGAGCGCTGCGGCAACTGCATTTCCCCCCTAAAGGTCTGTACTTATCAGGTACTGAGCCGGGAGCCCCACACATGCCTGAAACGTAGGGGGAAATGGTAATCCCAGGGCACGTGGTTGAACCAGCTAGTTAATCGCACCTGATGATAATTAATAACGAACCCCCGCAAGTAAGGCGTTCAAGCGACGAGGCTTTTGCGGCGGCTCGCTCCTGCGAGGTGGAAAGGCCCGCGCTGGGATGCAAGTCACACATTTAAGGTGGTGAGGAGAGAGATAAGAGGTAGAGAATGATGCGATCTGGGAAAACGTGTTCTGTTCAGGCTTCATCAGGTATGCGACTGGTTTAATAACATGGAAAAAAGGGAGTGATTGCGCGTGAAACGCAGCATAACAGGGCTCAGTAATGACGTGGTGCGGGAGAGGTAATATGGTGCAGGGGCCCCCGAGACCACAACCCATTAGCCAGTGCTTCAGGGACCAGAGAGGTACAGTGTATTGAACTGTTCATTAACATTTTTTATTTCCTCTGAATTCCACAAGAAAGGGGGAAGTTGAGGAACACTGTAGCAATGCCCGTGGGATTGTAATGGCTGAGGCTAGACTGGGAGAGAGAAAGGAGGTTAGAGACTATTGAGTGAACCAAGAGGACTGTGTGAAAGCAAGCACAAGGGTACAGTTGGGTCTCATTGAGAAAGCCGTCGGAATGCAATTTAATCTTTCAACTCTAAAGTATTCAGCACCGCGGCAGAGCACAAACTGAGTGCTTTACGTTGAATAGGGTCGTTTGTTTTGTTAGCGTTACAAGTAAAGATGGATATTGTACGTCATCCACAGTGTACCACACGACACGCTGGTAAAGGGCGACACCTGAGTGTGTAGCTCAAATCCACACATATTCAATCAGGTTCCTCAGCAGCACTGGGAAAATAAAAAGTAACTTAACATTGAATTCTTCAAATAGTGAAAGCACTCACAGTGTCCAACTAAAAGCCTTGGAAATCCACATTTAACTGCATAATCACCATTCCAATTAAGTCTCCCACTCGACGTCAAAACGAAACATTGAATTTTAGTAGCTTAAGCCTCAACTGGTTGACAGGCTGTGACTTTCAAGGTAAGTGACTGGAACCTGCGTTTTTATAACAAAAGTCTGACAGCATCTCAGTGTGTTCCCTTTTCACCTGTCTTCAGATGGACCTGAAAGTCCCTGTCACCTGTGGGGGGGGAAGTGGGGGCGACTGCATCAGGACGTCGGATGGGAGAGGACACCTGTCACCCTGGGCTTGTCACCGAGAGAGCTTTCGCTTAGCGAGAACACACAGGAGAGAAATGAGGGGTTGGTAGTCTCTGAACTTCCGGAAATTCCCTGTGCAAAACTCAAGTCGGCTTATCAGCTTGGTGGAGATTTTAACTGTCTTATTCATGTGATATTTGGTAAATTGGTCACCCAAATTGTGAAATATTTTGTCAAAATGAGTGCAGTGTGTTGAGAACTATTGAGCTTTGTGTTTCAGGGGGTTCAAAAACAGATTTTCTTTTTCTGCTGCAGCTCACTGGAACAGTAATTGGTCTGATTTAGCTTCCCTTCTTCTAAAATCTAGTTATAGCACAGTCAACACCATAGTGTTAATGGGAATATATCTAAAAACTACATGTGGTAATGTAGCCCCTCTAAAACCTGTAATCATACATTTTACAACATTTAATCAATACTGTATTCATATTTTTCAAACATTGGCATGAGAGCAATTTCCATAAATGTAAAAAATGCTGTCTAGGCGTAGACCTTTATCTGCTCTATCAGTATCCGTAGCTAATTAACCACGTTGCTTTCAATTAAACAACCCATTCGTATTCCACTACAGCTCTGGAGCTAACCAGAGCTATCAAACACTGCATGCATAAACACCGGACATGATTCTGTTATATTTAATAGGCAGTGTTCTTGGTTATACGTTTAACAATTCGTAATTGGCCACTGACAATCATCCATTGATCTATCCAGCACATCTAAGACAGTCATGACACGCAAGCCTCCCTTGACTCTGCTACAGTGATAGGGTCAGGCTATTTATCTCTGGAAGATAACACCTTAAAAGACACATGGGCGTCCATTCACTGTAGATAAAGCTTAAATAATTTCAACAAAGGCCAACATAGGCTGCAGTCTTTACATGCAGTTTGAGACTTCCGAGACACCCTCTTCAGATTGAGGGAGACCAGTGTCTGGATAATAAAGCGTGAGACAGATAAAAGTCACCAGGCGCAGACGGGTCAATACAACTTGAAAAGAATACAGTTGATGAAAGGAAATACAATTATTTCAACTACTACTTAAAACCCCATCGGTTGTCAGTGCATTTTTGTCAAACACTGTTACTTTTGATATGGAATGTTTATATAAAAGTGCTAAAAAATAAATGAATATGAGCGGTTTTACTGAGAAAAGACCATAAATAATGCTACTATAGATTCCCACATCAAACATGCTGTATGTTGCCAGAAGCTAACAGCAATCCAGACATGAGTTGAATGAAAGTCATGGGCTCCCTCTTTACTCCTGAGACAATATTTAACAATATTCCCTGAAGGGATTGTTATATAATTTTACCGTTTACAGAGAGCCTTTTATATTCTTTACATTGGCCCTAGGTTTCAGAATTGTTAATTAGGAAAAATAAGAAAATAATGAATATAACTGACATCAAAATGTTTTAGAAACTGACACTGACAATATAGCATATTAAAATGGCTATGAGATTCTCTAGGATAAAATGACCAAAGGTGAAATTAGCAAAGGGGTCAGTATGTGTGTTTTGGAAGAAATTTGCAAATGGGGTTAGTATGTGTGTTTTAGATGAATTGACCAAAGATGAAATTACCAAAGGGGTGATTTTGTTTGTTTTGGATGGAAAACGACCGAAAAATGACCAAAGGGGTTTGCATGTGTGTTTTGGATGAAATGACCAAAGGGGTTAGCATGTCTGTTTTGGATGGAAAAACCAAAGGGGGTTAGTATGTGTGTTTTGGATGAAATGAGCAAAGGAGAAATTAGCAAAGGGGTTAGGTATGTGTGTTTTGGATTAATTGACCAAAGAGGAAATTACCAAAGGGGTTAGTATGTGTTTTTTGGATGAAATAAAAGGTGTTAGTATGTGTGTTTTGGATGAAATAAAGGGGTTAGTATGTGTGTTTTGGATGAACTAAAGGGGTTAGTATGTGTGTTTTGGATGAAATAAAGGGGTTAGTATGTGTGTTTTGGATGAACTAAAGGGGTTACTAAGTGTGTTTTGGATTAAATAAAGGGGTTAGTATGTGTGTTTTGGATGAACTAAAGGGGTTAGTATGTGTGTTTTGGATGAAATGACCAAAGTCCCGCATCAGATTCAAGACCCTGGTACTGACCTTCCGCGCAGTGAACAGGACTGCACCCGACTACATCAAGTCTCTCCTGCAGCCTTACACCCCCACCCGCCACCTACGGTCTTCTTCAGACAACTGCCTGGTGGTCCCACTGCTCAAGACCGCCCAGTCCCAACACAAGCTCTTCTCCTGCCTGGCCCCCCAGTGGTGGAATCAACTCCCCACCTCCATCAGAGACACAGACTGTCTCTCCACCTTCAAGAGAAGGCTCAAGACGCACTTATTCCGGGAGTACAACGGTACTTAGGAATGGTTTGCTGAACCCAATGCTAGTTTCCTCGAGGATCACAATGACTCTTGCTTAGAGACTTGTTGCTCTTGTTGGTTAGTGGCAACTGATTTAAACCGTTGTATTCGCTGCAAAATATTCTATTTTAGTTAATCGTATTTTTATTATTACTGTTGCTGCTTTTTCTACAGGTACATTTGGACTTAGAGATTCATGTTGTTTACTTGTAACTTTCTTAACTACATGCTCTTATGGTTATTCTCTTTGGCACTTATTTTTTGGTTTTTCACAATGTGTGCTTCTTGTTTTGGCTACCCACAATGCTTTGGGGCTATCTTGTTGTCATTATCAGTGACCTATGCACTTTGTAAAGCTCTCTCTTGGAAGTCACTTTGGATGAAAGCATCTGCTAAATGAATACATATAAATGCAAATGATTAGCATGTGTTTTGGGATAAAATGACCAAAGGAGTTAGTATGTGTGTTTTGGATGAAATGACCAAAGGGGTTAGCATGAGTTATTTGGATGGAAAACAATTGAAAAATGACCAAAGGGGTTAGCATGTGTGTTTTGGATGAAAAAACCAAAGGGGTTAGCATGTGTGTTTTGGATGAAATGACCAAAGGGGTTAGTATGTGTGTTTGGATGAAATAAAGGGGTTAGTATGTGTGTTTGGATGAAATAAAGGGGTTAGTATGTGTGTTTTGGATGAAATGACCGAAGGGGTTAGCATGTGTTTTTTGGATAAAATGACCAAAGGGGAAATGAGCAAAGAGATTAATATGTGTGTTTTAGATTAAATGACCAAAGAGGAATTGACCAAAGGGGTTAGTATGTGTGTTTTGGATTAAATGACCAAAGGGGTTAGCATGTGTTTTTTGGATAAAATGACCAAAGGGGTTAGCATGTGTGTTTTGGATGAAATGACCAAAGGGGTTAGTATGTGTGTTTTGGATAAAATGACCAAAGGGGTTAGTATGTGTGTTTGGATGAAATAAAGGGGTTAGTATGTGTGTTTTGGATGAAATGTCCAAAGGGGTTAGCGTGTGTGTTTCAGATGAAATGACCAAAGGGGTTAGTATGTGTGTTTGGATGAAATAAAGGGGTTAGTATGTGTGTTTTGGATTAAATGACCAAAGGGGTTAGCATGTGTTTTTTGGATAAAATGACCAAAGGGGTTAGCATGTGTGTTTTGGATGAAATGACCAAAGGGTTTAGTATGTGTGTTTTGGATGAAATGACCAAAGGGTTTAGTATGTGTGTTTTGGATGGAAAAGGACCGAAAAATGACCAAAGGGTTTAGCATGTGTGTTTTGGATGAAAAGACCAAAGGGGAAATGAGCAAAGGGATTAATATGTGTGTTTTAGATGAAATGACCAAAGAGGAATTGACCAAAGGGGTTAGTATGTGTGTTTTGGATGAAATGGCCAAAGGGGTTAGCATGAGTTATTTGGATGGGAAACAATTGAAAAATGACCAAAGGGGTTAGCATGTGTGTTTTGGATGGAAAAGGACCGAAAAATGAGCAAAGGGGTTAGCATGTGTGTTTTGGATGTAAAACGACGGAAAAGTGACCAAAGGGGTTAGTATGTGTGTTTTAGATTAAATGACCAAAGAGGAAATTACCAAAGGGGTTAGTATGTGTGTTTTGGATGAAATAAAGGGGTTAGTATGTGTGTTTTGGATGAAATGACCGAAGGGGTTAGCATGTGTTTTTTGGATAAAATTACCAAAGGGGTTAGCATGTGTGTTTTGGATGAAATGACCAAAGGGGTTAGCATGTGTGTTTTGGATGAAATTACCAAAGGGGTTAGTATGTGTGTTTTGGATGAAAAAACCAAAGGGGTTAGTATGTGTTTTTTGGATAAAATTACCAAAGGGGTTAGCATGTGTTTTTTTGATAAAATGACCAAAGGGGTTAGCATGTGTGTTTTGGATGAAATGACCAAAGGGGTTAGCATGTGTGTTTTGGATGAAATTACCAAAGGGGTTAGTATGTGTGTTTTGGATGAAATAAAGGGGTTAGTATGTGTGTTTTGGATGAAATGACCGAAGGGGTTAGCATGTGTGTTTTGGATGAAATGACCAAAGGGGTTAGTATGTGTGTTTTGGATGAAAAAACCAAAGGGGTTAGTATGTGTGTTTTGGATGAAATGACCAAAGGGGTTAGCATGTGTGTTTTGGATGAAATGACCAAAGGGGTTAGCATGTGTGTTTTGGATGAAATTACCAAAGGGGTTAGTATGTGTGTTTTGGATGAAATAAAGGGGTTAGTATGTGTGTTTTGGATGAAATGACCGAAGGGGTTAGCATGTGTGTTTTGGATGAAATGACCAAAGGGGTTAGTATGTGTGTTTTGGATAAAATGAGCAAAGGAGAAAAAACCAAAGGGGTTAGTATGTGTGTTTTGGATGGAAACGAATGAAAAATGACCAAAGCAGTTAGCATCTGTGTTTTGGATGGAAAAGGACAGAGAAATGACCAAAGGGGTTAGCATGTGGGTTTTGGATGGAAAACGACGGAAAAATGTCCAAAGGGGTTAGCATGTGTGTTTTGGATGAAAAGACCAAAGGGGAAATGAGCAAAGGGATTAATATGTGTGTTTTAGATGAAATGACCAAAAGGGTTTAGTATGTGTGTTTTGGATTAAAGGACAAAAGAGGAAATAACCAAAGGGGTTAGTATGTGTGTTTTGGATGAAATGACCAAAGATGTTAATATGTGTGTTTTGGATGAAATCACCAAAGGGGAAATTAGCAAAGGGTTTAGTTTGTGTGTTTTAGATGAAATGACCAAAGGGTTTAGTATGTGTGTTTTGGAAGAAATTAGCAAAGGGGTTAGTATGTGTGTTTTGGATGAAATGACCAAAGGGGAAATTAACAAAGGGGTTAGTATGTGTGTTTTGGATGAAATGACCAAAGGGGAAATTACCAAAGGGGTTAGTATGTGTGTTTTGGAAGAAATTAGAACATTTTAATTGCTAATGCACTTCAAACACACAAAAGAGGACTAAATAAGGCTCACATATTTGTACCTAAACTTGTTACAAACTAATATAAATGTTAAACACAAACAGAGCATGATAAAGAAACGCGTACAAAAAAACAGACATTCCTTCCTTGTTTTCATCAAGTTTCCTACATTTAGAGTTTAGAGTTATATGTAGACAATGTAAACAGGAAACCTCTAACTGTACCGTGTGGTTCTGAGGTGTTTTACAATTACAAACTAAAAAACTGAAACAATCTTAACAGTCATGTTGCAGAGAGCAGGAGAGTGAGGTGAACCATTATGTTTATTTTAAATGGGTCTTCTTTAAAAAATACATTTGCTTGGGTTTGCACTTGCTTGTGACCCAAATGCTGTCTGAGCAACAAAAAAAAAAGATAGAAAGAAAAAAAAAACATTTGCAGCCAAGAAACTATTTCCACTTTCCTGGCAAAGCTTTCCAGACATTGACAGAATGGGGGCAGTTCAATTTGATATATGATGATAAAAATCTTGCTTTCTCAGCAAAGCATAACAAGTGGTATATTGAAAAATGGTTACACTTTTCTTCACAATGGCCTGATTATGGCAAGATAACTCTATAATTATGTTGAAGCCATTTGAGTCACTTTTAAAATGAAGTCACTTGCAGTGAGGTTTGGATAAATAATGTGAAAACTAAACAAAACCCAGTAGATAGACGCTGTTTGTAATTGTCCCAGAAATGTAAATAAAACCGTTTTGCAGGAAGGTAGAGAAACGTACAGTGCTGTAACAATTCACACTGTGGAGCAGGCAGCAAAAATGATTTTTGCAGCTGACTCAGCAATCCGTTTGGTTCTAGAGGCCCTTTCCAACTAAGGCTCACAAACAGAAGGGGTATGATGACAAATTGATTTGGCTGCAATCTCACTCCTGTGCTCATAGTAAAAAGCAAAGTCATCAAATAACTTTCTAATGGTTCAAGGTGTGTACACTGATACCGTCTCCCTGGTTTGTAAATCCCTCTACAGGAAACAGGGTCAGACTGGCCGTCAGGAGTGTTGGGACATTTCCCAAACGGCCGGTCAAATGGCCGCGACATAATGCAAAAATAAATAAATAAATATATAATAATAATACACGGTCGGGGCCGGTAAGTCGCAGTCCAGACCTGACAGTAAATAACGGTCAAACTTCCAAGAATTATTTGAACAAACCACCCTTGGCATCATTCGTTTTTTGACATGATGCCATCTAGTAATAAGATGGTCCTCATGCTCAATGAGTGACTGCTAAACATTTTTTACACTAATTTCCAAGGGATGAATAAATACTCTGGGCGCACACGCACACACACACCCTCCTCGCCTACCCAGTCTGACTATATAATTCAGTTGGTGAATGCCTCCATCAATTTCAATACTCTTCTAGTTCATTTAAAATGCATGACCTTCTAGAAAACAACAGTCAATCAATGCTTCTAAACTTCCCGTGGCGCAGTTGTTCTGTTTCTCGAATCCGTTTTTTTTTGTTTTGATTTCATGTGTTAAAAGGTGCCCTTGTGTAAATACATGGCAATGACAATTCATCACAATTTTAATTCCCAGCACCATCAAGCCATCACTGTGACAAAGCATGAACACTAAATTCCTACATGAATTCATAAAGTCGCCTCCAAGAAACCAGTTATGTATCCCCAAACCTTTTTTGCTCTTTTTTCGTTTTGTATCTCCTTAACTCCTTAAACACCAGCAGACACAGAGACTCATCCAGGGGATAGGATAGCTGCATTATTAATAAGTGCCGTTAAAAAATCACATCTGTTTTTGCATCTGGTGCACTGTTAAACAGTTTCAACCCGGCCTGGTTCCAGTCTGGTTCCCTGCTCCACCACACCTTGTGTTGAAGCCAGGAGAGGAAGCCAGGAAGCATCAGTACCTGTGGGACTTACAGCTGGAGGAAAAAATAAACTTGTGTTTTGTAAAAAAGAAGAAAAAAATAATTGTTTTGAACTGTGTTTTTCTACATGTTTTGAGAAAGGTTTGTCTTGAACGGAGTTGGATCAGGTTGGTTATTGCTCAGTGGTTAGAGCATTGAGAGCACGAGAGGTCCCAGGTTCAAATTCCCCCTGTATGTCGCTTTGAATAGAAGTGTCTATAGAAGTGTAAATACAGTTTGTGGATGAGTGGTCTGGAGATTACGACTTTTACTTTTCATAATGATCTGATATTAGACTAATCAAATATAATTGATTGACTGGAATATGGAATGCAAATTGTTTGAGTCTTGGCTGATAGCCATTCCCTTGCTTGGAGTTTCATTAAGAGCACAACAACTTGTACTTTTTCTAATTTCTGTATTATAGTTCCAAGAAAGTGGGAATTGAATAAAGAACCTTTGCTTGCCCTAACCTGAATGAGACTAACTCTGAACCATGGCACTTTCTGCTGTCAAGGACAGAGAAATACAGTCTAGGTCCACATTCAATTATTTTTTTTTCTTTATTAAAATCATATTCACCCAAACATGCTTATAAGTGCATTAGTGTAAAAGCTTTTTCTGGTTCAAGGTTAAACTTGAACATTCCATGAATAGAGTAGCACAATAAATTGTGTGGCCTGTATACAGAAACTAACTTTAAATGGATAATAATCTGACGTAAGTGCCCGACTGTTTTCAAGGATAAAAAAGATCAGAAAAATGACATCAAATAAAGAAACAATGATTGAAAACGACAATGAACCTGGAAACAAACCAGTTAGACGAAAAAATGCACTCATCACGATATCTGTTAAGTTTGTGCGTCTATGTATGGAAGCTAGATGCAGCAGTAGAGAAAACCAAGGACGAAAACGAGGTGAGAGGTTGAATTCCGAGCAAATCCAGGTCCTCGAGATGTTATTTCAAATCACACCTTGGGCGCTATGGTAACAGGCTGAGGTTTCATGAGATGTATCCTTCATGCATACGTCTTTCCCTACCAAGCCTCTCTAAAACCTCACAACCACGAGACAACACGGTAGTTGGGTTTAAAGAGGTAAGATACTGTGTTTTCTTTTTCAGTGGTTTTTGATGCTGCGAAGATGCCCAATGGTGGAGCAAAGTATTGACATGTAACTGGATAAAAAAGAGCCTTAATGGATTCACACCCTGCGGTCGAGACTAAGACTGTATTCCTCAGCTCACTTAGGAGACTCCTGGGTCTGGAGTATGGATGGAAGCCTTCCCCATGCCCAACCTCAAAACAATGAGTGCTGGTTGAACCGCATGTACATCTACAATGGGCTTCCTTTCCTACAAGGGCCCTGTCCAATCAGACGTCTTACTTGAAAGCAGAACATCAGAGATGCCAAAAATGTCTCGCTTTCTGAAGACTTGGGATAGAGTTTTTATCAAAACGTTTGAACATTTTCGCCTTTTGCTAAAAGAGCCCCTAAGTCATGTTATATTCAAGGCTGTACATTGCTGATTAGGATGTCCATGTATTATTCTCACACGCCTTCAAGTGGAGCAGTTAACAGAAACACACTTAATACAGATGTGTTAAAATTATTTTGTTTATGAATCCACTTACAGAGAGAGAATGGGCACAGGGGGAAGTCCGTTTGAAAGCAGTCCTCCTTGAGAAGTAATGTGCACAAGTTAAATTTGTAAGAGACGATTATTCAATTGTTTACCACTGCCAGTAAATAAAAAATGCCCCTCTCTGACTCCAACTGTGAAATGGGACACACGGTGATGAACTAGCAACATTTTATTCGGAAATTCACTCTGAGGAATAACTTGAAGATGACATGTTATTAAGCCATAATAAAGAGCCTGGGAGATGTGTGTGTGTGTGTGTGTGTGTGTGTGAGGGGCTAAGGTGCGGAGGTGAATGTGTGTGTGTGTGGGGGGGTTGACACACTTTTCATCCTAAAATCTTGCTCCTCTCTCAATTCACTTGGAAAGAAAAGGGGGGGGGGGGGGAACACTGATGTGCCTGCAGTAACAATCCCCCTTCCTCATCCTCCTCTCTCCTCTCTGTCGGTTATTAAACATGAAAGTTGGTAAGTAATTAGCCGTGTTTGTGGTTGATTTATGATGCCGGATAAGGAGGTGCCCAGCTCGTCAGAAACACTTTGCAACTGTCTTCTAGTTGGTGCGTCAAACACAGCAGGCTCTGCAGTGACACCTCTGGGGAGAAACCAAAGCTTTTAAGAATTTAGTTCTTGACCCTCCATGTTCTCTCTTTCCTTCCTTCTCTGGTTTTAACAAGCTCTCTCTCTTTCTGTCTCTCAGTTTATTTCTGTCTCTCTTTCACCCTGTCTCTCTAAGTCTGCTGGTCTCTCTGTCTCCTAACCCTTTTCATTCACATTAGACTCAGTATAAATATTCTTGCATCACAGTCTTTGTGCAGTCGTGACTCAGCATGGTAACTACCACATATGACTCGTTAAGACCGAGAGAAGATGAGGAAAGTTGTGATAATTGAAAAGTACCACATGTTTAAAATTCCACGTCGAAGACACAATGGAGCCTTGAGAAGCTCTGGAAACAACATCCACAACAGAAGAATCGCTTATTTCTGCTCTGCTGGCACCAGGGAATCATTAACCAGGGGGAGGTGTGCGCTTTGAAAAGTGGAGCACAAGCTTTAGTTTCAAACATCCTATTTTACACGCTGCATAATGGCATTAAAGTTAACTTCGAGCAGTACATGAATCCCATTAGGAAAATCAATGGGGTCTGTCATATGCTTTCAACATAGTTCAAAATCATTAAAATATCGTTTAAAAGTAGGGCACACTCCTATGCATTTTGTGCGTAAGTAGTGTAACTGATATGACAAATTGGGATAAATACCATTGTGTGTGTTCACACACACAGACACACTACGATGATTAATGTTAATAATCTTATTAACACAAAGGTTCCAACACAATGGGATGTTATTTGCAAAATATTCTATTTCCCCCAAAATCTTGTTTGCATGGATTATTTAATCATTGTTATCTTGATACTTATGGTCACCTCCATTTTCCCCACAGTTACAGTTGGAGCTAGAAGAATTCAGAAGACAGAAACAGGTCAAACTGTTTTCACATTTGCACAATTTAAATACACAGTTTTGTCATTCTCAGTGGCGGTAAACAGCAGAGAACTAACTGTCTGAGTGAAAAGACTCTCATCCAGTGTATGCAGGAACAATCGGACTTTTGAATGGAGTTGAAATGGCAAAACTGTTTACCTTGTAGAATGTTATTTACACAATATTGCTGGTTTAATGTGTTCATGTGAGATGAATATACCCACATACATTTCTCATGAATTATTGTGTTGCTTTCCAAAATTCCAAATGGTTAAATGTTAAAGAAGATGGACAAATGCAATCTTGCTAAATATGCTTTGAAAAGGAAAAAGGACTGGCATTTTTTTTTTCTTCATGAACAGCTGGCAGAAATCTTAGAAAATAATGTTTTGCATCAAGGCTTTGGGACATTTTGGCTGTGCCTAATTGAGTTATTATGACGGAAAAGGAGCTCTTAGTAATGCACATGGTGAACTTACTAAACCCATGGCCACAAATACAGCCAACTGAAAGATTAGCCTTTGCAAAAAGCTTCTGCTTTTTGCCAGGCCATCTTTGTGAGTAAGAATTTTGTTCTTAATGATTTTGCTTTTGCTTTGGTTAAATAAAGGTTAAATAAAATTTTCAAAAAAGTTATTGGCCTTCGTTGTTGTGTCATTACAGAAGATAAGGCTCCTTCCAGACGTTGAGGGATGTGTCTTGCAGGATACTGAAAAGCTAATTAAGAGACACTACTTTAGTATAAAGTTGATTTAACTAAGGCTGCATTGTCCAGTGACCTAACGCTCCCATCACACCCGCGGTCCAGCTATTCTCAGCCTCAGCCAGCACTCTGTACTGTCGTGACGCTCCTCTGATAGTTTTCACGCCCCCGTCGGTGTGCTCTGCCTGGACCGTGTTAACTCTGACACGGAGAGAGACACGGAAGTGTCAGGAGTACCGTGAAGCGCCAACAATACATTAGCCAGAGATACATTAGCCAGAGATACATTAGCCAGAGATACATAAGCCAATGATATGTTAGCCAATGATATGTTAGCCAATGATATGTTAGCCAATGATATGTTAGCCAATGATATGTTAGCCAATGATATGTTAGCCAATGATATGTTAGCCAATGATACATTAGAAATGCATCATTGTTAACATATTTTGTCGGCTACGAAGCATCGTTTAGGTGAAATACTGATATGTATGTTTTCTCAAACGTAATCAGCTTTGTAATTTTCAACTGAAAATGTGTAACACTGACTGAAGTAAAATAGTACAATGAGAACCAGTGTCCACTAAAAAGAGGTGTTTGTTTCCATTTAGTGCCAGTGTCAGCTCGATTCCCTAACCGCTCAGCCACCTGACTCCAGATTACATACATTACATTTACATTTAGCAGACACTTTTATCCAGAGCGACTTCCAGTAAGTACAGGGACATTCCCCCCGAGGCAAGTAGGGTGAAGTGCCTTGCCCAAGGACGCAACGTCATATGGCACTGCGGGGAATCGATCCGGTAACCTTCTGATTACTTGCCCGACTCCTTCACCGTTCAGCCATCTGACTCCGGACTTCCCCCTGTGCCCAGATTATTTAGGGTTAGTAATTTTCAGTAACAGACTAAACTTGACCAATGCTCATACAAATGCTAATGTTCATTTTACATGAGCATGATCTACTTTCCTTACAGTGGTGTTACTACCCGCCATCTTTCACTGTGGGAAAACTCTTCTCCAAAACTTCTTGAGTGAGCCTGTTAGCCATTTCCACCCCAATGATTTCACTATCACTCCCATGTCAAAGTGAGCCACCCATATTGTTCTCCATGACAGACATAAGTGTGCAAATGCTACTCCATACATTTCCCCTGCATGATAGTCTGATTGCCTCTCATCAGAAACCAGCCAACAGGCAATGACATCCATCACGGGCGGCACGAGACTGTCAATCACATCCTGACATCCTGACACTGCCAAATTAGATGGCAAGGAGCTTCAAGTCACAAACGACAACTTTTATAACAACCCTGACCGCCCTCAACACATACAGACTATGAAGAATAAGAAAAAAGGGGTTGATGGACTCCTTGACTGACAGGAATGTGATTGACGAGCGTTGTCACAACGTCAATGTTGTTTCTCGTGATTCAACGTATCAGAGAGACGGAGAGGGTAGTTTGTCTCTCGTCCAGACGGAAGCGGAACTTTGAAGCTGGAAGGCCTCTGCCTACACACTCTCAAACCCTAAAATATTGAACACTTACATCTTATCTCGCTATGCGCAGTATTCACCTGTTTTCCACTAGATTTCGACAGTCCAGGTAATATGAACTCGTAACCTATTCATATGTCCATTATGTATTTAAATGGCTTGAACCGATCCATTTGGCTCACTACAATGTCCTTTGAACGCTGTGTTTCTTCTCATTCATGCATACATTGTATAATCCTTTTAGCAACCAGCAGCCAAGGATTAAGTGCACAGTGTTGAATAATTCACGGTGTCCAGATTAATTGAAGTGGGGCCAAAGCCTTGTAGTGCACTAAATCAAGCTGAAACTGGGATTGATTAGGCACATATATTAGTTGGACGACAACAGGGTCTCAGTGATTACAGCCTTCCTTCGCCTTTATCCTGAACTTCTACTATTGAAGAACAAATAGGGGCAAGGTGTGTGAGAGGACAAATGATTATACTTCATCTTCAAATCAGTCTTGTTCCGTTATTTAACAAACACGTTTTCTGGTTTTCCTTCAGATAAGAGAAGAGACAGGGCACTTTAAAACAATCTCCTGAGGTGGTTTCCTGTCATTTGCCAATCCTCGCTTTGAAAGGTGAAGTGTGTTCCGCACCAGTAACCGTTCAAGTTGATCTCTCCATGTTCATGACACCAGTAAGAGTGAAGATCTAAAATGATATATACAGTTGAATAATAACTACCAAATACCATGGCAACAGCTCCCTCGCATTCCCCTTCTGAATCAAGAATGCTATAATGCACTGGATGAACACTGATTTAAGGAAAGCTCTACGGTATATCTAAATGTGTAGGATTAAAGAATAACTCAAATTAACTTGTGAAAAAAAAGTTATGTTTGCATGTATGAATATATGAAGAGTGACAAACAATAAACCTACTTTAGAAAAAACAGCCGGATAAATGCCGCTTGGGAGGAAAACATTCACGTCCGCACAGCAAGGCCAGACGGCCCAAACATAGCTCACGTCTTCTTTCTTTTCATTAGTGCTATACTCACATAAATGTCAAGGAAGATAACCTGCCATCTTTCCAGTCTGCTGGCATTAACACAAACACGTACACACACACACACACACACACACTCCCTCTCTGAGCAAAGGCCCACATATTGGTTTTCAGAAGTGATTCCATCTCTTCATATTTGCAGCTTTTGTTGCTGTCGCTTGTCCATCCATGTAGTTTGGTAATAACTCCTACAGTATCAACACGGTCCTTGCCTCCATTATTGTTAGTCCAGGAGACAAGATCAACATTCCAACGATGATGTGCTACCCACATTAAAGTTTCATTTACGATTAAACATTACAACAAATCTATGAATAGCACCATCTGCTTCTTCCATCCAGTTCTTAACTCAAACGGTCTTCTGAGAGTGATCGTAGCGGACATTTCACATTTAAGTTTGCGGTAGATAATAGTTTAGGGTAAATATTGTCGGTCAGTCCTGGAATCCGCACGGTATTGAGGTATTTAAACCTGTCCGACTGTGAAAATTGGCACCGCTAGCGACGTACGGGGGAGGGGGCAACATCTGGGCTGTGGGCGATCACGTTGCCCATTGGATGATCACACAGACGGGGGGACGGGACCGAAGCAGCGCATGATACACAACGGAGCGTTTGGTGGAAAGTTAACCGAGGTTTCAATAATAACATTCAACACGCGCACGTTCTATCACCCTAGGCTGTCACACAGCGCAACAAACTATATAAAAAAAAAATGTCTTTGGAAGACAGCCAAACCAGGAGAGTCGGTTGGAGCTCAGCGAATAGACTGTAGGTGAGTTATCTCTGTTGAATCTGATCAAACGTCACTATTGCAAAAAGATTAAAGCCCCTAGCAGAATAGTACAGAAGCAAACATTGTTACATCAGACCTCCAGGAGTAATTATAAGCTGCTTCAACACAGCAGAATTCTCTGACAAAGCCATGTACTTATTCAGATTCAAACTGTTGCTTGCGTGGGTGATTATTATATGAAACAAGTGGCGTAGGTGTACATTGGATGGGGGGGGGGGGGGGGGGGGATGGTGTAGGCACCAACACAGTTTAGCAAGATAAATGATGTCAAACTCTGTTATATATGTATGTTCATGAGATCTAGGGCCTAGACTCTAGGCTCATGAAAGCCAACATGTTGCTTAATCAAACGCGTGATTGATAATGTATCATTTAGGAAGACTAAAGATGACATAAAATAGCAAACAAACAAATGGTAGTTTTTTTTAAAGATGCGGGTGCAGGAGCAATGTTTGGCTATTTGTCCTGTTTGTGCAACTGTTAACGGAATTGGAGTATGTTCTGAAGAACAAGTTTCATGCTAGAGTTTTAACAGGGTAGCATCTTACCTTTTGCAGAATGATGTTTCCAGATAATGTTGGGTTCTGGACGACCAACTGCCAAGCACATGAGGGTAACATCGCTGCCTTCATTAACCGTGACGTCTCTCGATATGTTTGTGATCTTAGCAGGTACTAAAGAAAGAGAACACAAAATAACATACATTAATACAGAAAAACGATACATACAGGGTTCCAGTATGTTTGTAGACAAATGAACAAGGTTTCCTTCCCCTTAAAGGTGATGGCACTTCTAATAGCAATGCACATTCAATTCACTTGTTAGGCAGTACATTTATGCATAAATGCTGTATAATTAGGTATTCCACGCTTATAAATCAAATAAACAATCTAGTATCTAGTAATTAATTCATATTCAGCTCATGCAGTATTGGGTAATATCTCAATTTGACATGATCAAGAAAAATTAAACTTCACAATTAAAAGCTCAAACACATTTTGATGTTGTTGTGTCCTGTGTCGTGTACACAAAGCAACTGTAGTCGTTAGTTATTGTATAAGTTATTGTTGTCAATAATGATACTACACATCATGATCATTACGATAGATGAGGAATATAGGCAGGCTCTGCAGATTACACAATGAGTGATTCGCAGCTCTGCATCCCATTGACCTTTGAATCTACTGCTCTAATTAGCATGCATTGCTAATGTCACATTTTGGTAATTTGGGGCATAATGTTCAACCTACTTTTAAATGCCACTGAAGAACTTTCTCCTACCCTCTCATGACGTGCATATACTCAGACATAGTGTTGCTAGACAAGGTTTTTTGTGCTTCTTGTACTGTCTGCTTATTCAATGGGCTTCTACTGTACTGCCCAACTAGAGTCCTAACTAACGACAAGTTATTCTCCAGTAGGGCATAAGCAGTTGGGGTTAAGGATTCTGGCACCACTGATTGCCCCAAACTCGGCAAACCACATTTTTGTAACCTGATTATAAAAAGAGAAAGAAACTTGGACCCCATCTGACCTTTGGCAACCAAGTTTTCTGCCGTACATCTGAGGCAGGGAGAACAGACAGACTAACTGGCTCTGAATAGCGGGCAGCGAGGGCTGGGTTAGCAGGAGGCCCCGGGTGCACATCCTTGTTCTGGGGCTTCCCACAGAGATAAATGAAGCAGCGTCTGTTTGGTACACAGGTGACAGTCCTCTTGCTTGATAATGTTGGTTGCTAGGCGATTGAAACATGGGCCCCTGTACTGGCGAGAACATGTTTCTCTTTTCATGTGAGCGCTGCGTGTGATTAATTGGAGGGAAAAGGATTGAGGTGCTGTAAGTAAAGGGCCGTACAGTAGCCTATATGGATGTTTTCCGGTAGAGCTTTCTGTCTGTGTGGTGTAGAGGTATGTCTGTCCAAAAGGCCTTAAGTTCCTGTATTGTCGAGGAATGACGAGGATAACCGACTATCTAATTACTCACCGGGCGCCCAAGAGATCTTGATCTCTACCCAGAGCTCGGCTTCTCTCCCTGGGATCTCAAATGGCTGCTCTTAATTGAAAGCTAATGTAAATTATTTTTTTTTATTTTTTTTTGCAAAACAACTGGCTTCCATCTATTAACAAGGTGCAGGGTATGACAGAAAATTCTATTCAAATCAAGGTGCAAGTTGTCACCGTCATCTTCCACATGAACTGTAAACAGACCCATCTTCGTGTTTCTCTGGCTTGGTGAGAAAAAAACACAACAATGTTCTCAACCAAAATGTTTTAACTGCATTTAACAACGATCAAATTAGTGACATTTACTTTAATATATTAATTTATATGTTAGTTGGGGATATCATAAAGGCCCGTGCTGATCAAAATGTAATTAAAGAATATTTCAGACCCCAACATAACAGAAGTTACGAGTTGGTTTATATATTGACAGCAAATGCTAATTGTGTTAAAATTACAGTTCTGGGTTTGCTGTACTGTTGTGGTAGTGGCAAGTTAGCTAGTATTAGCAAAATATCTTTTGGGGGATAATGAGAACTACAGGACATCGGTGAGTGGAAAAAAGGGTGTTTCTGTCCATTTTGATCCATTGACATCCAGCCACATCAAAGGCATTGTTCCAGTCAATGTTCTCCAAATCTATTATTGATGTTCAAACTTCTCTCATTACTGATTTAAAAGCTGAACTAAAACATCAAAAGGATCACTTGTCAGTGAGCCTTCCGAACCCACACCTCGTTCTGAAAACATCACAGCACCTCCTTGAGGTCTCAACCAGCATGGAGCTTGTTGTGAATTCTGTGGAGCACCTGAACCACATTCATAGAGCTATTGCATCTCTAAACACTGACCCTGTGAGAAAGGATACAACACAGGGTCTTGAAGGGAAATAGGAAGAAAGAGACAATGAACCTGAGGCCCACGACCTGCTGGCTGCTACGAGGTAACAGGGGGATGTGCTTCCCTTTAAACTGCCAGGATACTCAGTTCAAAGACGACATTTCCCAGGGGCGTACACCCGGAGCCTCTCTGTGTTACGGGGTGCTTTCCAGATGACAATACCTCTATTGAAGTGAAACTTTACTGTTAACTTTGTGTTAAGTGTTATAGTGTCGTCATGGCATAGTGTGCTAAAACACAAATGTGCCTGATTGACTAATTGTCTTTTTGAAATTTGGTGGTTTTGGAATTCAATTAGGTTGTGGAAGAAGACGCTGATGAAGAGGCTAATTTGGGAGGAGGAGGCTCTCATGCGTCGCAACTACTCCCAACACACACACAACCTCCTCCAGACACACACACTACCTCCTCCAGACACACACACTACCTCCTCCAGACACACACACAACCTTTTAACAAAACACACACACACTATTTTGAGAAAATGTACTTGGTATGAAAACCAGATACTTGGCTGAACATGTTAGCGAGTGTCAGCGATAAGACGTTCGCTTGAGCAGCGCTCACTCAGAAAGTTGCCAGTTATTATCAAGTTCCAAAACACCTCAGCCAAGATCCGATTAGGGACCTTTTCTCAAATATTATCTTGTTGAAAGGGGGAGAAAATTGCAATGGGAGCTAAAGAACTGCTTATTACATTTGTGACTGCAGTGTATCCTGTGTGACTAACCCCTCTAACTGCAAACTCTCATTGAGTTGCAAAAAGTACGAAGAATCGTTGAAGATGGATTATGTATATTCCAAGAATAGTTATGTCAAGTTAAGTCAACACAAGATGTGACCTTTGGCCTTGCCAAAAACAACAACATTTTACCACAAGCTTGTCCGAATGTCGCACGACTTTTCACAAGCCCACGGAAGATGTTACCGGAAACCTGGAGGAGGGAAACTAACCATACCTCTAAACGTTCGCACAAGATTAAAATCTCACATGGCCGATAGATTCGTTTTGTGGCCTTTATCGTAATTGCTTAGCTGTTACCTCCAGGGGGTTATGGAGCTAAGTTGTTTGTGTTGTAACTTGCTGAGTGAACATGGTCGTGTATTTGTATGGCAATTGCCACTTCCTCTCCCCTATAATAACATTATTAATGGGGCTTTGTTTATGGCAGAGGAATAAGATGTGGTTTCACTGCTTCTGTTTAAGTGGGTCATTTGACCCACTCACAACGTATTACAGGTAGAGGGGAAAGTGCTAAAAGTTATCACCATTGTATTAGAGAACTGCATATTCCAGCCGCAGTGAGTGGTGAGCTCTGTGCTGGTAATAAAACTGGATGGACATGTTGGAGAATACATCAAGTTTTAACATGTAGGTTCGAACACAAACCAGAATAATGGGTTTTGGACCGTGTGTACAACATCAAGAAGAGCAGATTGACATGAGACATGTTTTCATATAGAACATGTCATTATGTGAATTGGAGAAGCAGGTGAGAAGAATTAGGTCACATCCCCTCAGAGCCCAGCAGGTATGAAATTGTTTCCTGAACAGTCGAGACAGGAAAATAAGTCCCTCTCTAATGTGTTATAGAAGCAAAGCTTATGGGGGTCTACTCTCCAATTTCTATTCTCATAATGTTTCCTGAATATTTCAAATGCCTCATTACTTGCTTCGAGAGAAGGAGAAGAGATTTCCCCTTCACCCAATAATGACTCGCGAAGCTTATTAGACCAATGTGCATTGAATGAGAGGCCAAATCCTACGTTTTTTTTCTTCCCCTCATGGTGAAGAGGGCTCGGGCCTCTAATCTAAAAGCACAGTCACATCAGCGCACTTGAAGAAATCAAAGAGGATAATCCAGTGTTTGGAGTGGTTCATAATTGAATTGAATCACTCTTGCCCTCCGACTCATCACATTGTTTGTGACATTTTTCTTAGGAGAAAGCCATACGTTTCAGAGAGGGCGTCGGAAAGGCAGCCAGAATCGACGGGTTCCCCACGAGATCTAACGCCGCCCTGGTGTGCAGTCGAGTCGGACACCTTCTCTCGCTGATTATTTCTTTTTCCGATTAGTCTGATTGTCAATTAGATTCCCATGACTTTGTCCACACAGGGATTATGTGCATTTCTACGTGTTTTATGTCATTCTTGTACACCTGTGTGGTGTTCCAGGTTTAAATGGCTGGTTGAGATGGGGATGTGTTTATAAGGTACCCTTTCATCAGATGAACACTCTACCTCTCACAGATCCCCACACGCATGTGATGAATAGCTCAATATGTTTCATCTGAGTTTGTTATTCTCCAAATAATCCATACATTCATTTTATATAGGTTTTATGTATTCCTCAAAAGTAGTTGTATGAGCTCAAGTTAATAAGGCCTGCAGGCCATAAACATCAAAATAGAAGTTCAAAACTTGTAATTTGCACAAGACCTTAAGTCTGCAAAAATATCAAACACAGCATTAGATGACAACTGATCTATATTTATTTATTTACAGTCAGCTATAAGGGGGCGGGAGGGAGGAGGGAGCCCGGAATTAATGAACATGAAAGTGCCACAACAGGAGGGTTAATATGGGTAGCATCAGGCCACGCTGGGCTTCCTGTGGCCCGGGCCAAGCCTGTTCGCTGTCGACATCAACACCCCGAGACGACTAACTGATTAGTGAAGTCCCCTTTCACCTGCTGTACCATGCTGTACCATGCTGTGCTGTGCTGTGCTGTACCATACTGTGCTGTGCTGTGCTGTACCATACTGTGCTGTGCTGTACCATGCTGTGCTGTGCCATGCTGTGCTGTGCCATGCTGTGCTGTGCTGTACCATGCTGTGCTGTACCATACTGTGCTGTGCTGTACCATACTGTGCTGTGCTGTACCATGCTGTGCTGTGCTGTGCTGTGCTGTGCTGTGCTGTACCATGCTGTGCTGTGCTGTACCATGCTGTACCATGCTGTGCTGTGCTGTACCATGCTGTGCTGTGCTGTGCTGTACCATGCTGTGCTGTGCTGTACCATGCTGTACCATGCTGTGCTGTGCTGTACCATGCTGTGCTGTGCTGTGCTGTGCTGTGCTTGCAGGCCGTGGTTTTCCTAACGCTAAATGAAACACAGGAGCGTAAATTGTGCGTCACTTAAGACCCAAACTGTGTGAGCGATGTCAAGTTGTAGTGTCTGTTCTGGGAGCTGAAGGCTGTATATCAATAAACTAAGGCTAAGGGTACAAACTGTCAACGGAACTACTATAACACACAACATTTTTGAAAAAGAATACAATGAAATAAAAGAGGAGTTTCTGAAAATTCCTCTCGCCACGTTAAAATATAAAGTGAGGAAAATCGAAGAAAATCTTGAGAGAAAAAATACTGAGGATAATCATGAGAAATATCCATAACACACGTTTCAAACGTATGTCAAATTAACTTGCTTGCGATCGCTAACCCAATCAGATTATCCCGGTTAAGACAGACCCCTTTTGATGATATCTCCTTATAAAAAAAAACTCAAAAATCAGTTTGTGACCTATTTTCAAGGAACAAAAAAATCTTCCAATTCAATTTACAGATAGACCCACATATCTTGGTGCAATCATCAGATGTGGGACCCTGTTTTGAACCCATGAGCAACACTCCCCTCTCCCCCAATTGGATCTTGGTGAACATATGGCCAGGCGGCCAAACTTCTGGCATCCCAGGATACCCGGGCCGCAAACTCCATCCCCCTTCCTTCTCTCCTCTCACATCTGAGTAACTGTCTGCAATGGTGTGATAGCAGTGTTTCCCCCTGATAGCTCGCAGGGTTATTCATAGCCAAACCACACCAGGACAGCCTTTGCTTGCAATCTCACAACAACACAAGAAGTCTAATTTTCTATTAACTCGAAGCTTGGATTGAAAATCAACACCCAACAGCCAAATTGGCTGCCCGTGTCAGTACAATACATGTTCGTATGAATACTGAGGGGTAGGAAAGTTGGAATCTAACCAGTTTACACAGCATGGGCTTGTAATTGCACAATAAATGAAATAAATCAAATTAGGAATATGTGTTGATCTAAAAACCATGGCATTATAACCAATTACCATCATTTAATTTTAATAATCCCTATTCATTATCCATAACAAATGTAACAATATTTGAAGGGATAATTGAAGATGTAGCAGGATATTTCTTTCCATAGCAGAATGTGCACATTATCTGCTCTGTCACTTGCTATTGGTCTCTCCCTCCTCTGAATTGATATGTGGAACTCGATCCCAACGGTGCTAGAAAATAAGCATTTTAGCATCCAAGTCGCAACAAAAAGTTGGGCCAACAACTTCTGCTCAACAACCCCTGAAAATTATTATTTCAAGCCAAACATTGCCACAGGGCCCAAGAGCTGCCAAGCTGGTTGATACAATAGCATATCAATAGGAATTTGTAAAGACTACAAACGTTACGTTTGAGTGCTTTCCCATACTTGTCTATGCTCTGGACATACAGAATTGTCAGACCATCCATCGTGTGGGATTCAGAACACATTTAATTTCCTAGCGGTGGTCTAGCTGACACACTGAATTCAAAAACAAACAGGCGACCACATCCCAGTCTTAACAGCCGAATGTAGAAAATCCTTCCCACTTCAGCAGGCTACCTTCCTGAGCAACAGACAGCTCTTGGTACGGTATCTTGAACTGCAGTTGTTTCAAGTCAAGACTCAGTAGTGACACCACAGCAGCAGGTGCCCAGGATTCCAGTGGGGATATGTGGACAAGGTCACCGGGCTGATTGATGCTTGCCTCTGGAGTCCTTCTCTGTGTGCAAGTTAACATGGATCTCCATTTCTGCAGCAGTCCAGAGGTGAATGGCTGGAGGGTGCAAAAGGGACCAACAGACCCCCACAGACTTCCTGATCTTTCTTGCCATAAAGGTAGGTTCCATTGGCAGGGTACTGAATCCATTCTCTAACAACCTCAGGGCAATTTCGGGAGAACTGGAATGTGTGCCACTTCCAACTCGAAGCAGAGTGCACTCCAGCCAGATACATATCTAGTCAACTAAGAGAGATGCAACTTCAGTGTGGGAGATAATGGCTTCCTGCTTGGAAAAGGACATTCTGAACTATAACTAGGCTACCTATTTACTTGAGAAGTATACAGCTATATCATATACATCTAAAGAATTTACAACACTCATAAAGATAAGAATGATTATTATGATAATGTGGTAATGTAATGAAAGGAACATACAGGACAGAATTATAATGGATGTATTTTTCATCGCTTTGCATAATGCTATTCCTAACTTATAATAAGTTTCCTATCAATTTAACAACATCAGATGCGAAGATTGTGATCAATCCTTGTTAGTTGCAGTTTTTGAGAAACAATTAGCATTCAGGTT
Organism: Hypomesus nipponensis; assembly: GCF_054491055.1. Classification (NCBI taxonomy): domain Eukaryota; kingdom Metazoa; phylum Chordata; class Actinopteri; order Osmeriformes; family Osmeridae; genus Hypomesus; species Hypomesus nipponensis. The sequence continues at coordinate 10,646,564 of NC_140380.1, read as the reverse complement.
GAAAAAGACTTGGATAGCATTTACTGGCTCGCCTTCCATTCTGAACAAGCCAGTTGATTTGACAGTTCTGCATACAATCATGTAATCAGTTAAATGTTCTCCATAATTTTGAAGGGTTAGGGTTAGCCCTAACCCTTACACAGTGGAATGAAACCTGAACATGAATTTGGTTGCATTTTGCATTATAATTGGAAAATTGTTAATGAAATAAATACATCCCAGAGAAACGTATTTTTACATTTGTAAATATAAAATATTCTTTATCTTATTGTAAGTAAGTGTAAGGGAAACCTTGCCTCTATGTCTTGCCTTGGTATAAATACACATTTCAGCGTCCTGTCTGGTTCTCCTACAAAGTCAATGTAATTCTTTGTCCTCTACATAATAACCTCAATAGTCAATATTTCAAATGTATCAATTTTTTCATGCACACTGGTTTCCGCATAGATATGCTTAGCGGTTGGAGTCATCCACAACTAAAATAGACCCAAGAGTTATCAAATGACATCTCAGGTTCTCCAGGAAAAAGCGGACAAGATAGCTGGTGAGAACACAATTCACAGGAGTTCACCAAAGACATGTCTTGACATACTTTCTTTCAACTCAGTCTGGTGCACTGTACGTACACATTATTTGATACAAAACAAAACGTTGTATTATTGCTGCTCCTAACCAATTCCATCAGGAAGGCAAAAATAGAAGAAAAAAAAGAAAACTGTGCCATCGTGAACAAGTAACAAAAATACCCCCAAACCTTTCATATCCAAGGATTTCATGGCCAAACATAGCATGAAATATTTAAGCCGGCATTGCTTGAGTGCTGGAGATCCAGTTGATGTGAAATCAGGAGTCATATATCGGGTGAGTTTCTTAGACAGTCAGGAGAACTGCTTCTTCAGCTCTATGGGCACCAGCGTAGCTGGCAAGTGCCATCATGTCCATGACCAAAGTTTGCTTCGTATTTTGTGGGGATGGATACAGGCTTAGTGAGAAGAGTATTTGACTACAGATGAAGAGATCGAAGGTTCAGATTGCCACTATGTATGTCTCTTTGTATACAAATGTCTGCTAAATATTATTTTATAGAAAAAATGAAAAAAGACAGGTACATAATGTGTTATGTACACGTGTTTTTTCTTCTGTATTTATGGCAGACACTATTTGGTCGTCCGATAAAGAGCTGGAATATGTTTAATACGTTTATTCACAACAATTCTACAAAGAATCATTAAGCTGCAGATATCCCTATTGATAATGTGTTTGTAAATAACTTAAAACATTCATTTGTCTTACGCTCATAGAGTTTTAATTTAATTGTTACCTAAGCTCAAACTAATTAGTGTACCTTATCTTGTAAGAATAACTAACCAGGCTGTGTTTGTATTATGCAGTATTTGTTCACTGTAATTAGTGTCAGGACTTCGAAACAATAAGGTTAATGAACAGCTGATAAACTTGTTTTATTGACAAGTGCTTCCATTCACCTCAAACCATAGAAATCCTTCCATAAAATCAACAGTTATTTACAATCCAAAAGGGTAGTCTTTCTTCCCAAAGATTTGTTAACCTCCCCCTCCCAACCTCAGCGTCAGAGGCTTTGTAAAGGCACAATAAAAACCAGTAAATTACTCAGAATTACTTAACTTAGCTCAATTTCTAATTATATCTCAACTCTAAGTGTTCACAAGGGTCGGACCCCAAAATACATCTAGAGGGCAATGGTGTTAATTGTTTTTGGAAACTTAGCATGAAAGAAAATTGATTCCACTGTAAATGATAACAAGTTCTGGTATCGACAGCTGATTTAGCAAGCTCTTTCACTTACAATGATCCAAGGTATTTTGCAGAGCGCTCTGTCCTGAATCAATATCTATCAACCATCTGAAATTAAACCAAGATTAAATCCTAATTTCATCACCACGAGTCACGTTCAGCAAGTTTCATTTAATTACAACATTCCGATGTGGGAACGTAAACGAGTTTGCTCATGTCTCTGTCAGCTGAACAGAGACTCAGACACTGACTGGGTTCAAACAAACACAATCACAGAAATCCAGAGTCTGTAAACGCAACAAATTTAGCCCCTTAACGAGACAGACATACAATTCAAGACCCAAAAGCTTAATCGGACACCTTCTGAAGGCAAAACTACAAAGTAATCTTACCTTGGACGATCAGGTGAACTTTGGAGGATTTGGGTTTCTTGTTAGTGAGAACCGAACAGGCGTAAGGGCCCTCGTCGTGAACGTTGACGTTCAGGATCTGGATGCTGTACTCGGTGACAGCCGTGTTCTCCATGAGCACTACCCGGGGGTCCAGAGACCACTTCTCTCTCCCGGCAAACAGAATCGTAGTGCGGTTCAGCCAAGCCACACGAGATACCTTGCTGTCGACAGTACATCTGTGGGGAGGGGGGGGGGGACAACAAGGAAAATGTTAAGACACTGATTTCATAATTTGCATTTCCATTTCCACAACCATGACATAAATGTTCATTCGATTTAAGATCTGAGTGATCAAGCCTTGTTTTTACAGATAAAGTTTCAGACAAAAACGCAAGTAACTCTTGAGAAACAGTAAAATAGCTGTTATTTCTTGTGAGTGTCTGAGTGGTACCATGCTGCTTGAAATTGCAGCAGGTGCCTTCAAGCCATCTTTGTCAGCAAAAGGGTCGCATGTTGTTTTTTTCTACTGCCATGTGGCAAATGCAGTAGTCAGACCCAATGTGAGTTTGACAGAACATTTCTCGTTTGATTGCAAATGGTTGGACACAGGACAAAAGTCAAATCAAAGTATGGGTTTTAACTTATATACTGTTGTTCCTTGCTTTGTACAGGATACAGCAGTGTGCATGTAAAGAAAAGAAAGAAATATGTTTTTTATGAATTTATGACATTTTGCTCACTTCACAGTTCATGGTAATTATGTCTTTGTATTGATCCGATGGGGAAAGAAAGGGGGAGGGGGGGAGGGGGGGAGTGGTGGAAGAGAGTAGGGGGGTGTAAATATGTTCTTAGAACACATTTTATGGTTTATCATAAATCTGTGTCCGTTTTTAGTAACATCATTTCATACAATCTGCATACAGTTTGTGGACCACACAAACACGGCCGTTTTGTGAATGGACAGACCAAGCACAGAACACTGCTTTAAATGTCAGCACCTGTGACAATTGCCAACTACAATTGGACATCCACATTTGCATATCCTTCCTATTATCCAGTGGCAAGGCCATTTGGCAATCCTGTTACACAAGTTAAAAAATACAAATAAATAAGACACAGCCTATTCTGTGTTCCTCTGTGGGCCAGGAGCCAGGTAACAAACATGTCATTTGTATTCAGGCCAGAACATTGCATGCTAACCTCCATCCTAACCTTTAATCCAATGGACTTCAGTGAAGGAATATTATAAAACTCATAATAAGCCTTCCATTGGCTCTGCATACCAAGCAGAGCCTCACACGAGCGAGTCAGTAGCTTTAATATAGTTGAACAGTGCTCTCTATCAGATAATGCCACTGGAACTACCAAGACTAGAGAAACGTCTGACATGACACGCTCCTTGGACAATGCTGTAATTCTCAGGTTTATCGTGGATTATTTTATTTTTAAACAATGTTTGTATCTCTAAAGACAACATATACTTTTTTGTACAGTCCTTTTTACAAGCAATGTCACAAAGTACGTCACATTCGCCCATAGAACTGAAATCAATGTTTTTGCTTGGTGGCCGTAAACTTTGTAATCCGTTATTATACTAGTTGAGAGGATGCTGATACACTGAGCAGTTAAAATACCACAAAAGATTATATCTACTTACAGCCTGTACACCTCTTTGAACTATCATTTATTTGAAAACAGTAGTAGTCAGCCAACATTAGAACTGATCTAAGTAACAAAACATTACAAACTGCTATGAAATATTTGCTCTTTCATAGTCAAAGCAAATAATCATCTAAATCCTTGAAGCTGTGCAAATCATTTACATGCCTTCTTGCATTTGTGCTAAATCTAAATTGCCTCATCAGAAATTCCTCTGTGTCACTTGGGAGCTTGTAGGTGAGAGTGTTATGAATATTACTATTCTCTGAAAATGAGGCCAAAATCATGTTACAGTACTTATAATTGTAATGAATTATTCATTGAGTATTCCTCTATTCACAACTAAGGTCAAAGGTATTGAATGTGTATACACAATCCCTGAATGTTACTGTGTTATATCAGATAATGATAGCAAGCACATGATAACCAATGAATCGCTTGCAATCTGTGTGGAGGATCGCATGTGGTAGCGGCAGATAGCTCTCAGCAAACTGTCAGTTTGACATTGTTCACCTCGTTCAATCAGGATAAAAAATAAACAAAAAAATAAATAAACATTCAACGCTTTTAACAGGTTTGTGTGAAAACAAGCGAAAACAAACAAAAACATGGACGTGTCGAGTATTTAAAGTATTTTAAGTTAAATTGAGTGTGATGGACAATAAAACCATCCACAATGTGATTTAATGCTGCAGCAAATCTGAATATAAGCTTGTTTTATTCAGTATAGGTCAGGTATGATACGCAGTAGAGGTTCCTTGTCAGGACATGGTGATGCCGCTCTAGGAACACAGACAAGGCATCTATAACCCTGAGTTCAAACCAAATGATTACACTGTACTTATCCAATCCAATGAAATTGTGACGGTCAAAGTTTGTGACTGATCAGTCAGTGTGGTATTGTAACTCAGAGCAAGTATTCCGTTGTCACAGACTCGACTAATGTAATGCAGGTTTGGAATCTGTTCCTAGTCCAACATGAGAGGAGTATTGTAAACTATTTTTCACCCGTGAGCATCTCCATGTTGAAACACGCAACACTACGCCACTACTAAGTATATGGGTTAACGATACAGTCAAACCTAACAACTGTAAGTATTATCACACAAACGCGATTTCATCTGAACTTCACACGCGGCGTTTCTAATGACATGCAACCGTGTCGGTTTGGGAAATGGGTTTCCTACATTGTCCAGGCTGCAGCGCTTCGAGCTAAGCCTCCGAGTTCTGCTCCTCCATCCCTCCCTAATGACTGGGTGCTCGCACACCCATAAATCCTTTTAACTGAAGCGGACAACCACCGGGTTTTTAGAAGGCCCTATCAATTCTGGATCCAAAGACCTCCATCAAAAATATTCTGCCTGCTCAAGCATGCTCTACCTCCATGTGCCCCTCGATGATAAGTTCTCCTTACGAGGAGGTCTGAACTGTTAAATTCAAACACCAGACTGGAAACAGATACCACAAGACCGAAGCATATACTACCTGGCCTAACATGTTCAACAAACACTCGCAAACTCACGCAATCTGGATCAACGATCGTAAGGCTAATAATTTGTGTGGAATGAGTTGATAAAATGGCTGAAATTATGTTTGGGATTTCAACAGACTGACAAGCAGGAGCTATATCAACATAACAGTATGTGATGTTACATACAGTATGTGATGAGAACAGTATATCTCAGGGCCACATAACATTGGCATAGTGTAACTCCAAAATCGAAGAAAAACTGTCATTTCTAATGTGAAACATCCTTTTATTGTGCGATGAAGTGTTCCTGAAATTGCAAAGCTATAACATTTGTACATAAGGAGTAGGTGATTTTCCTGATTACCTTGCCTTTACGCATACATATACACTATATGCACTGTGTATACATGAAGTTTAAAGTGGAGAAAGTATTTTATGTTAATTCCGCACCATATTAACATTCACCTCAGCAGATAGGCTAGATGAAGCCCCCCAAAATACACTTTAAGGATCACTGTCGTGTTCACACACTAACCCCATCTCTGTCACTATGATTCTATTCCAGTATGTGACAAAATAAACTGTTTACTCTAGGATTTCAAGCTGTAATTGAATGCTTCTCTCTCTCCAACAGTATTATTCCGTCCGGAGTGAATTGGCAACTAGATGTGACAGTAGCATCAATTTATGTTCATTTGGTTTATAACAGGCACTATAGAGTCTGATGTAGTAAAATGCAAAGGCTGATTTGTCTGTCGTCAAAATGTCATTTCCCTAGTGTCAGTTATGTATCCGCTTTCCATGGTCTTCTTCATTTAAACTTTCCAAACTGATTGACTCCCACCTGCTTCACTGGTTAATGGCACTACAGGGAAATCTACACCGTTGAACATTGTTCATGGACAAGTGCAAATCCAATTGTTTGATGTCTTGGAAGAGAGAAAAAGATGCAAAAAGTAATCTGTAATAGCATATGTGACAAAGTTAGTCTGAAAACGATGTCTCACAAATACGTCTAAAAAGGAAACTTTGTCCTCTGAGATCTCTTGAATGACCGTTGGACATTTGTCCCACGGTGCTGCACACACAACAGTATTGCTACGGTGTCATAATCACGGATAATCAGTCATAACACAGTAAAACAAAGTAAAATCACATGTCACTTGGCACCTGGTAAAGTTAAAGGAGTTAAGTTATTTTATGTGTGCACGGTACCTTCACTCATACAGCAAGAAGATTCCAATGCCTGTGATAAACCTTGTATCACTAGTCTACAAGACCTTACTTTCTAATTCTATGAGTGTCACCTTGTTAATAATTGCAGAAGCACTTCTCTAAGATATGAAAACTAGGTCAACAAGTACCAAGCAGAGGACCTGGTGATTGCAGATCACTGTTGGTATCCGTGAACCAAGGTTAAAGAAAGAGATAAATCACAAGGCTTCTGGTTGGAGGTGAATTGATGACTGCCATTACATTTCAGCAGCAGTGTATGGGAGCAACTTTGTTGAGCCGATTACATCGGAGACATGTGAATGATCTCCCCTTACCCGGAGAGACAAATATGATAGATCCATGAGAAGAGAAGGCCTCAGGCCAAAATTCAATCATGAGTAATATTTCTGTGGCTTCTCTGTGATAGGTTTCTGTTCGAAATGTTGTCATGTGTCATCAACATCCCCAAACCTCGACTTCCAGTCACGCTGCTCCCGTGTCTACGAATTATAATACCTTTCCTGTGTAAATACAAATCTTTTTGATAATCGCAACTGGTAATATTGTAAACTTGGAGCCAGTTGTTCCCAGTGTTGACTCTGAATTGTGTTTTCAGGAAGTTCACTTGTGACGTTGAGGTCCGTGCGCTTACTGACGTGACTGAGAGTGATCGAGTTCCAGTCCCACAGGAAATAGGCACAGCAAGCTTATAACGCTGCCAGACAAGCATAATCAGGTTAAATTAAAGACCAGTTTGCTAACAAAAGCCTTCGATTCTGTTTAAAATAATTAGTAATTGTCAATATGGCTAATTAGCAACTCTGTCTTTTGCAATATTGTCTGTACTGAGGAAAAGACCAGAGCTGCTTCCAAGATCAATGACGACCTTACATTTGGTTATAAGTCTGAACTGTGATCATGCAGTGTGGCTGCTATCAATAGCTTATTTTGAGCATCTGTTAGGTACCAGCTTGAGTGGCTATGGATTTGCATTGTGTTTGTTGTCCTTGGTTGAAACCGCAATGTTTGGGTGCGATTTAAGTCTTTGCCTGGCAAGTGAAAAAGTCACGGAAATGACGACTGTAAGGTCATTCGGTAATTTCTTTCGAGACACGCACACAAATAGATAGATTATAAACCTGATCAAATGCAATTCCCCACTGAGCATGCAATTTCTAACACTAGCGAATATATTTGAAGATCTCGTAGCTTGTCTTGCAGTCTGCTGTCAGACTGCCCACAAAACGTAACATAAACATTTTTTTTTCTCTCTTTCTAAAATAATCTAAAGTGAAACAGGCATATTTAACTGTATCCTGGCCCTTCTGTAACTCACTGTCATAACATTCAGTAGTCGCAGTTGAGGATTACACACCACACAACTGTCTTGCCTTCAACACCTTACATGCTAAACATATCTATGTGTCATGTCAGCAGCAATATCATTTATTATTCAAAAAATCTGCATTCATTATGAACCCAACACAATCTTTTAGTTTTGTGTCAGTTAGACGTGGGGACAGTTGTTAGGGTGCTAAGTTTAGTCTTTATGCTTGTCATGACTGTTGATGCCTAGGGGACTTGACAAGGGTCAAGAATCGGAGGCACAGTAAGAGAAGTGAATAAAAATAAACAAAAGTGAGGGAGCTAATACTTGAAGAACAATGGTCGTTTTTCCCCTCTTTCCTCCCCAGACTGTTTTTATTCACACAGCCTGAAATTTACTAATTTACTACAAGAAGTTTCTCGTCTCTGGAGGAGGTTTTCATTCTCCTATCTCTGTTTCTTTCTATAGATTGCTATCCATCTTTCTGAATATTAGAAAACAAAACCGTTTTAAAGGATGACCTTTGAGTAGGAAAACCGGGCAAGGCATTGTCTTCCATTAGTGGTCTGCTCCAAAACACAATGGTGCCCCGTTGCAATATTAAACAGTGAGCTCATGCCATGCATTACTGTCCTAGTGTAACGGCCCCCTCAAGGTGAAGAGCTAGATTGTTTAGCTTGCTGGGTTTGGCAACAGAGAGTGCAAACAACAACACGATCGTGCCCATCTTCAACGGGGCCTATGTGTTAGGGAATGTGAACTTGCATTTACAGAGGAAATGAATAAAAGGAAGAAGAAAATCAGGATGCAACCAGGCAGGGAGGAGAGAGAGACAGGCAGGGAGGAGAGAGAGACAGGCAGGGAGGAGAGAGAGACAGGGAGGAGAGAGACAGGCAGGGAGGAGAGAGAGACAGGGAGGAGAGAGACAGACAGGGGGAGAGAGAGACAGGGAGGAGAGAGACAACTCTTGAGATGACCAAACGACACCACTCCAAGTGAAACCACAGTTTTTCTAAATGTAGCTTAGAGAGATTTTGTCGTTTGCCGTCGTGGGAGGGCCCTGCTGAGTGGGGTTGTATCGTTCCGACTGTGTAGGAAACACACTCAAATGCCTTTTTTATGTTCTTTGAATAATCCCTATTACAGAGGATTATCCCTATTATTACAGTTGATTGCACTATCCCAGCCTTTGAGTCTTATATGTGCTTCAATGCACACTGGAGAACGAAAGTGAGGTTTAAAGGCAACAGGCATCTAAATGAATAAGGAGCTCTAATGATAAGACACTCATTCATGCATTCAATTCAATATTCTGCATTTAACTTCAGGAAATACAATCTAAGGTACACTCGAGAGGAATTTCTGTACCTCCGAAAAGCAAAACCATAATTTATTTTCGACTTAACCTTATTGGGTGGTTATGGACTTTCGACAGACAATTTTTCTTATAAATATTACCTTTCAATCTTACTTAAAATCTTAAAACAGTGACACTGCCAGAGACAGCTTGTGAGTTATTTTCAATAAGCTTGAGTTGTAGACAGGGGCTACTTTTTATTGTTGTTTTGGATGATAACATTTAGATGAGAATCTTACGGTTGGTCTAGCAACTGTTAAACACATACAAGTCAGACGTGTATGAAAGCTGCTGAACACAAACTGTTCAGCAAACATAAAAAAAACAAAAAACATTTCTTCACTATCAGTCATCCTGAACGAAGCCTACAGATGAAGCTGAATACTTTTTGCAATAACTAACTGAATGTAGCTGTAATGTACCAAGAAGAAGGTAGCAAACACAGTCCCAGAAGAACTGTTTAGGTCTACACAAATCTCCCCATGACTGCTGTCAATGAATGGGAATTTAATTAACAAATGTCAAAATGATATGGGATGTTTCACAGCTACGATGTTGCCGACAAAACACAGCTGAACATCGTGGAGATGCATGCTGGGAAGAAATGCATTTCCATTGACAGGATTTCTTATTTTCTCTTCCCTGACAAACCAGCTGTAAAGAAGATCATAGCTTTCTGGCTAGCCATCAGCGCTGCCTGTAGATTATTGTTTGTTATCGCCTCAGGGCTTGCATCTGAGTCTTTCTTCTGGTGAACGTCGCAAAGCTGTCCACACCAAAAGACAAAAACACATTTTCGTATGCTGTAGATGCACAAAACCTAATCTTTTATACAGGGACCTGTTCAATGCTGATGATCCAGTTCTACAGTGCATGCGGCATGTCGTCTGTGGTGATTTGTGGTTGTCATTGTGTGTAATTCACCGTTGTGTGACCAAATTTGGTGTTGCCTTTCTACACTATGAAGAATCTTATACAACTACTAATATGATAAAGTACAACGGGCAAAGATGTATGTTGGTTTTTCATATCGGTTGATTTAAATCTGAAGCTTCTTCCTTCAAACTCCTATAGACACAAGTGTCACACAGTGTTAGACCAATTATTAGACATACAGTATAGAAACACAAAGTGCACTGCACTTTGACCAAAATGGAAACTTTCACTAACCTTCACCTTACTGGATGAGTAACGAACATGATAAATACAAGCCCACCATGGTGATAAAACAATACATGAATTGTATATCTAAAATATATTCACTAGTTGAACTAGACACTGAGCTAACAGCTTTCAATGGCACAGGGCTTAAGTTCACCATTATGTTTTCTCGGGCAGGTGAGTGGAACCAGATGGCTTTCACGGGCTGCGCATGCATATTCATGAAGACATTTTCCTCAGAGCACAAATGTATTAGTTAGACTTATTAGTTGGCTCAGGTGTGAGGGAGGAGCTGCAAATTATTGCTAACGTTTTCTAACTAAATCTTAAAACCATGATATAAAACGACAAACAATGGATAATGAAAACCCAAAAGAGGAAGTGTGAATGTGAGTGGCGCGCAGATGGACTGGAATGTACGTCTTGTGGTGTTGATGAATGTGTGGAGAGACTCACAGGTCTCTCTCACGTTCAACCCACACAACCTGCCCACAAACCTGCAGAACACGAGAGAGTGAAACGTGCTACCACTATGTTGTTGCATAGTGTACTGTACTGTACGCGCACCACTGAAATATTAGGTGCTGAGCAGACGTTGTTATGCCTACGGTGTCATACAGCTGGTTTCTGTTTTGATACAGAGGCCTGATGTTGAACGGCGGAGCATCGCCATGCCTCATACACGATTAGCCGTTCTGAAAAGACCTTTTCCACCCTCCATTTCCCTGCTCTCCTTCAGAGAGAGTGACAACTGATTCAGCAACAACCCCCATACCGGGCGCGTCAATGGGGGAAGGCAAAAAATCTGATTGGGAGCAATTATTCTAACCGACTCAACGTGCATTTTCCCCCTATCCTCTTTTATTGTGAAAACCATCAGGCAGTTTCAATTCAATAGTGTTCCATTTATGTCATGTCACAATAAAGTCCCCAGAAGCTCTTAGCCCACACTGATGGCTAACTCGTCAAGAGGATGGTTGACCTGGGAGGAGGGGGAGGGGACGGGGGGGGGGGGGCATTGCCAAACACACAGCCATCAGCCTCCCTGTCAACAAGCAGGAAGGCCAGCCAGCCAATCAATGTGTACGTGGTCACATGACCACCCGATGACTCACCGCAGCTTGGAGTGACAAACCACACCCCAGTGCACCGGGGTTTACCTGGGGAAAACGGAAGCCACGGCAAAGCCGCACAGCAACCCTACGCTAACATGGGAGGAGGGAGAAAGAATCGCACAGCGAGTGTTCCAAAGAAAAGAGCTTGTTTTTGAGGGTGTGTGGAAACGTGCATGTTTACAATCCCAAGCTCATTAAACACTGCTGGTATGCGTGCTAACAAAGGATGCAGTGGAGCGCAGAGAGGATCGTGTGTCTTGGAAGAACCTTGAAATAGCAGTTTGGTGTTGAGTGAAAACTGTACGCTGGATATCCCATGGTCTAGTGGGACTGCACTGAGTTAAGTCAACTCTGAAAGGATATGCCGTTAACTTGATAACTGTCACTGCGTACGATCACTTTCTCATCTAAAGGAACTTGATTGTTGTAGCATAACAAAACATTCCCCGTACTCACTCAATGTTGTCATTTATTTTTAACAGGGAGGAAGAATATGATATTCAATTGCTTACAGTACATCTCACCTTTATTATCTATACACTGAGATTCTCATTAAAAGATTAAAAAATTAAGATACGAGTCATAATAGACATGGTGCACCTGCAATAAACGAGACCATAGTGATAATTATCCACTAGAACTTTATGGACCCTGAATCCTGCCAGGGTGCACTGAAATGTTCCATTTCAGTTTGTCGCTGACACTATCAGTCCATCCAAACCTGTGCCCACTGAGGAGGAAAACAGCATTACCAGTCCTGGTTGGTAAAAAAATGATGTTTGGGGATTTTCAGATTAAAGTAGATGCTGTATGCTTCTGTGGGATATGGCAAAGTGAAACAGGGACGGTCTCCACATTTCCCTCCCAGTCAACAAAATCACCAGCCACTCTGCCGAAGTCCCTCGATAGATTTTTAAAGGCACTGTAAAAACAGACCTTGAAGTGTACAGTATATCATTATGGATTTTTATGCAACACATAAAACTGTTTGACTATGTTTTTGCAAATTCCGCAGAAATTTACAACAGATAGAATCCCAAAATAATGGATAAAAAAACTGTATTTTCCTAAATGACTGTACAGTTCGTAAGTTATTGTAACATGCGTCTTCAACATTCAAATGCACATACTGTATATACCATATGAAAATATCCTACGCCATCTTCTCAAAACTAATCCCAAGACATCTCTTCCAACTTCGAAATACAGTTAATCAACTACAGAGTCAGAAACTCTGTGATGGCATCCTCTTCGACAGTATCTGTTAATAAACTCTTATATAAGTAATTTCCTTCCCCCCCACAGTGAGCATGTGTGACTCCCTTATTCAGGCTTGACACCTCTGTTGTTTTTAGTTTCCAGACTTTACCTTATTTCACGGACATTCTCACACCACTAGGGCTTCTCAGCTTTCAATCGCCACATCACTAACACGCATGAATGTGACGGTATTACCAACAGGCCCTGCAGTGAGGTGGTTGTTCCTGGGAGGAGATAACCTGATGGAGTTTTGATACAGCTGTCCATCATCCGTACAACGTTATCGCTTTTTCTTTATCTTTCATGAATCTGAATTAGCAAAGGATAGGGGATGCGATAACTAGCAGCCAGCCTGAGCCTTGGGCCACCATGACCGCAGATTCACACTGTGCCAGGGCAGCTTACAGACAGTGGCCACAGAAACAACGTTAAAGGCAGCAAATTGCAGGTGGAGATTTATCCCCTCTGAGAAAAGGATATTGGAGGATATTCGATTAAACTAAGGACGGGAAAAATGTGTATAGCCTTTTTTTACAAGCAGTGTCACCGAGGGCTTCACATACGCCCATAGAACTGCACCGAAACCAACCTAAGACCCTTAAGGAAGACGGAAACACTCCCAGGAAAACGTCTGATAAAACCAAAGAATGTGGAATATCTAATGTGTTGTGGTTATCATACATTACACTGTAAATAGACTGTTGGGTTCATGATGTCATCGTGTGATGAACCCTTACACCTCCAGCATCACCTTCATGTACTGTAATTTTCGGACTATAAGGCGCACCGTTATATAAGCCGCAGCAGCTAAATTTAATGATGTGTACATATATAAGCCACACTGGACTATAAACCGCAGGTGTTTTAATGTTTAATTACCATATGTAAAGAGATGGCTGCTTGAGGAAGCTCCTATGTATTAACCGTTAGCTGTTAGGTGTAAAAAATCCATAGATTAACCGCACCATTATATAAGCCACAGGGTCGAAAATTGTGAGGTTTATAGTCCGAAAATTACGGTATTCAGTCTGCAAGGTGCAGCCTTCAGTGCTATGAAAGGGTGATATTAAAGATTATACTCCCTCTCAACATTACCTATCTAACATTTTTATAGATTTATAGATGGCTAAATATCTTATATCATTGTGTCAAAACATGGCAACTGCTCAAAAACATACAATGGTGTTGTGTGTGTGTGTGGGACGGCTATTATATCTTAGCTGTCAAATTCTGTCTCCTTAGCATTAGCTGGAAAGGAAAAGGAGGGATCGAGAAAATTATAAACGGGCAATACTTAATCTGGCTGAATATTAATTGATACCATTTTCAGCCTTTTTTTCCCAGCCGTTGCTTAGCACAGCATCCATGATTTCGTTACAGGGGGAGTGCATGGGCTGAAACGCTTGTACACTGTACATAACAGATTTCACTCAATTAACTGGGTAGCGCAGGAGTGCATGCTAAGAAGATTTGCCCATCTGCTCTCTGGAAAGCAGTCTCCCTTTTTTTGGCGTTAACAACCTACCCATTTCTAGTGAAGAATGAGGCTGCAAGAGGTGAACTGGAAAGTGACAAGAAATCTATCAAGTGCACAGCCTAAAATGCACCCCCCCCCCACCACCACACACACACAAAGAGAGACAACCACACACACAACCACACACACAACCACACACACAAACACACACACACACCAGGGGATGTATGAAGCAAATAGCTGACCAAACATCAAAACAAAACAAAGTATGGCTGTCAGCGTGCATGAATTCTAAGACAAAGACGATCACAGATGCAGTCCTGATGAAAGAACACAATATGACCTCAAATTCCTAAGAAACTCCCAGCATGAAGCATTAGCTTCTGTGCTCAACAAACCACATCGTCTGTGACATGGACACCTCATCTGGCATAGGTCTTTCTCCTTCAAGAAATACAACAGAAGATGGGGCGTTATTATATTAGATTGAATGAAAGTAGACTCAATTTTATTGTCATTGTACACAGTGCAGTACAAAACCAATGAAATGCAGTTTGCAACTAACTGGAAGTGCTAATTGCAATAGCTTAGAACAAATAAGAATAGCTTAACATTACGACAGTAGTAGTATAATGAGATGTGGCAAAAGTAAACAGATGTACTGTATAGATTAAACAGTTAACGTTTAATCCATTGAAAATGGATAATGTTTCCAACTGTATTCATCCCAAACTCATTTCAACATGTGTTTAATGTGAGCAGGAATTATGCAGGAATACAACAAAATAATTAAACAAACAAATTAAACAAAACAATTCAAAATGTTCTGAAAATATGTACGCAGATACCGTAGGGCCAAATGTTTCGACTTCGACATCTCATCTCACGCCATCCATCCAAAACATGTTTCTTGACCCTTCTAACATATATATGTATATAGAACGCTTTTAGATGTACAATTCTTTAATGAGGAAAACAAGTTCTAAGGAATAGATTTCTTTCTGCTTTGATCCTAAGTGAGCTCTGAACAGAACCAGGGATTCAAAACAGAACCCTGACTGCAGCATAGTTCACGCTCCACGTCGATTCATAATTGTTTGGTTAGCAGAAATATTATATTTACATTTTCCCTGAACAATTTAAGAAAGCATCCGACCATCACTGGAAATGTGATTTATAGCGAGGCGGTGGCATTGTGGTTTGAATTAAGAATTTCTCATCTCTCTTGGAATTGTTTTGGATAGGGTTTAATTTCCAAATGATCAGAGCCTCTCTGAGTTTTGGCCCGCAGTGAAAAGTGTTCTTTCCAGGACTTTAAAGCATACCAACGTTAAAGGTAATATCAGTTTAAACGTTGATTTATTCACATTTGCACGTGAGGCTGGTTATACATGGCGTCTTCGTAACACCACTAATGTTCAACCTTGATTTGTGCATCGTATATTCCTCTCACGGCGTCAGAGATGAAACATGTGTCACTATAACTGAATGAAAAAGTTTAAGTTAACATTTAAATATCACAATTCCACTTACGCCCAGTGTTACACAATAAGGGCCATTAGAGGGTTACTTATCTGTTTATCTATTCGAACATGCACTCAGGTAGGAGAAGCTGATTTAATATTAGCTCTGAAACCTGATTACATTTGGCTCACCAACCATATTCCAAATTATCTCTCCATATCCCCCCTCCCCCCACAAAAAGTCACACATACACACAAACATTGACACATACTCATTGACACACGCGCGCACACACACACACACACACACACACACACACACACACACACACACACACACACACACACACACACACAGCCTCTAAGTCTCCAGTCTTGCTGTCAGTCACAACAGTCCTAGATAGGGGGACACAGCTGGGCCAGTGGAAAGGCAAGCGTTTCTCGACACACACACACACACACACACACAAAACCTCACACACACATTGAGACACACAAACATACAGGCTCACACACACACAGACAAACACACACAACCTCACACACGCACACAACCTCGCATCGATAGAAATCAACAATGTGGCGTCTTCTTCCCTACCCAGAATGCTTTGCATGTTAATGCAGGCCTCTCGACATGAGAAGCTCCTGGGCTTACTGATCATCTTACCCTCCCCCTCCCCCTCAGCAGGTTAAAGAGTCTTCATTTAGTCTTTTCTCTCCAAGCCACTCCCCTGCCAGGAGTCAGGCCAACGACACGCGAAGGTTTTCAACACAAACAACAGTCGCGTCAGCCGCTGCATCCTCGCTCACACAGGTGTCAGAGGATCTGTAGGCCCCCAGCTGGGTTCCACATTTCAATAACACCCCCTTCCAGACTCATCCAGCGCCCATTTTCCAAGATGCGGGAAGCTAAATCCTCAGGTAAACCTCTTGTTAGGAATTTGAAGAGGGAGGACTTTTTAGGAGAGTCTATAACCACTCTCTGCATCAAATCAAATCCTCGCTGTGGTGCAGAAGCAGGGAGTTGAAATTGAAGGTTTTGAAGACTTTGAAATCGAGGGGAATAAAAACACTGTTGAGGATATTCCAGGGTGACACTAAACATTTCCGCACATTTGCTACGTGAACTTCACTCTGAAACAACTACATCTCCAGGTGTTTAAAATGATTCCTATGGTTTATATCCTCATAACCTAAACCCACATCATTTGTCTTCTCATCCTATGGACTCAATGTTAGTCATGTCAGTACGTATGCCCACGCCACAGACTCATAGAAGGTAGGAGTTGGGTTGGAAACGTCTTTGCTATTCATCGCCCATTGTTAAGATCGCACTGTACATCGTAGCTGCTTAATAGCAAAGTCACAAAAAACGGCTTATAAATGATTTGTTTTCCTTTTGAAACTTTGTATATAGAGAGAAAACTTTCTGTCAAATAGACTGAATGTTGAATGGTTTAATAGAATGAAAGCATGAGCTCATACCCACTCTAGGCGGTACCTCTGAATCACCAAAAAAAGATGAATCTGCTTGGTTGGTTTTCTGATGTCTGACGAGAATAACACGTGTATAAGATTCACACAAAAACATGCATTTCAACTGTGTACCAAGGGAATGACAACCACACAGAACACATTCCCTTATAAACCCTCTGCTCCCTGAACACACAAAAACACACCCGTACTGCAACAGATTTACCTGACCCCTCCTGTAGGGGATTGGGAAGAAATCGAGGACCTAAAAAAAAAAAAACAGAACTCATTTTCTCTTTAATTACAGGCCATGCCACTACTGGAACACAAACAACACCTATTTCTCGTGCCCCAACGGGTTACCTAGGAGACTTCAAATTGCAGAAGATATCCGCTGTTACTGTGTGGGGCCCACCTGCAGTCAAATACTTGGTGTCCAAGTAATGACTCATCATTGTGCAATAACAATGTCAGAGGAAATAAAAGCTTCCCTGAAGTATTCAATACTCGCTCATTAAATGTTGCTGTGATGTGCTGTGTTGTGGTTACGGAAACTGAAATGAACCTGCCGGCCTGTGATTCTTTTAGCTATCACCAGGACAAAGATACATTTTCTGACAGTTGGAAGGTCAGGGAGGGTTGATTGGAGACAGTTTGATACTTGGAATACCTTCCAAACTAGAGTTAATGGGCGGAACATAACCACCGTGCACTAGGAGAGTAATCGCAGGGTCCATTAACAGGTTGGTGCTGTGTGTTTGTTAGAGGTTCAGAGGTGGTGTACTGGGAAGCACAAGTTGCAGACTTCAACCGTAAGACTTGAGACTTCTCCAGGACAAAGGGCCAATAGTAAACCATGCTGCCATGAGAAATGGCGCATTTTACCTCGTTTTTTGGGGGGATTGAAGGATTGGCATCTCCTTACAATCTAAACTTCGAGTTGAATCAACTAAAGCCAAGCTTTATTTTGAATGAGGGGGATGCATTACTTGGCATGCCATGAAGATGGTAGACCATCACAAAATCCAGTTTAACATGAATCACAACCCCCTAAAAACAAAGGAACAAACTGTCCAGAGTTTGAAGTGAGACATCAAAAAAACGCCAGAGAAGAAAAATACATCAGATAAATACATTCTCAGTCGAGGAGAAACAGAAACCTCAACAAGCCAGAAGACCTGGTGAAGCTGAGGTAACAGACATGCAGTGGCGTGCTCATTTCCAGACTGCCACTCACCCACACCGGGCCTCTGAGAACTTCTTCTATGCTCAATCAAAGAACCGCTCAACCACAAAGAACAAGTTAATGCCCAGACCTCCACACATCTATTGTTCAGCACTGTCGGGTAAGACTGACTGGCCGCCTGCCTTCGCGTCAAGTAAGCCTGTACATTCCTGCACATTCTCACTGAGAATAATAACAATAATTGTTCATAATAATCACATCATTAACATAATGTATTTATGTCGTAGATGACACTTCATAAGTAATGTCCAAGGGGATTTAAACCTGCAACCTCTTGATCGCCATTAAAACGGCCCAACCACCGATCTACAGCAGTCTATCCTGCCGAGAGACCATCATGCTCTTTGTTTGAATTCGAACCGACAGCGTCACTGCCGCTAAACTGGCCCAGATGGATTCGCTACAGCATTTGCATTCTGAGATTGATGAGGTAAAGCTTCTGAGAGCCTTTTTGTCGTTTTTTTTTTTTGTCCTTTCTCCCAAGTGTCTGTGCACACGTTGTTGCAGGCACTTACACGAGAGGATCTGGGATGGAGGATTAAACGACAGAATTCATTCTACCATCATACAACAACACGCGATGGAATGTGTTCAAGTGGATTTGGTAAACAATTCAATATACACTGGGGATAATTACACAAGCTTGTTGTTGTGTGTGTGTGTGTGTGTGTGTGTGTGTGTGTGTGTGTGTGTGTGTGTGTGTGTGTGTGTGTGTGTGTGTGTGTGTGTGTGTGTGTGTGTGTGTGTGTGTGTGTGTGTGTGTGGGGGGGGGGTAATGGCATTCAGGTAGACAAAAACATAATTGATATCTGTATGCTTAGAAAATTGCATTATATCGTTGTGTTGGGAAACCTTTCCCCTGCAGTCATGCACAATAGAGTAAGAGTGTTATAGTTTATTATAAGTGATCTGGGTTAATGGGTGCATTGTGTAGGTTAGGTTCTTTGTGCTCTGTGACCAAACCTGGCTGAATACCTACAGACTGGCATCATGCATGAACGCAGGAACAACACTCTTGTTGGACTGGTACAACACAGCCACAATGAACTGGTCTCTCTCCCTGTTAAATGTAACCACACCGGATAATCTGCAGACGTATTATGGTGAACAATGTAGAAGTCCTCTTTGAGTCCTCATCTAAATACTAAACTCACAAGGAGATAACACACCTTTATCTAGGACAACTACCGACAATGAAGAAAAAAAAATCCATAGACTAAATATGACCAATGTACTTTCAGCATTCGACTGTATACAGTGGAACAGAAGATACAATGGAATGAATGGCGGTTGGCGGCTAATCGGTTAGCTTCTCCAGTGAACAATCAACCGAACGGGCCAAATATTCGAGACAGTTTAGCCTCGGGCTGTAACTTGAAATGCGTCACAGGAATAGAGTGTGTGTGTGTGTGTGTGTGTATGTGGGGGGGGCATATGAATGGAGCCATCAAGTTCTCAGTCTAAATCTGCATCCTCTTCCACAACTGTGAAACGATAATGGACAGGAATGCTCTTGGCAAATACAGACGGTGAACACAGTTCAATCTCTTTTAGCTCACTTTGCCCATTATGCTTAATTATCCAGTTTCTAATGTGTATAGTCCATTAGACCGGCGCACAGTAGCCAAGATGAGACAAATGCCATGGATATATTAATAGATATGCATTGTCTGTCAGTCTGTCTGTCTGTCTGTCTGTCTGTCTGTCTGTCTCTCTCTCTCTCTCTCTCTCTCTCTCTCTCTCTCTCTCTTTCTCTCTCTGTCTCTCTCTCTCTCTTTCCCCCACACACACACCTTGGACTGATTGTACAACTTATCCAATGTAATGATTTATTAAAGTGTTGCAGAGCCAAAACACTGCAGTTGATGGACAATAGTGTCAGTGGGACGACGTGCTGTCACAGAGATCTCGACGCTTGGAAGCCAGAAATCCTATTTTAATACTCTTCAGTAGTACATGTTTGAAACCTGTCAAATGTGATTAAAGTACGATGCCACTAAATGAAAAAGGTCAACTAACAGAGACAGACACACAAAGGGCTTTTGAAGTTGTGGAGGAGACATATGTTCCCCGGCGATTGGAGATCGCATCGTTTTGTAAACATATTTCATCACTCTGCAGTGAAGGACATCACATACACACCACTTCCTGGTTGAAACATTTGAATGGATTCTAAATGCTGTTTTTAAAATGTCTGAATAAGATATTGTTGCTTGTGACAAAATGCATAACATTCATCGAAGCTGGCATTGCCCTCAACTCCTGAGAAGAGAGCAGCACTTAAAAAACTGCAGTTTCATGGTTTTGCTCTACACATTTATAAAATAAAATAAGATATCACAAATGTTTTTTATTTAATTATGTGCCTTTCATATAAGTGCAAGCGCATGTCAGTATATTCACGTAATAGGGATGACACTTGTGCTCATCATTGAACTTAAGACATCTTATAATTCACTCAGCGCTAGCAGTGACAGGCGGCGCTAATTAAGAATAGATTAGACAGATCTCCAACAGTATCCATGTGAAATAGGACCTTAGAAATCAATGAGGCAAACTTGACCACAACCCAACAGCACCTTGTTCCGAAGAAAGAAATCTGTTTCAAGGTGCCAAGCACGGATTTACAGTCAATATTGTCTTTAGCGCTCCTTTTTCAGGTTGCAGTAGGCCGATACAAGTAGTACATCTGCATTTAGTGTCTCCTCTCTGCCAAAACTTTATTAGCCAATTTGAATGGTCACTGCACGGCTCATCTCGTAAAAACTGAAGAATTGTCCAACTGGAACCCGACAATCCTAAATGGTGTCTTAGTAAAGCTGAGTGTGTCTTACATGAAGTTAACATAATGAGGTCCTCTAACAAAAGGATGTTATGGTTACCCCAGTTTTTTCATGTATTTTTCATTTCATTTTTGGGGGAAAGACATGGACTTTAATATGTCTTTGGTCTGTGATATTCCCATCGTCTATCTTTGCCACTGTCTCCTAGTAGAATACAGCACTGTGTTACCCAGCTACTCCTGATACACAAAACTGCCATTCTGATTAGTTTAGACTCCTTCAAACAAAACTCTGGAGACACAACATTGATTTTTGCACCGGAGAGTAACTGATTAGTCAATGTTTTTACGTTAAATAGTTCTCAGCCTTTTTTTCTTGAATCCCCTAACAAAACTCAGCTACAATAAAAGATGCAACTTAATTAGAAGTAAAAGATAATATTGGTCTATCTGTATTAGCCTAGCATGTGATTAACAGTTCTAAAATAGCCAGTGTCAACATGACCCTCACAAGAGGGTTACATTGTAAAATTGTAATAACAGCCATACATTCCGTACAGCAGATTTAAATATACCGTTACATGATAGTTTTATGAGAACTACTTTCTCATAAATTCTTTCATCGTAACTACTATTGGGTGAAATAATTGCAGTGAACCTGCACAAAATTTGCATCTTTATCTGTCGATATCCATCATCTGTCTCTGAAAAACAATGTCCTTCTCCTCAAGACAACGTCCTTATGACCCACTTAAACTCGTAAGTTTTCAATTTGAAAAGGTTCAGAGGGGCACAACCCTGGAGGGTTTCTCATAAATTAGTAACGCTGAGCGATGATAACTTCATCTGCAGAGTACAGCAAGGAGGACTCATAAAAGAAGGCATGAAATAAAAATGTCAGAATCTACCATTGCACATCAGTCATTGCACTGAATCAAAGGCCGTCAAGTCCATATTTCAAACAGTGGCTTATAATGTTTATAAGGGAAATTGGGATTGGTGGAGAACTGTGCTTTTAAAATAATCCAGTGTGTAAGAGACCGTGAGAATGTTGTTCCCCAGATTTTAGGTTATTATTGGCCTTTCTTGGTGTAGAGACAGAACTGTTTAATGCCTCAGATGGAAAGGGGAACACCATCCTGTAGTATCGTCCAAAGGTGGAGTTGAAAGGTAGAGTAACACAACAGCAGTGGGTCAAGAGAGAAATACAAGAACCTCGATAGAGTTTTCGGTATTTTTCATAAAGCATTTTATCTGTGAATTACTTGATTGAACAACTTCACTGACATTCAACCTATACAAAATGTTGATGAATTTAATTTATTTGAAAGAAAAAAAAAAAATCCAGGGATTTCTCAATATTTTAACAACCAGTTTGAATACCAACGTGATCATGTTATTAGAAACATTCTAATAGAAATCACTCCACACTAGTGTCTGGAGTGAAGCGTTGACAGGATAAACAAAATAAATGGAACAAGTTGTGTTGTTTCGGATCCAGCTGCAGTCAAGCGAAAGAAAACTCATTGCATGTGATTTCATATGGCTCTGGACCATCAGATCAGCATTGATTAGAGAGTGGAGACCAGCTGGCAACCGTGTACAACACTGAATACAGAGATTGATGATATTTACCATGTTTCTACAAAGCTCTGAAAAGTACTTCAGAGGTCGTAGACATCCTCAAAATCGATATCTGTAAGACTGACATGTCAAAGTTGATGGAGGCATGATTTCAGTCCAATGTTCTTTTTTTTGTCTTTTGGTCTGAAATTGAAGCATCTGGTCGCAGGCACATCTATTCCCCATGTGGAAATGGGTTTCAAACAAACCAATAAGCTGGCTGAAAGTGGACCAGGGTGAATTGTAGATTCATTCATACGGTTAACTCGTCATCAGCTGGGACAGACAGCAAGGACACTGCCACATGTGGACTTGGGCACAGTCTCATCTGGCTTGGAAACTCTCATCGCCCCCAAAAACACACAAAAGCTTACCACATGAATACCAACAAAAGAATACTGCTGTATTCATGTATTTTGACAGCAATATGAATAGGAGAAAACAATACACTCTACGTGTAAATTTGTTTCTCAATCGATACAAGACATGTAATATGTGAGCTGTATGGGAAACACCTGTAGGCTCAGCACACACGTGATGGTGCACAGGAGACCTGCCCTCTGGCACATCAAGCCATGCAGTATGTTATCATCATGATGAAGCTTCCAACCTGTATCCTGTCACTATAAACCATCCAAAAACACCCAGTGTGTTGACAAGAACCACAGAAGGAGAATAAAACAACGGAATTCAGATCGCATTCTTGTTCAGGTGTTCCGGAACCAGCACCTACTGTGACAAGCTTCAAACACGAGCACACTTTAACAAATGTAAATAATTTAGGATCCTGCCAACTCCCAGTTTAGTTTAACCGTCTCCCACGTTGATACTAAACACCCCCTTTCTTTTGTTGTTCAGCGCAAATCAGGAAATTAACTGTGACCACCGCACAACAAACCAAGCCTCCGCAGTAATGAGCATCAGGCGACGGAAATAAAGATAGTCTTGACACAGCCCTCGGATTTCCTATGCGTGGAACGTCACGTTATTTTACTGTAAAACCTGCTTGTTTCAGATAAGAAGCGTGTGCTTATTGTTTTGGAATCCGAGTAGATCTGATGCTTTGCCGTGGCTTTCATGTAACCGTTGCGCATTAATATTTAATTTCTCAGAGCACAGGCCCAGGAAACCAATGGTGCCTGACTGCTGACAACAGAGAAAGCAAGCAGTACATCGACCGTAGGGCTATCTCCGCCCCATCTCTGAGGGAATCTTCAAGGATTTCGATACACATCACTCTAAGGAACCTTGGCCTCCATGCTCGAGTAGTGGTGACCTTTCCGGCGAGACGAGGAATGAAGTCAGCTGCAGTGATAATAAATGTAATTTTGCACTTTTCTTTGCCCCCCTTTCCTCTCACTATCATTGAGGGGGAGGAAGATAAAAGTACTGCAGTTAGGATGAGGACATTCACTTCTACAGTGTCTCCAAACAGGTATCTGTATGTAATGTATGTAGGTGCTGAGGCTCTG
The DNA here is from genome assembly GCF_054491055.1 of Hypomesus nipponensis. Classification (NCBI taxonomy): domain Eukaryota; kingdom Metazoa; phylum Chordata; class Actinopteri; order Osmeriformes; family Osmeridae; genus Hypomesus; species Hypomesus nipponensis. The sequence goes on along the minus strand of NC_140380.1, from coordinate 10,622,298 downwards.
GGAAGGATGAAAAATAATATGAATTAAAATGTTAAAACATCTCAAGTTAGCTTCTAACCAGAAGGACAAACAGTAACAGCTTGTAATGCAGGACTAGCATCCCAGTTCAATAGTGCGTTGTCAGGATATGTGGGGCAACACACAAACACACTGAAGCACAGATTAAATAGTTACAGTGCAAAACAGTGCAGTGCAACGAAATGTATAGGTGCAAGGTTGTGCAAGAGACAAGAGTCTGAATGTAGAGCAGAGATGTGCAAATTCAGACAAAGTTTTTCGGTGCAAACAGTAAGACAAGTCATGAAGGTGTCATAGCTCGCCCTTGCCCTGCTGCTAATTTTATCAGATGTGCCGCTTCGGTTCGGAGGCACTATTATTTGCAGGACAAATGTGCTTCCCCCTTAGGCAGACAAATGTGTGTGATACACTCCACTGAGGACAACAATACACACCCCTGCCCCTTCCCGGCCATAGATTCTCCTCCAATACAGGCTCTATAACCAAAGGGCACAGAGACTGGCCACCCCATGATTAATTAAACCACTATCAGCCTCTGTTCTGGTATTAATCTATCGAGGGCACCTTTCCAAAGCATCTCACCTGTCAGCAAATTACCATATTATTTATCATGTTTCCTCCCTAAAAGGAGACTCCTATCTTTTATTCATGGCTTCCTCTGGTACACACACCAAGGTCTGTGGAACTACACTGCGTGTTCGGTAAGAAAAGAATGGAGCCCTAACAATTTTTCTCTCCCCGTGAGGTTCCGTCTCTCTCTCTCGCTCTCTCTCTCGCTCTCTCACTCTCTCTCTCTCTTCTCCTTTAGGTCTAGATCTTCGTGGATGGGATCATCTTGAGGAAGAGAGAGAGCTCGGAGTTGGTTCTCTGGGCGGATGTGGAGAGATCCCCCCAGCAGGTGGACTGAAGCCATCCCTCAGACTGACACGTGGGGGCAGGGGGGGCGGCCACTTCAAACTGCCTCCTCCTGGCTGCCAGGAGGGGGAAGAAAAAGGACCTTGTGTTGCACCGATAACAAGTTTCTCATCTTTGTTCTTCCATTCTTTTTTTCTTTTTTTCACCGAAGCTGCAACTGTGTTGCAACTGTGTTGCAGCTGCTCTGCCGTCGATGTGCAGGGTGTCGGACGAGCCCGGGGTAGATAATGACAGTGGGTAGGTGTCTGGGTTTAATTGCCATCATGTGACTTATAATTGTGAGATTGGGGCTTATGGACTGGTGATAGCCTGTGGTTAGGGCTCCTCAGGTGATTAGCGGTAAGTAATGATTTACTTTGCTACTGTGCTATTTTCTGTTTGCTAGCATGTTTGCAAATCCCCCCCCCCCCCCAAAAAAAAAAAAAAAACATCCATTACAACAGCAGGTTAAGACAGATTGATCAAATGCTACTTTTAGGGTTCATCACAACAGGTCAGATATTCTTCCTACTTTCCAAAGGAATCATATATAATGAGTGTAAATAACTGCATATGATTGCAACTGATTTTTGACATGAAAATGATCCAGTTTTGTCTCCCTGTTTTCCATTGTTCTGGTGTCAATACTGAGGTTACTGAAGAGATGCAATCAACCCAACTGTCATTTACCCACCAGAAGGCACTTGAACTTAAGGATGAAATGCTGATAATGCCTGTTACTCATAGTATAGTTCATCATACCGTCTTAGACAAACTATCTTTGATTTACCTGCTGATTTTCCTGCGGAAACAGCATCCAGAAACCCAGCCCTTTTAATTCACCTTGAGTCTGCAGCAAACACAGGATCAGAAAATAACTAGTGCAATTAGAAACCATCACACACCAACACACCAATCTACGTATATATATATATATATATATTTTTTTTTTACTTACAAGAAATTCAATGGCAATGACAATATAATTATCTAGGAAATTACCCAAATTCCAAGGACAACATTAATTGTTTAAAGAACACTTTCATTAGCCCAACACAGACCTCTCCATGGCCCTATGGTTTAGAATTTATTTTAAAAACCTGGTTCATGCATCTACATTAAGCACCAGTGGAAGTATGAATTTGAATTAATTTCACCTCAAATGTGAGTGGCAGTGGTATTTGCTGGCTGCATGGAGAAAGAAATTACAGTCTTGCAAGTACTGTGCAGAAGGTTTGTCAGAAAAGGTATAAATTACATTCCTGGCACTTGTGATCTCTTTATTTCGCAGCGACCGATCACAACGTCAAGATTTATCTGGTGGTAAATATGGGATTGACTTACGAAAGCTGCAAACCTAACTGCGAAGCAACTTTCCTGACCAATTATTCATTAAAATCAAAAAATGTAACTGGGTAGGATTGACTGCATTATGAACAGATTGCCTATGCATTGCATTGTTATCTCTCCACAAGGAGAAATCCTTTGCTAATTAAACCTTGATGGACATGATACCTTTGACCTCAGCTGAAGGTTGAGTCTCACTTGCACTCAAAAGCAGTAAATTTCATAGGATGATGCCGGGGTTGCTGTAAACAACCTGCCTTTTATGGCTCTCATTATTTCCAATGCCAAGTGAGGGACATCGAACTGCCAGTGGAGGAGAGAGCAGCACTCAAAGTCAGTACTATATATTTTAACATTTAGCTGCAAACTGCTTTCTGTATAGGCTGCATTGTTAAATTGTCACGGTACAATGTTCGTTAAAATTGAGTCGCAATCATGTCCTTCAAATAAATAAAACTGCACTTTCTATCAATGCGGCAATACAATCTGTCCAGGGAGAAGTGGAACGAGGTGTCATAATTGCGCGACACTCCCAGTCAGTATATGCGATGTAGAAGCATACCCCTCTTATCTTCAAAGGAATGCAAATGTAGAATAATGGCATTGAAGTCCTATGTTTTATTTCATCCCATCTTTCCAGGAGCCCAGAGTCTCATTAATTGTTGGGCAGATACATTTTGCGGAGATGAAAAGGTGGGTTAAAAGCAAGGCCCACTCAGATTTGTTTACACTGTTGTTTTGTACCTCATCCACGGTGTCCTTTTCCAGAAATTTCTTCTCTGAATATTTGCAGAAAAATATGTTTTATAGATTGGGAGTGTGACATGACAGATGGAAATTGCAAATTAACTTCATTGGTGGCTCTTTAATGCTGGATCAAAGTTCATTTTCCCTCCCAAACTTCAAAGATGCGTTCAGTACTGAATTCACATCAGACTGATGCACATAGACTCTGTGTAAACAAACACCGTAATCAAAATTACGATTGCATAACCACTCATTATCTCACAACAGCACAGTGAGAGGTGATGCAGATTGTCAAGCGATCCATAATTCTTGAAAAAGCAGACAGCTTGGCTCTGTGCTGTCGTCCCAGTCTGCAGTTCACCCCTTCCTGTGATCATGAACGTATATCCAAGTCTAATTGTGTCTTGAGATATGTTCCTCCAGTACACCTCGTAAAAATGGCTTCACAATTACGAGATGTTTTACAAAACTCAACAACCCTTTCTTCAGATGTTTTATACCTGGATGAAAGAGATTCCACATTTCTGATTGAACCTGACATTGATTATGAATTAATGAACACACCCTATAGATGCACCAACCTAGACGTTCTAGTTTGTATTGTGGTTCATTACAGGGTCACTTTATTTTCAATGATTTAAAGTCTGGGAAATTTGGGTCAAATAAATACAAGAGGCAACACATACTTGTGCCTGTGCCAGGAATACCAAAACTGCTGTATGCGTGTGCAATCTCCAGTATCAGTATCAGATGGGATCTGCGTACCTTGTTATGGTTGACAATGAAAATGGATCCATTGGCACAGAAGACAGGGTCATCTTGATGTTTGATTATGAACAGTAATTTAAGAAAATGTATGTTTTGTCGTGTTCCGCTTTACCAGGCAACAGATTGAATCAACACATGCCACAGCTGTGACAGTGTGCGATATGAAACTTAGCATTTGATGACTTCACATGTTGAACTCTGTGCTCATGTTGATTATTGTGCATTGTCCCTTTAAATAAAGAAATAAAAAAATGTATGCATATTTTCAATAAACAAAGAAAGCTTGGTAACATTATTCTGAGTTGATATCAATTTGGGTGTAGTATAGTAATATAGTGCCATAAGGTCTACTCTGGAGCGTATACGAGAGGAGCCAGGCGTAGCATCAAAGTGTAAGTCCTCATCCGGTTCGCAGTTTTACCTCACAAGAACTAAAATGTTATGTAGCTCTTACTCCTCTGATCCTGGGGTGAAAGGCATCAGGGGCACTGTAGCCAGGTCTACACTTCCCAGAGCTCCGTAATCTGACCAATTTAATTCCCCTTTCCAACCAAGATCCAGGGTTCCTCCTGGGGTCGTCTACATCAGGCTTTAAGCCATGTTAGGGCCTGTGCATCTCCACAAGGTACAATGGGTTCTCAAACATCAAAAGTTTGAAATAAGGGAGATTGTAAGCGGGACCGTCATTTACTTTGTTTTCCACCAGTTGTGAATCTGATCGTAAGGTGCTGTTCATATCCTTCAGCCTGCAGTCAGGAGCCTCTGTAGCAGGTTGGTTATTTTTTGGACACCCGGGACCAGGATATAACATTATCGGTGTTTTTCAAGTCATTCTGAATGTGCACTCCAATCTGGAGTGTTCTCAAAATACCTCACAAAACAATTGGTTTGCTGCTAAGTGAATTTTGTAGAAAATTCATTCAGTTTTCATTCAGCAAATTAGAAACCATGTCTCCTGCAATTATTCCAAAATATACAGGAGGAAAAGAAATACAGTAGAAACCACAGCTGAATAATGCACAATGCCAATCACAAATTGTCTTTGGAGATAAATAGATTAATTCCCTTCGAGAGAGCTAATTGCAATTATAAATAATGATCCCATTGAGTATACTCTCTGATTTTAATTACTACTAACAACACAGGCTTCAGTTACTGTTACAATAACAATCGATATGGCAAAAGGATATGTGCATTTAATCATTGTAATGGTTTTTAGTTTTCCATTCATCAAGGACTAAACCCATTAGAACCTAAAAGGGTCAATATGACAGACATTCATACAAAAATGAAATAGCTCCATATATCGGGACAGAAAGAAATGATGCACATGAAGGGTATGGTGAACGTTACAAATCACGAATGTTTTTCAAAAACATTCGTAATGAAGTGACACCGTATATGACCATATTTTCTCTTCTAATTGGTCTGGTTGGCCTCTGCGGTTTCGATCGACGTGTGTTTGGATCATTCTGAGGTGCCCTGAATGCACCATCACACATTTGTCTATACCTTTTCTTTATCTAAAGGGTGACATCCAGCTGCAACAGGACTGTGAAGCATTTCTTTCACGTATGAGTCGCTATACCAATCATTGCTGCAGATATTAAACAGACTCACAGACAAGATAAGTAAATATTGAAGCCTGGTCATTGTCCGTGAATGATAAACAACTAATCTCATGAGATGCCGTAAACAATGTGTGTATTCATGGTCATGAAGAAGAATGACAACCACAACAAGCAATATTCTGGTGTGCAGTCTAATTCACGGAGAGGGATTGGTGAGTATAAGCAATAAGTCATCATTTGGTATGGTTGATAGGGTAAAATCCTTTGGATTTACAGTGACATACAAACCAAATGTCACAAGTTAAAATATTTCTTCATACATTGTGCTCTTAGTTAAATCCACAACCGTTTTGACAATGCTTGAGAATAAGCGAGTTTCAACAGATTAACTACACCTTTTCTGATATACTTGAAGTTCATGGAGTTTTATTTTAGAGCAGACTTTCACCTGTCATATAGAGAGGAAATGATATCACACCTTGGTATCGCTGTTCAGTGTTACAATTATTTCTCACACTTCCTCAACACTCCTTCCTTCTCTAAGTCTGCCCAGGGCAGAGATACTTATTGAACCCTTCAAATGTGTACAAGTCTCTTCTACTAAAGGCGGTGAAGCACATTGTACTGTCGCCAATCACAGGAAACTTCTTAACAGCAGTAACAACCAGATAACTCCCAGTAGACATATTGATTCAAAAACGATAAACAACATGGGAGGTCTTGCATCATACAATAGAAGTATTGATTTTTGGGATGACTCATTGTAATGCAGTGTACGTACAGAACAGCCATATCTCCCTGGTAGATTTCATCTCAAGTTTAAATTTGGATACCGCATGCAATTTTCAGCATTTCCTCGGGAATCCCGTATTTCATCTGTTTGCTATTCACGCACGCTGTTCACATAACTGTAAACGTGAAAGCCTTAAGTCTTAAGCTGGGGGATATATTTGTTTTATTTGCATGGGGACGTGTGTCAGGGAGTCAGGTGGCTGAGCGGTTAGGGAATCGGGCTAGTAATCTGAAGGTCACCAGTTTGATTCCCGGCTGAGCCAAAAATGACGTTGTGTCCTGGGGCAAGGCACTTCACCCTACTTGCCTCGGGGGGGGAATGTCCCTGTACTTACTGTAAGTCGCTCTGGATAAGAGCGTCTGCTAAATGACTCAATGTAAATGTAAATGTGCCTGCTGATGTAAAAGGTCAACAAAGTCAAGTGCAGGAAACACACGGGAAAACATAAAGTGCAAAGAGAGGATTACGGGAGGGAGGGAGGGAGGGGGTACAGGTGGAGGAGAATTAACTAGTGTAAAGTGGCATGAAGGGGGGGTGTTGCCATTGATGAGTATTAATGATGTTGGAGAGGTGCAGCGAAACATGCAGGAGGAGGGCAGCTGAAGACACACTGTAATGGATGTGGCTGGCTTGTGGAAGAGGAGGATCTGGGAGGATTGCATTGCAACGCATAGGTTGCAGGATATTAAAAATTAATGACTCCATCCCAGTGATTTACGACAACATGGGGACAGCGAAAGCTAACTTGTGTGAGATAGATGATGGAGCCACACTTACAGAAGACGGATGCGAGCTCAGATAACTGCTGTACTCCTTCATGGGCAAGTAACCCTCCTGAAATGCATTTCCTGGGCTACTTCGTTCATCTTCAGGTATGAGGTCTTAAACGTTGATGTGCTTCTTACCACACGAAAACAACCTTGCAATTGTCATTTGTTACAGACAAGCTACCCCTTCTGATATTGTCATGAATGCAGAATACACTCAGAAATGCAACATCCAGAATTCCATTAGAAATGTACTGAACTTTCTTTTTCATTATAAGAAAAAATTTATTTTAGCATGAAATGGTTGGTGTTCTTAGCGAATGTGATACTGACTTGCATAAATGTGACAATGCAATTGTCATTATGATGCTAATATTGCTATTAATGTGATTGTAAGAGATAAGGATAATAAGCATGAGCCAGTTTAATTAAACAGACACTCCATAATAGAAAATTGGTCGAGGACGGAATTATTAAATAAGTTTAGGGTTAGATTCATTTCAAGTGTCTCACAGTCAATATATCAAACACATACAAAAACTATTTGGTAACTAAGAAACTAAGACAACTTGGCTTCAATCGCAGTAATAATGAAAGATTACAGATAATACATTTATTTTTCGGCTAATAATAATGAATGAATCCTCCGCCTTCTCCTTTTCGTAACAATGAGATTGTGCTTCTCTGTACCTTTTATCGAGCCTTGACCAGGAAGCTTCAGCTAATGACACCGTCATTTAGCCACCAGGCCCACAGCATGTTCAACACTTCATTGGTGTTATTACTCTGAGTAATCTGAGCTCGTAAAAAATGATAACTCGCATCCAGCCAAGCTAATAACCGCATCAGAGACCGGCAAACCATCTGCTCCGTACTTTGAAGGCAGTGGGCAGACTGACCAAATTGAGGAGGGTGTACCTAGGAGGGTAAATGACTCCAGCTGCCAATTCTCATTGCTCTGTCATCATCAAGAGACTTCTGTGTGCTCACAAATTAAAGATGCAGCCAATTAATTGGCCAGCAATTGTTAACGGAAGATTATAGGCAAAAACTATAATAAATCGGTTTCTGGCAGCTACTTTAAAATGGCATGTTACCTATTGTGTAGTCTGAAATGGGTCAGTGCATCATATGTCAAATTGGGGCTCTTTTTAACCTGTCTGAATGAGAGCAAGTATTTCCTTATTCAAGTATATGAAAAAAACTACTTAAACAAGAGCTGAGATTAGATCCGTTTTGTTTCATTCATAGCAGGGTAGAAAGTTACAGGTATGTCAAAATATCTGTGTTGGCAACAACCATGTATGTTAGGCTATATGAACATCATTTATCGGTTTCAGACCGAAAACATTTATCAGTGGATCCCTATAAGTCAACTTGCCAAAGATGCAACCACAATTGACCGTTAACTTAGTATAATGTTCTTCTGAAGAACTTCGCTAACTAGTCTTTATTCGGCCTGCAATTAAACAATTTTTGCTAATTAGCAAGCAAATAACAACTGGAACAATTATTTACCATGCCAACCATGTAGCCAGCTGCAAAATAACAAAATTGTCTCTAAATAACAAGCTTAGTTGCCAATAAGATTATTATAGACACTAGGGACTGGATCCAGTCTAGTTATCTGTATATTATTATTATTATTACATTATTATTAAGGCCCCTACTTGTATTTGGGTATACATTATGAAAACTTGCTCTGTCAATTGTTGTTTGAGTGTAAAGCTCACAAGCTGAGCAACTTGCACAAACTACATGCAACAAAATGTACTGTACATCAATGCCAGAGCAAGGATTATAAAGGCTGAGTTGTAAAAAAATGCCATACAGTAAACTACTCCAGCTTTGGAAAACAGTGCTTAACTTATCGTCAGAATAATGTTTACGTGTGGCAAGAAAAGGATTTAAAAGACATCATTAGTTCCAAAATACCAGCCATACATCATCTATCACCTTGGGGAGGTGACGAGTGAATCATGGCAATTAACAGGATGAGATGGATATCACTTGGTGGCCATGAAGGTGTGAAGACCAGTCTGGGAACCAGACCAGAACGTTCTGCTCCACACCTCTCCGCTCTAACGCTAAATGTCACCAGAGAATACTGCTGTGAGAACTGAGAACCCCACTGTGCCTTCCACGGACGTGTCGTCTCTCTGTCCGCTGTGTTCTCCTTCTGGCCCCGGGGCAGCATGGCTGCATTTAGACCTGGCAGATTCACTTTGGGTGCAGTACCGTTGTAAGGAGGTGTCACCACCCTGGTGCAATGGGCTAAACTCACCCCCTTCCGGACTCCCGTGACACTCAACAGAAATTTAAATCAGAGACAATTGATTTAGAGTCCACTTAGATGACGCACAGAAACTGGAGTGATTAAATCCATGGCCACCACAAGCAAATGCCTTCTCAGTCTCCAATGTCTCTTGCTCGTCTCTCTCTCTGTGTTTCTGTGTTCTAGAAGCATTCCTTATGAAGTACATAGTTGAAAGATCATAGAACATTTCATCTTGAATATCTCAGATTACTTAGTGGCAAAGGTGGCAGGGATGCACCAAATTAAACTACTAGTACTGCATGTGAGATCTGTGTTGGTTAAGGGCTTTGTCTGTTGGCATGTCGGCATTGAGAGGGGAGAATCAAAATGTTTATGACAAAATACAACAAAAATACATGCAGCGTTCAGTGCGGCAGTCGAAAATGAACAAGTCAAAATGCCATGGTGCCATCATCCACAGTGACTGCCGAGTTTTTGTCCTGGGGTCAAAATGGAGATCTCTTCAAGATAGCTGTGAGTGTCAGAGAGAGACTCCCAGAGACGACTCTCTTTCACCAGGATGACTCCCACTTTGAATGGTGCCAGGCTCTTGCAAAACCGGGCTGGGATGTGACATAAGACCCACTTTACTCTTCTTCCCTGAGGCATGAATACACACACTGTCTGCACTGCTCCAAGTCTAGCATGAATTGAAAGATTCAGATGCGGGGGTGTTGGCATCACACTCTGCAAGTATGAGATGGGTGGCCACAAAGTTAAACCCTCCCACAAAGCTTCTCAACAATAAGAATAATCTAATGTCATTGTGCCAATACAGCAATTTACCTACTAACCCAGCCAGAGCGACAGGACTCAGACTGGGAATCCACACCCTACTTGGCGATCACAACACATGGCATATTTTAAAATGCATGCGCAAATCAGCAACGTGGAAAAACACTAGTGTCAATTTGGTTGCGCTGTTTTTGTGTTACTGAAAGCGATAACCAATATAAGGCAATTCAGGGGGGGTAGTGTTGTATCGTTTAACTATTTTATTTACATTCACAAACTGTTTTCTATTTAATTCCATTCCAATACGTATTTTGTTTTGATTATATTGAGGTGTGCTTTTACCCAGCGGTAGAAAAGTCAACCGATTCTGAGCAGACCGTAAGATTATAAATGTAATGACTTACTTTAACACAGCGCTGTCTCCCTGTCGGACCGTGATGTTGTCCTTTGATATAGAATCCCCGCTTCTTGCCGGCACTCCTGCAGGTACAAGGAACAACAGTCTTAACCCGACGACAACAAGGCATTTCCAGGGTACGACAAAATAACCACAAATGCCCATTTTCCGTCACTGCGGAACTTCCACCACAAAAAAAAAGAAAAAAAAAAGAAAAAACTTAAAAACGTCAAATATTCCTTCTGCGACTCGAAACGGTCGATGATGCTGTTGGGGTAGACGACCTCTATTCGATTGCCTCAATGGAAAAAAACGAACAAACAGTATTTAATCCCGAAAACCAAAAGTATCTCTCCTACGCCTGATGACAAAAGCGCATATTCTTTATCGGGAAATTCCAAGTACAATCACTATCGGCTCCGTACAAAACCAACTGTGTGCGTTTTCGAAGAGATGCCGACAGTCTCCTCTGTTCCGTGTATGTTAGGCTGTTTGTAATCGGCGTCAGATGAATGCACACGCATAAATGCAGCAGCCGAGTATCCTCTTGGAGAGTTCTCGCATCACCCAGCACGGCAGTGGCTCTAGAAACAAGTATGAGTGTCCTCAAATCAGTTTCGGATCCTTATTTGTTAACCGAAGTACTTAAACTTCTTGGCCATGCAGCTTCGACGGAATCAAGAGTGATCACTTCATATGAGTGGCCTATCTCGCACAGCCAGTCTGCAATGCTCTGCGCGCTCAGGTTATAAACCTCTCTGAATTACTGAAGCAGATAGCGCATCACGGCAACCGCTATGCTCTTAGAAAACGAACACACACAGTCGACTATCATCGTCCTTGAGACTTGTTCGGATGCTGATGAGGAGTTTGAATATTTTAAGGTCGGCATTGTTAATGCATTTCCTTGATGATTGATTGGTTGGAAAGAGCCTATGATATAGGGGTTAGTATTGGTACTTGCCCACAGATACCCCCTAATTTACAGATGCAGTTCAATTTATTCTGAGGTTGTTGGTAGGGAGTTATGATGATGACCCATGGGCTGAAAAATTGGGCGAAGATAAGAGTTAATTAAAAAAATACATCTGCCTGGAAAGCAACCTGACTCTACAAGCTACACATCTCAATGGCTTTAATTAAAACCTCCTTCTGACCTCAGCAAATGTTAAGATGTGTAGACTTAATTATGAGGGGAGGAGGGGGGAGGCGTTATAGGTGAAACATTGGTGGGCAACCTGTACAGCAGATGAAGGTGAGGGCATTTAGTCACCAGGCGGCTTTATACTCCACCAGTTTATCACACAGACAAACTGGATCTTAATTCAGTCAACCTGCATCCTCTTCATCAGAAGTCAAACACACTATGTCTGAGCTTTCCACGCCCCTCGCTGATCCTTCAAAACAAACCTGGCTGAGAGGGGCTGAACATTGTGCTCAAAGAGAGAAACGAACAATGAATAGGTACCGATTGTTGATTATAGACGAATTCAATTTCTGGAATAAAAAGCCCACTGCCCCAATACGTGATGGAACATTTTCATCCGTGTTTAAACGTATCGAGTGTGCCGACGTCATCTATGGGAATGATGAATGGAAGTTTTGGTCCCAGGAGAGATGTAACACACAGCTCTGCTGATCTGGGACATCTTCTTTATGACTTTCTCTGAGCGGAACTGAACTCATAGATGCTATTAATCGATACTGAACCGAGTCAATAAAAGATCCTCAAAGACCTCAGAGTTACAACTAAAAATATCAACGATTCTCCATTCTAACCAAAATACAAAGGGCACGTGAACAACATAAATATATTATTTCTTTAATAGATATTTCCTGTTGTCAACAGCCTGGCTATGACAGAAGACTAAAGTTGTTTGGCAGATGATTCATTTTCCAGCAGCACAACTATCCTAAATGCACAAAAATCAACCTTGCACACTGGTGAATCACAGTAATGAGAGTGATTAACTGGTAGATAATTTTCAATGAGATTACATCATTCCCTAATGAGGGATTGGTATCGCATTTGTTGTTGTCGCTAGTAACCAGTTACTTTTCTGCCACCCCTCAAAGCAAACAGAGCCAGTCACTGTACGTAGAGTTATGTAGGAGGATCCTGAGTTAGATTTACAGAACTGCATTTATAAGCATTTTTCTGTTTTTCTGTAGTCGTTCATATTTGACCTTGTATTTTTCCATGGTACATAGTCTTTTATGCATTTAAATTGTAAGTATTCCGTTTGGCATATATGCAAACTGAGCCTTGTCTGTGCTCCAGGCCCAAATCAGTTTATGTAATTTTAAGGACAACTGTGAGTCAAATTTAAAACTGAGGATACAAGCTTGAGGTAAAATGCATTAAGGTGGGATCCACCAGGGTGAATTCTCTCACTGGAAGGTTAATGCATCCTAGTTAAGGTTTTTTTTTATTAAAAAAATTTCAGATGGAACTCATTCCTTAATTTAAAATGAATCAGCTTCTCGGATCAAATTTGGCACTGGCACATCAATGACAGGTACAAGAGAAAAGATTCGAGCTGTAGAAGAAAAGGTCATGCACATTTTCACATCGTTAATCGTTCAATTTCGAGGGATTACAGTACTGTGAGAACCAATCACAAGCTTTCCTAAATAATTGATGAATTCTGGAATCCAATACTCGATTCTGAACTTTACCGCGGTAAATGCCGATATTTTGGACCCTCATAGGCACCTGGGTATCGTATAAACACGACAGTCATGTGGCAGACAAAAGGGACAAAATGAAAAGAATGTGGTATCTTACTGGCACAATTTCCTAGGAAGTCAGTGAGGTGATTTCATTCATAGAACTTAAATAACTGAATAGTAGGCTTGTACAAATTAGAAATCAAGTAATAATAAGGTTGTGGTTACCCTTCACAACATGAGTGAAACACAGATGAACAAATGTCGGTTTGAACCACCTGTTTACAGAACCAGACACATCAAGATGTGGATTAAACCCACCAACCTACTTGGCCCCAGGACATGAAATTGCAATCTCAAACCCTTTAGTATCTGTGCATCTCTGAAACTGTTGAAAACAGTGCTGTGTTTCAGCCATACAGAGCTCCTCGGGGCACCAATACAGTTACATCATATCTTGAGCGCAGTATCCAATCACAAAAGAACAAGAAAGGAGCAAGACAATGTAAACATCGGTACGAATGAAAGTATACAGCAAAGTGTATACATGTATCATTGAACAGCCGAGAGCATGATAGGCCTATTGCGGACTGTTAACCTTACAGACAAACAGCCGTGGCCACACGATACCTGTGCTATATTGTCTTATTTGGATCATCAAATGTAATGTAAGATTACGTGAAAGTGGATTAAGTCATTTGCCTGAGTTGTAAGCACTTGCTTAGAAGCGAAAGCCCTCTTTCTCTCCTATTTACATATTCGATTATCTTAACTCAATGAAGATGATTGCTTTCAGCATACTTCAGGATAACGCTGGTAAATGGCTCACTGGGGCTTTGCAATCCTGCCAGCGTTTGTTTGCTGTGGCCAGCCAAATGTAAAGCGCTGTTATAAAAAGTCTGGGGGGCACAATTACGACTGGCACTGGGAAGGAAAGCGTTGGCATTGAGAAGAAAAATGAGGCTAAAGAATTCCCATTTTTCTTATCTCCAGAAAGGTCGGAGAGGTCCAAGAGAGAGTACACTGCTGTATCTCTTCTGGAAGCTAACAATGAGACATTTCCATAAACGCTGAGCTCCGTAAACAGTACTTGCTTGCAATTTTCAAACACCAATATTGTCGGATGATGTCATGTTCTCCCAACTGGGAGTCTTAACAACCTGTAAGAGTCCGATCAGAAGGTACTATCAACATTGGCTTCAGACGTGATTATAGATGCATCGCCAATGGTAATTAATTGATCAATAATAACGAACGTCATTTCAAAACGAGCCATCGTGCTTTATAATTGTTTCCCAGCGGGATTTAATGCGGTGCAGGTAATGTATGTTCTTGAAAGGTGCTTGCCTTGACACTTTCAAGGGGAAGCATTAATTAAGAAAAATACTCAGTTAAATGGAGCCACACACACAAATACAGATGTTGCATGACTTCAATATGGTGTACAGAGACAGTTGGTTCAGGTGATCAGAGTAGATCCAACATATTCAAAGATCCATATGACATGAATCTTTGAACAAATCTGTTTACCATCAACACAAAAGGAGACTAATTATGGATTGCCTATCTTATCTGGTTGGTAAACAGTCTTGTGGTTGCCAACTAAGGATACAACGTGTTTGGAAGAAACCATTGAGTGACTTGTTGCTATTGTAGGTTAGATATAACGAAGTTAAGTCTTGTACTTGCTGTGTAATATTTTACTGTTGATTGCTCTTTTACAGGTACAGTCCTGCACTTTTGTGGTTCATGTTGTTTTATTTGTAACTTGTATAACTGCATGCTCTTATGGGTCTTCCCTTTTGGCACTTGTTTAGCTTTTTCACAATGTATGCTTCATGTTTTGGCTCCTTGCAATGTTTGGGACTATCTCGTTGTTATGATCAGTGACCTATGCTCTTTTGTAAAGCTCTCTCTTGGAAGTCGCTTTGGATAAAAGCGTCTGCTAAATGAATACATGTAAATGTAAAATGTAAACCATCATGCATTTGCTTCTCTGCATCATAATATCCTGGATTGGTACAACAGTGTGTAGGTTTGTCTATACACCTGTTACAACACATAGAAGATAGATGGAAGATAACATTTTGGGGGAGAAATCAAAGATTTGAAAAGCTTCAGGGATCTCTAAATAAGACGTGATGACGTCATGTCCCTTTGAATGTCAGAGGCAGGTATGCCAAAAACCTTTCAGCGCTGTATTACAACATCAACATTTCAACATGTATTTGTATACATTTGTATAGCCCTTTTTACATGCTAGCATGTCACAGAGGGCTTCACATACACCCATAGAACTGCCCCTAAAACAACCTCAACCCTCAAGGAAGACAAGGACAAAATCCCATCAAAACTGAACTACAGAACAACATGACACTAGAGCTTTCTGGACTTGAAATAAAATAGCAACTTCAGCATAAAACCTAGCACATCTCTGTGAGAGGCCTCATATGTACTGTAATTTACTGGTTATAATTCTGCATTGACTTTAACTTCAGCTTTACACAGTGTGTGTGTGTGTGTGTGTGTGTGTGTGTGTGTGTGTGAGGGTGTGAATAGAACAATATCATCTTTTATTCTCTGTTTAAAGTCCTTTCTGTAATTGTCTCTGACAGAAGAGTACACCATATCACTTCAAGATTGTTTTAACTGTATTAACTGGCACTTGAAATTCTTACTGCCTGCCTCAACAAATGATCGATTCATGGTTGGCGTTTTTTCGAAATGGCTGAAGCCATAAAATAATTTGAAAGACATACAGTCTATAAACTGACAATTACTTTAATTACTTTGGTGGTAAATGTGTATTTCTTGACACCAACAGCTTCAAAACGATCTTGGCAAACTGCCTCAACAACAGAATCTTCAACTGCCGCAACCAGGACATTGGTCTTCCTTTATAAAATACTTGAAGCTTCCGTCGGTCAATGAGAGTCTGTGAAGCCAAGATTCATATCAGGCCTAACCCTGAATTCTGAACGGGGAATGGTGACTGATGGCACACAGGGAAGGACTCCGGCCGTTCCAATCCTTCACTGTCACAAAGTTTTGCTCTGACCAGCAGCACCATCCCTCGATGACCAATTCGACACTGACCCTTCAGGTCGAGCCGCAAAGATTGAAGAAGGTTCCGTCTGAGTTTTTCTTTTTTACAGCACATTATTTTGTAAAATATGTACGAAATTCGTTTTTTTATTACAGATTTAATTCGATTTTTGGCCGCACCTGCTCATGGGGGAAGGGTCCTTTTCTCATATTAAGAAATCACAGAATTATCTCCGGATGATGTCCCCTCGATTGAGTATTTTCTTTCAAGGCCCTGGACGTAGTTGTAATAATTCCTCCCTCCATTTGCCATTACAGAGCCGCAATCTTTTGAATATAAACATACACATGCCTATGTCTGCAGGGCAGTTTAACAGCAGTGTGCTGATGTCAATGTCAAGATGCTTCATTATAGCATGAGGGAAAAAATGTGGTGTATTGAAAATCCAGTCAAGTAGAGTTAGAGCGGTGATAAGAATTCTTTCAAAAGGTTATGCCACTTATAATAAAAACGATGAATCATCTGTAATTAATAATGAATTCTTCATGCTTCAGGTAAATAATTACAGAAAGAATCCCTGTCAAACTGACATGTCAAATTATTCCTAGCTGACATTAATTGCATACACTGTACCCAGCCAGCACTAATTATTATTTAAGAGTTATGCAAAGGTGCCTGAAGATGCAGGCTAATTTGGTCTTTGGAGATATGATGTTGGTCTTTATTGTCACTGAAAATCTTTCTGGCTTTACAGTTGTCTAGAAACATAAACTATACTTTCCTGACAACTATACTATAGTATGGTTAACAAAACACCAGAGACAGCTAAACACCAGGGTTAAGGGGCATGTGCTGTTCACCTTCACAAACAGACCAGGGCTTGCTGGGATAAGCAGATGTCCTTTGAAATCCTGTTATCTAGTGACAGTTTGCAAAGCTCAGCCGAAACACAACACGATGCTGGTGTTATTGGAGAGGAGGTATCCCCAAGCCCTGGACAAAGGCCAACAGCAGACCCTCTACAGAGGCAGCAGCGTTGTGTTGTACATTTAGTCATTTAGCAGACACTCTCATCCAGAGCGACTTACAGTAAGTGCAGGGACATTCCTCCTGAGGCAAGTAGGGTGAAGTGCCTTGCCCAAGGACACAAAGTCTTTAGCACGGCCGGAAATCGAACCGGCAACCTTCTGATTACTAGCCCGACTCCCTAACCGCTCAGCCATCTGACGCTCCACTGTTGTAGCTCCTAGAGCATGTTTGTTCCTCATGCAGTGGCTTAATGTACTGTACAAGACTCTAAGGTCTATTCATCTCACATCCCATCTGACTGTAGCGTAGCTCTCGTTATATTAGTAATACACTGAATGAGACCATGTTGAAATCAATGAAAATGTATGAAAATAGGACCTTTGAATCACCATTGTCAATTACAGGATTGGTGGGGCTGCATCTTCTGACATATTACAGATAATAACATAAAAGCAATACTGATGAAGTACCTTCATGCTGTGTTTACAACCCCCTTGCTGTTCCAGAAAAATACCATGCAAACATTCGTACTGTAAGTGCAAACAGCTTTAAAAACCCGCTGTCCTTTCGGAACTACCTAACATACCATCATATTCATCATAAACGCGTTACCTTAATTGCACGGTAGCAGTGCAGGGAATTAAAACCGTCCCTATTTCAGTGGCCCATCTTTCCATGTTCACCGTTGAAGTTAGCAAACCAGTACTTTAAACTGAACTGTAAAACATAAACCTGAATAACATTCTGGAATGGAATGGCACTGCACATTTGCAGGACAAAAGTGATGTGGCCTTGCATTTGGTTCAAATAAACAAACAATACACAGGGCTGGACTCCTTCGACTAACACGAGCATGTCTCTAGTGCTGTGACCTTGAATAGACAGGGAACAGGACTAAACTGGTTGCCAAAGAATGTCCGATTCAATCAACATCTTACAAGAAATAACGGGCTAGTATTTCACTTCCTGTTCCAGTAAACCACTGTTTCTTCTGCCACAAAAGCACTACAGAAGAAATAAATATCTACGTAGGACTAAAGCATTTGCAATCATTTGCTTTGTATGTTTCTGATAAGCCAAATACCCAATTACCACATACAATGACTTCTATATTGTGGTTAGGCATGGGTATTAGTTGGAAGTGCAATATTGAAAGAAGAAAAAAATATGATGGTATCGCAAAAGGATTTAACACTGTCAACAGAGAACCTCCATGTGTTGGCATACTTGATGTTAGCAAACGACAGTTTGGAATGATCAGTTCAGTCATTTTGTAAATGTATATACAGGTACGACCCCCACACTGACGAGCGTGGGCAGAGTTGACCTTAAGTTTCTTATCAGCCCAGGCAGCAAAGGCACAACCACCCTTCACTCTCCCAGGAACTCCACCTGCCAATTACTTGTTTACAGGGAGTGATTTACAGGCATACACAGAGACAACATCAGAAAATACAGAGATTACGGACCCCAGTTCTGGAAATATCTTTGTCAAGAAGATGTGAGATGTTATCACAAGATTTGATTTCAGATTTCCACTGCCTCTTCCTGTTACACACACACAATAGCAGGGTTTGTTTTCCATTAGCTTGTGACAATGCTTTGAGGAACCCTAGCACACTGCTGACCTTTGCTGATCAGACTTGTAATGGTTGTCAGGTTGTGTTGAGTTTCATGTTGCACGTTGAAATTCACAGGTAGATTTAAAAGAGGCTTTTTGAACAAACATCATAAGGTAAGGACATGTTTAGGCTGTATTAAATACATGGCAGTTGAGATTAACATCTAAGCAGATCTTCTCCAGCAATCCTGTAATCCTGGAAGCCCCAAGGTTCATGCAAAAACAGTAGGCACTGTTTCTTATATTTGAACGTATTCACCTAGTCTAGCTTTAAAGTTTAAGTTTCTATTCTTATACAGCTGATTTCACAACTGTTCTGTTTATAAAGGATCAGTAAATACAATTTGAGTCAATCAGCAAGGGTTAAACTCTGGGTAGCGCTCGGTAGTCCAGCTAAATCTCCTTTCATACTGCAGGGCAGAGGCGGTAAAAGATGCAAGAACACTCAGATTATTTGTGAAGATTTCAGACAAACTCTGGGAGCGTTGTGAGATGAATTAATGATTCGGAGAGATAGAGAGCGAGAGATGGGGAGAAAGAGACAGAGGAAAAGAGTGAGTGAGCAAGAGAGAGAGGGAGAGAGAGAGAGAGAAAGAGAGAGAGAGAGAGAGAGAAAGAGAGAGAAAGAGAGAAAAGAGAGAGAGAAATGCCTCCGGTTGTCTCCTTCTCCTAGTTGCCTGTCTGTTACAAAGTCTAAAGACCTACTCCAGCTGCATAGACAATGAAGACTCAATTTACTAAATTCATGCAACTAAGTTATGTCCATAATTCTTTCACTGGTTCTCTGCAGTACAGGAACAACAATGTGGAAAAGCAAATGCATGTACTGTACATATGAGTATATATCCTGTATATATGAGTATATATACATGTTGGTGCCTTTTGATAGCAGTAGAGCCGTTTTAGATGGTTCACAATTGACGCCATTTCAACCATTTTACACAGGAACCATGTGACATGTCGTCACATGCAAGGCTGGACGTCGTAAACGAGTCCGCAATTAAAGCTGTTTTCACATGATGACATGTCCTTATGCTCTTCAAAATATACACTTCCCCTGCAAAGCTCGGTGAAAATGGACGATGCCACCTCCCACACAGGAAATACACCCAAATCAAGGAATCTGTAATGGCTCAGACGTAACATTGTGGCCGTATGGCTTGTCAGTGTGTGGACCTGTAGAGGAGATCTTAGAGGCTGGGTGACACTGGGAGCTGCTTTGAAGGATGGGCTCTCTGTTATATTAGGTTGGGGAAATTGGAAAGCCCTTGACAGATCCTCTTGATCTTCATTGACTTTTATCAAAGGCTGTGGACTGCATAGGAAGATTGAAAGGATTACTTCAGAGTGTTTTTAGGGCTTTGGTGTTAAATTAGTCATGGTTTAGAACACAGAGAGACTTCCTGCCATTTATGGATACACTTGTTCAGAATCGGGTGGTGCTGGAGGGTATGAGCTTGGTGGTTCGCTTCCCCTCGCACGCGAGGGCTGAGATTGCCGTGCTTCTCCTACTGAACGCGGGCAAATCTCCCCCCGCCTGAGACGCTGGGAGAGCTGGCAGGAGCAGGATGGATGCTCCGTATCGATGCGTTTGGAAATAATTGTAGTCATTGTCAGATTAATAAACGTGTTCTGGGAAGGAGGTGTGAAAAGCAGTTTGCAGGTAGGAGCGTTCGGGGCCACAATGAAGGAGGACGGTTACACAGGTTAGAGTCACACAGGACTGTTTGTTTAAACACACACACACACACACAGTCACATTCAAGGCAGTATACTGTAAATACTGATGGCGATATTTTGTTTGCTCTAAATAGAGAAATGTTCATTATCCTTCCTTAGAAATCCTCGAGTGGTGTATTGATAAAAGCACTGCTGTGCCCATGAATGAGGGATGATGTTTCCTAGCAAGGTATAAATACTGTATTGATTACCCATCCGCTGAGATTTTGCCGCCATTTTTCTCTCTGTTTGCAATAGACTAACGCTGGACAGTAATCACTCCACAGTCTTCTGGAAGTAATGTTGACCATTAGAGAAAGTCTGAAATAACGAACACAATATGGTATTCGATAAATCACCGCACTAGACTTGAGGAGATCTACCCAGCTCACTGAAAGATTTACTAAGTAGAGCGTGGAATGATAGCCTTTGCTACTAGCAGGCCACAAAAAAGGAGGTCATGTTTTTTTTTTTTTTTGCCCTCTCTCTCTCTCCCTTTCTTCTTCTTCCTTAACAGAGCAACAACTTAACAATTAACTGCCGTTTGAGAGATGCTCAGTCTGTTTCCTACTCCCATAATCATACAGGCAACAGGATTATGCAAAGTAAAGCCTGGCAAGTCCGGTTTCTTAATGAGGTCCTGGGGCTCTCTGCAGATGCTTCCTAAAAGAGGGATTTGGTTTGGATCGACTTCTCACTCTCCCTGGAACGGAGTGAAAGTCTCCTCTCTGAGCTGTGCGTGTAAATGGGAGGTGGATCAACGTTGAACCTGACATGAGACTGCCTTGCTCTATAGGGAAGCTCGCTCTGAGACTGTGCTATGAATGAATCCCCTGTACAGCAACATTGTTTCTTTGTTTTAATTTTTTGAGTGTGTGTGTGTGTGTGTGGGGGGGGGGAGGCAGTGACGTTCCTCGCATCACAGCTCAAGCCCATGTCATTAGATTGTTTAATATTTTTAAGTGTGGTGACGCTTCACATTAACTGCATATTAACTACGTAGTAAGTGTAGTGTGTCGTAACACTGAATGTAGTTACATGAATTAGCCAAATGTCCACTTAATATAGCAGTTAATACAATTCTGTCAACTAAAGACAATGACTAAGTATGATATTATACATGAGAAGGAATATTTAGAAACCAGTTTTATACAGCATCTTCTTGGTTGAATAAGACACGTGAGGGACAAAACTGGAAAAAACGGTGAAGGCTCTTGGCCGTATGAAGTGACCGACCGTCTCCATGACAGCCCCACGTTGTCACTGCGTTCCCTGTGCCCATCTGCCGCAAGCTTACTAAGTGTCAAAATGATGTCAGAGATGACTGATGGTGTTTATCACAAATCAGCCTTGACCTATAAGACGCGACAAACAAACTGAACTTTCGACATCTCTGCGATACAAAAACATATAAAAGAAAGAAAAAAAGAACGGACATCTACACTGTGATGCAAAGTTAAGAAATGTCACGAGCGGTTTTCTTACTCCCTGAAGGGATCGACCGAGGACAAAGTTAGAAAGACAATACTCGTATAAGGTAACCTCATTTTCACTTCGTTTTTTGTCTCTGACCTTTTCACTTTAGTTGCTTTTAATAGATTGCTAATCATAGTTTCACATCTACAAGTTTCTGTCATGGCTCACCCATTTTGAAGGTTTTGTTCCCCTCACTGTGTGATGGTTGTAAGTGAAACAGACTTACCGCAACTTTTTTTAGGCCACACACTATAACAATAGTTTGCTTTCGGACTCCGGTTAACCTTACAGGTTATATCCTAATATAGCCTAACTGATATAACTGTTTGGTTAACCTGTGCATGAGCTATCCAGACAAGATACATCATCTCCACCATAATCAAGAGACTGGACTGAGTCCATCTGCACAGTTTGGCCTTCGTCCCAGATGATGCAAAAACAGGTTTAATGTTCCAATTCTTCCCCTTTAAAACACATATATATATGTGTATATCCTTCTTCTCACAAGGAAAGTGCATATTAACATATATCTATTCAATTAATCATGATTATGTGGGTTTGGATCTGATGTCATTATGACATGTAAATCACAAAGGTTTTTTTAATTCAGTAAATCCTTTTGTGCGGCGCCCTGAATACATTTTTGATAAGCGGGAACAGGAGGGAGAGGGTGAAGAATGGAAGGGTAGAATGATGAGATAAATAGTCTTTCTCTGAAAAGAAAAACCAAGGAAAACCAAATTACTGCTCCTTCCCTCCCCCCCCCCTCTCTCTTTCTCTCTCTCTCTCTGGTACCTGTATCCAAATCCCTCTGACAGAAAGTGATTCTTCTCTGTTCCCTAGATCTGCATCAGAGGAAGTTTAAACCTTTTTTTTTATTTCCTGACTGAATCACGTCGTTTGTGTGAGCGAGTTTTCAGACGCAAAGAATCTGCAGAGATGTGTCATTCCCTGCTGAGGTAGAATCTCTCTCAAAGTAAACGTGCAGGGTAATTTGACACGTCAAAACAACAGCCAAAGTAGTTATAGAAAACGGTGTCCCGTGATAAAAAGGGTGAATACTGAATACTCCTCCATTGTCAGTTTAATCTCACTCAAAACATTACAAATAACTGCAGCCCACTTGTGATACTCAAACATGCATGTCTATCTACCATTGGTCGTCTTATCCTGTTCAAGCATAGTATGGGATGTGGTAGATGTAGAAGAAGCAATCATGATTGCTGGCCACTGGCACCATGCAGTACATTATACAAGACACACCTTCACCCTCCCCACTTACTAACACTTACAGTGGAAGATCCTGGGGTTGAAACTCAAAAACCACCTCTCAGTTATGACTCACTAGGTTGTCAGGAAGGAGACAATTTTATTATTTATAAGACTTGAAGCAGGAGGGTAGTCTGGTATGAAGTCTTACACTAATAAACGATGTACTGTACAGCACGGTGTGATTTGTGTTTGTCTTGGTATCACACTCGCACAGTCCCTGTTGTGATCGCGATGGTCGGAACGGATCGTTTCGAGGGGTGATTCAGTCGTGAATCACCGTTTGATGCAAGTGTGCGCCGCTCGGTCTGAAAACCTGTCAGTTGGGTCTCTCTAGGAGAAGGAGGGGAGACACGAGAACATGACACATCCCTCTGTCTCTAAGCCTCGTCCAGGGCTGCACCGTCCTCACCACCAGGCTGATGGGGAACACGAAAGTGCGGGGAGATAAGTCCCATTCCTTGCTGATGATGTCGGCAGCGATCATCTCCTTTGTCTCCCTTCCCTGGGTTTGGGAGCCTCGCCCTCTTTAACACAGAAAACAGACTCCTTTCACACCGTCACGCAAGACTGAAGGGCTTAGGAACACAAGAGTCTCTTTGGCTGGGCTGTCAGATTCTGCTTCAGTCTATAATATCATGTATCTCAACCAGAAATTCCCACACTGGGGGGAGGAAATAAAAACAACTCCAAAAGGTACTTGCCGTGAACAGCTTGAATGTCCGGTTCTCACAATGATTTATAAAGATCAGATCCAGAGCTGATTCTCCACCTGGCCTGTCGCAGAGGATCCCATCATTTAGCGAGATAGCTAATTTATGATCCACTCAAGGGCATTGTTTATTTAAGTACAGCTGCCCATGATGCACTGCAACGACAGTCATTCTCTCAGGCAAGTCGATTAACCTCGGCAGCTACAAGTGGGCATGGAAGGCGCTAACTCCGAGAGGCTGGCCTCTTTCCTGTAATGACTGGAGCAGTTGGGGTCAAGCCATCGCCAGCTACTCCGGAGCCAGATCCTGGTCTTCATTCACAACTAAAAAAGACACATAACTCACCAAGATAACACCCTCCTACATAGCCTGGTGCCTATCAGCACATACGCACCAGCCTGGTGCCCCAAAGATAATCTCCATGGTGTTAATACTCTGCCAAGGGAATACATATTTCTCTCCCTCTCTCCCTCCCCCCCCCCCCCCTCTCTCTCTCTCTCTCTCTCTCTCTCTCTCTCTCTCTCTCCCTCTCTCCCTCTCTCCCTCTCTCCCCCTCCCCTCTCTCTCTCCCCCTCCCCTCTCTCTCTCCCACTCTCTCTGGCAATTTCAAATCACATTTGAGGGCAAGTACATTATCTGAGGATATGGTAGGAAAAGGTCTGAAATACACCCCGGATATTTCCATTACATGAGCCACCGTCGGATCCTAAATGTTAATTATAGATCAACCTAACAGTGACATCCAATATATTTATATTTATGTAAATTAGACAAGAAAATATTAAAGCTGTGTTGCAGCAGAGTAAACATGACCAATTCACAGCTGCAGTGAGATATGAGATAATAATGACCACGTGCAAAGGTCATCGCTTATCTGAATGAGATGTTTTTGAAATAAGTTATCAATACACAAATGCTTAACAATAGGTCAAGTCAGAATGCGAAATACTATAATCTAGAGTACAAGCCAAACGTAAGACAAAACATTTACACATGCAGTAAGCCTTTTTTTCCCTACTCGTCACAACTAGTACACAAACAAAGTAGTTGTAATGTTACTATGGGTCTTCAATATTATATTAGACAATATAATAAGACTAAGACAGTTGCTGTGTTTATCACAGCAGTCCACAAAGAAAGCAGAAAAAACAACAATTAATTACATTCCCAGAGTTATTTAGGCTCATATTTGTTGAGTGCGACAACTATGTGTTTTCTTGAGTGTATCTTAAGGCGTAAACAACTCAGCTGCAATAATGTTGCAACGGAATTGCAACTTGCACTCTACGGAAAATAAAACCAACAACAGCCACGATATGATCCGCAAAAGTATCCACAGAATTTCAAACCTGAGACAGGGAGAGCACAAATGTTAAGTGGGACAACATTGTTTGTAAAAGGATTGACTAATTAGCCCAATACTACAGTGCAGGAGCTCAATTATCTCAGTGACACCGATCTCCCTGAAGCGAGCTCTTTAAACACGGTCTCCCAGAGGAGACTGGGGAAGGGTATGCATTGTCCCTGCATTCTATATGATTACTGCTGCCTGTTCTCCCCAACCTTTCTGCCACCCCCAGCCCCTTCCCTCCCTCTCTCCCCTACTCCCATGTTTGTTAGTTTCCTTTCTCTGTCACTCACCGGTTTGCCTTGCAACTCCCAACTCTCCCTTTTCCCCCCCAGCAAGCTCTTTCTCCCTCCTTCTCTCTCTCATTCTACCTTAGTGTTCTCTCTCTCTCTCTCTCTCTCTCTCTCTCTCTCTCTCTCTCTCTCTCTCTCTCTCTCTCTCTCTCTCTCTCTCCTACCTGCTCTCTCTTCCCCCCTCCTTCTGCCTCCCTCTCCCTCAGTGCTCCATCTCTCTCTCTCCCTCCTCTCTCTCTCTCCCCCTAGCACGCTCTTTCCACCTTCTCTCTCTCCTTCTCCCTTAGTGCTCCCTTCCTCCCACCTCTCTCTCCCTGTCTTCCACCCTAACTCATCCTTTCCCATCAGATTAGGTGCAGCTGGGTCTGCCTCTTGGTTCTAATTGCCCAGTGGGGGGTGATTGACATCTGAATTGAGGACTGCCAGAAATCTGAATATTAATCGGGCGTAGGTGAGAACTTGTAGGTATCTTCATGTCACCTGCTCACTTTCATTAGACTGAATCATTCTGGAACCTTACCTTTCTGATCCCTCGAGGGATTATAAACAGCCTGTCATGTTCCATGAGATTTCAAGCGAATATTCCGAGCTGCTCTGGTCTTTTGAAGGAGCTTTGAGAATGAAGGGGGCAAATTGGGTGACTATCAACCAATTTTCGTTCTGTCGGCTGACACCGTCACTTCTAGCGGAGAGGAGAAGCATGATTTTTTTAACGTTATGTCAAATATTTTGTTGTAAGAGGGGGTAAACCTTCATTCTGGGAGTTCCCCGGCTTGTATCGATTTTGACAGCTCCACGGAGTTCACACGAGAACTATCTTCCTAGCCTTCTGAGCCAAACAATGTCTCCATCACAGTTGTTTCTTGCAAAGTAAATTAACATTTGAGTCATTTAGCAGACGCTTTTATCCATGCAAAAGCTGCGTTTTGGAAACAATGTACAACAGAAGACCCAGGATAAGAAGTTTAGAGTTCTAATAGTGTTCCGGTGGTCTGAGTCAAGGAACAGTCTGTATTCAGCAGACACAGTGCAGCAAACCCTCATCTCAGCTAGCAGCCCTGGTGAACAATAACGATATCAAACAAGCAGTGATTACACAACCTCTGTGACTATTTATGTAAGGATCGTGTAATTAGTTTCTTATTTAATTTTCACTTCACAGAACTTCTCCATGACAACAGCGTACATCGGGAGGTTGTTGAACGGTATAGCCTACTTCCATTCGTTCACTCTGAACAGCACAGACCAAAATAAGACTGAGGCTGATCGTGCCTTTGTTTATGGCTCTATTGTAAATACACCCTGTGGGACGTCATGGCTGTCTCTTGTTTGTACAAGGGCTATTTCCCCAGCTGTGATAAGCAAACTCAACATTTTGTTTACTGTGTAGTGTTTCTCAGAGGGTTTAACAATAGGGAATACTCTAATTGTTCTCTCTGGCTGTAAAAGAAAACAGAAAAAAATATATAGAAAAAGACACAAAGCAGTCAAGATTCAATCGAATGAATTCAAACCGCCCGATCAATGGGGTGTTTATTCCTTTTCGGAAGGATATTTGTGAAGCAAAACGCAGAACGGGGAAAAGGACGCAAACAGACGCGTCGATTAATAAAAGACTTTCTGAGGCGGATGTTTGTCCGCGGAGTCAGCAGGGTCTGGATCTGGGGCTCACACAGGAGAAGATGACAGTTGGAAAGTTAATCCTCTGGAATAATTTGGTCTCTGAACTTTCATATTATCTGCCGTCCGCCTATGACTCAAATGCTTAAGCCTGCTTTGACAGGTGAATACCAGTCTGCAACCGTCCGAATAATGTAATTGGACACGAGGCACAACCTCTTTCAGCCTAAGCCCACATAGCGTGTAGTATGTGGCACTACAGTGGGGTCGTATGTTTTTTTAGATGAAGAAGTGGTCGGCCATTTTGATTCTGCGGGCAGGTTGAAGAAGACACACAGCAGAAATACGCTGGCACAGCGACTTCCTTGGTTTCCGAGGCACTGAGTGATGGTGGAAGGCATTATTTACTGTTAAACCGTCAGTACACAATGACAACGCATAGCTTTATTTAGTACGTTCCCTCAAGTACAGGAGAGGCACACACCTGCTCGGCTAGGGACAGGAATTGTTGTTTATCTATTCAAGTGAGTAAATAAACATGTCAATCAAAGAAAATAAATAACAAAACAAGCAAGGATTAAATCCCCAATGTTTTACTGTTTGAAAAAACGGGATTGTTTCGAGTGAAGAGTTTTTGCTACACCGGTTATGATTAAATTGAGGCATGACATATCTTGTCCCTAGTTTGTCTGCTCACCGTTAGCTAGAATGACAAGTACAATAACTATCTTATATGTTTCAACAAACTTAATTGGGTGACACAGCCTTAAGTTTGCATAATGATGAAATCCACCACAACTATAATGTTGCTACAGGTATTTTAATTAGGGACAACTTTATGTTTACATAGGTACAGTTTCAGGAAAGCTTCACTTTTGGAAAGTTGTGGGAACTAAGTCTTCTCTATCCTTACAACTTGTATTTTCAGTCAACACTTTGAAAACACAAAGGAGATGTGACAACGCCAATTTAAAAGTGTAAAAGCAAAGTGTTAACCGAAAATCATTTTCCTTTACGAAGATCCACTGTCTTAACGTCCCTGAAAACTGGTAGCACATATTGAAGGCAGCGTATTAAAGACCGATTTATCTTTCATTTTAACAATCCAAAAAGATGGGCCTCTCTTTCTAAAACACATTCATAATCTGTTATCGCATTTCCGTATTGCTGTATTCACATTTTCCTCCTCTGTCCAAGGCTGTGCATGCAAATGAAACACTGTGTATGTTAACCTCAGTAAGACAGGCATGCTCCAATCCTACCCATCATTCCAGATATCTTTTAAAATGACAATATTTCCATACAGCAGACAAGCGTCGATAAACAAAGAGGCTTAGCTGAAAGCTTTTCCTTTCTTTAACAGCAGAGCTGTGAGCTCGCCGTCTCCAAGGCCCTGTTTCTAAGGCCGTCTCCCCTCAGCAGCGGAATCAAACGTACAGTGCACTCCTCCACAGCTCCCACCTCACACAGGAAGTAGGCTAAGGCCTTGAGAAGTCCCCCAACTTACTTATCTCGGCAGTACGGCTGCACATGAAAATGCCCCATCCCTTGTGGACTTCAGTTTTAATGTACTTTTTTTTTTTCAATGACCTGCTGAGCGTGTGAAAAGTTACAAAGATACTGTTTCTTGGTACAGTGCTACCCACTGCGAAGCTAAATTATAAATCGCTCTCAGCTGTTCTTATGATCTGTTACCAAGGAGCACAACTGATCCTGTTCTGTTTTGTCCTGTAAAAGCTTTTCCATACATCCATTACCTCAACAACTTCAAGTACCACCTCATTTGAAATTAACTTATTTCCTAATCTGCTCTTTCCAGACAGCGTTTTAATAATATTTCTGTTTTTTTACGACGGTAGGAATAGTTGGAGTGTCACTCAGAGATTAAGGGTGTTAATAAATCAAATCTCAAATAGGTACACTATCATGAACCCAATCCTCTTATGCACGCCTGTTATTATATTTTAGCGATATGCTATCACTACCAACAACATCCTACACATACCCATCCCTGCACCAGGACACCCCCCAGACACCCCCCACTCACAACCAGAGCACTGACCTCACTGGCACCCCAAGCAAACCGTCATATCGTTACCATGTGTTCCCGCAGAGAGAGGGATTAGGGGACACTGTGTGCTGGACCCTTCCTGTCACTAATCACTGTCCAGCTCCCAGCACACAGACCAGCCCCGTCTCTGTCCCCAAGTCAGCCCTCAGTGCCACCCTCGACTTCCAACCCCCAGCTAATTTCCGACATGCCCTCGACACCTTCAGTCTTCCTCTGTCTAATCCCAAACTGCCACTGGGCGGTCTCTTCCTGCCCTAGTTTAACTCTCACATCCTCCTCTCCCCTCGGCCCTCTGATTGCACTCACCAACCAAACCCCCCCCCCCCCCCCCCGAAACCCTGGAACGCATTTCAATTTGCCTTTCATCGGGGTTTAGGGGGGTTCATCATGATTTCACTGAGGACGCAAACAATTAACTACAAGCCGTAAGAAGAGAAGCTTGTCCCCTCACTCTTTCTGAGCAAACAGAGAGATAGCGAGGGGGGGGGCGGGGGAGAGGGGGAAGAGAGAAAGAGAGGGAGAGAGAGAGAGAGAGAGAGAGAGAGAAAGAGAGAGAGAGAGAAAGAGAGGGATAGACAGAGAGAGACAGAGAGAGAGAGAGACAGAGAGAGAGAGAGAGAGAGAGAGAGAGAGAGAGAGAGAGAGAGAGAGAGAGAGAGTCCTAAACAGAGACTCCT
The DNA here is from genome assembly GCF_054491055.1 of Hypomesus nipponensis. Classification (NCBI taxonomy): domain Eukaryota; kingdom Metazoa; phylum Chordata; class Actinopteri; order Osmeriformes; family Osmeridae; genus Hypomesus; species Hypomesus nipponensis. The sequence continues at coordinate 10,592,392 of NC_140380.1, read as the reverse complement.
TCTCCACCAAGTATTTATAGTTCTTCTTTCTCTCTCAGTGAAAGAAAATGCTAATCTGTAGACGGCATCTCTTTGAAGTCCAAGAGGATACTTGAGGTGGTTTATTTGTGGTCATGTTGCAGGAGTCTAAACCCAGTCAAGCACCACCAAACGGCCCTCCGCGGACCGGGCCGACAGCATGTTAGACGCAAAAAAAATAAAAACCAACTGATGTGGCCTGTGTTTTGATGTCGTGTTGCTTTGGCACAATGGTGCCAGATTGTCAATGCTTCATCATCAGACAGGGTAAAATTCTGAAAGCGTCTCCTACCCTCTTAACGTGTTCTCTTCGTATTTCCTTAATGACCAGTCATAATGAAATCTGCTTGTTCCGCCGTCGTTTGATGCTCACGGCTCATTAATGACATGCCGGGCCTGACATGACATTGCATTCTGCTTTAGAGCGCCGGGCATGGTAACGCATTGTGCGTCTGCATAAGGATACACATTTTCATTTCAAAGACAAACAACGAATGCCTGTGCTGAGAACAACATTTGGAAAATAGGTCATGGACTGGGCTTCTAGGAGAGTCGATGGTGCTGTCTTGCCCTCCAGTGGTCTACGCTCTCATTGCAGCAGAAGTATTTCCTTTCCAGGGCTCATGGAGTTTAGACAATATAGACAAAATATGTGCAGCACATATATATGTGCTGATACTTGTCAACAAACACTGGTGATTACAGCACAGCATTGTGATGTACAACTACAGTGCATAATGTAACCATGGTGAATCAGATCAGTTACATATGCAGATTGCCTTGAATTTTGTGGTTTATGTTCGGGCGCATTGTGGATCTTATCAATCCTCAAGTATCGAGATCATGCTTTGAAAAAGGTTGGTCAGTCAAGAAAACAGATAACTGCCTGATCAGATCAAATGTTTACATCTTTCCGCTTGTAAAGAGTCTTGTTAGGATACAGGCAGGATCTAGTGAGCATGCGTCTCATTTGACTAGATTTGAATCAGCTACTATTTCTTTGGGATCATTTCATATCTATCTGATGGAGATGACTCTTCCCTCCCTGCCTGGTTTCTCAATAAGGCCCAAAGCTTGTCGTTTCTATACGACCAATCCCTGAACTAATTACCGTCCCAAGCCTCAGGAAGCTCTACACATCTCTCAAGGATTACAGTGTTTAAACAACTGGCCAAGCCCGACACGTATTTACACACTAGTGTGCTTTCTTTTATAGCACACAAAAGGTTTCATGACTGATGATGTCACTTCATCACCACCACGGCATACGATTACAAAACGGATGACCTTGGACGTCTACTCATGGCATTCACGGTTGTTAATCTGAAGGATATTCATATTCCACACGAAGAATTGCATGATGTATGTAAAGAGCCGTGCAAAAGGGTGACTCTGTACGATTGTGCAGGCGTCAAATTAAATACATCCTGAGATATAAAAATCCCTCGAAGCTTTCCAGTTCTGGTTTCTAGTCTTCCTCTCATGGAGCTGGCAGTTCTTATCCTCTCTATGAATGTTGACACAAGGGAAAAAGGACAAGATCTCCTCTACCCCTTCTTTTTTCTTTCCCTCCCTCTATCTCCCTCCCCTTATCTCCCTCTTTTCTTCCCCCTTTCTCCCCCTCTCTCCCTCTCCCTATTTATCCCTCATATCTCTCTCTCTCTCCCCTCTCTCTCTCTCTCTCTCTCTCTGCCTCTCCCTCCCTCCCTCTCTCCCTCTCTCTCTCTCCCTCTCCTTCTCTCCCTCTCCCTCTCCTTCTCTCCCTCTCCCTCTCCCTCTCCCTCTCCCTCTCCCTCTCCCTCTCTTTCTGTCTGTCTCCTAAGCCGTCTCCTAAGCCCCTCCATTCACACACAGACTGTGTGACTCTCTCATGTCTATCCAGTGGTGCTGTCATGCCACACCCACAGCCTGTTAGCAGACACACAGAGTCTCATCCACGACATGTCTGGGTTGTGACCTCCACAGAAGGCGACCACGGACCGTCGTCAGAGACGAGCCCATCCCGTCCTGTAGATAAGCGCGTCGGCAGAGTCAGGTCGGCGCTCATCACCGCCGTGTCGGCGTGTTCTGCGACAGCAGTTTGGTTGTTTTGACATGAGCGCACCAGTCATCGTGGGTAACCTATTGTAATCATCGCTTCATTTCTCCTGTCTGATGGAGTACTTTGATACTGCATTGACAAAGAGACTCTAGACAGCTTGCAACCTACAAGCACAATAGCTGCTAACCATCAGAAACGTGAGGATACTGGCCAAACTTTGACAAAAGAAACCCACCTATCTTATTTGTGTCAGCAACTCTGCCAAGTATCGACAAACTGACAGACTTCATTATGAGAAAGTTGGTACAGTTCCTATCTGTTCTTATGTGCAGTAGAGTTAAGTTAAGGCACTAAAGCTAGCTTGCTGTTCTAATATGCCTACCTACTGTTTGACCAAGAAAGTACAGAAAAAACTTGAACATTATGTGAAGCTGTGTCACTTGCTAGTGACCTTGTAGATGTGTCTTCTCCTCGACTAAAACTTAAAGTTTCTGTACTAACAAGCCTTCGAGACAATGTCGAGATGCAATACAGTCCAATATACTGAATAACTCAATGCACGAGCACAAGAAAAACTAATTAGCAAGACGTTCGGTGGCTCAATATCACTTAAGTAGACCCAGATCTCTATGTAATGCGCAATCATCCAACAAGTGATGCATATATAAAAATCAAACATTGTGCCATGTCTTTCTAATGATAAACAATTCATACCAAAGTATATTCTGGTATTTTCTACATCACTATACTCTTCAATTACTTCAATAACCCTTTAATGTTCTGACTTCCATGTCAGAACTCCACCTAAATAACTGTGGATTAATACCCTTGCCTGTCCGCGTTAGATGACCCCCTGTGATGTTTTTTATTCCTAAGTGGGCGATTGTATCTAACCTGGGCTTCCTTTTAGACAACTGGGCTGTTTCCACACTGTTATTACCGGCTGATGAAAGTGCGTGGAAATGATAGGTGTGAAGCTCCAGAGGGTCGGGTTCCTCATTAGAGGAGGAAGGCTGCAATCTTGGGCTCCCTGATTTCCATCGCATTATCTCCCAGATGGGAGGTCAGATGAGGAGATCAGTGAGTGGCACTATCTCCGGGGCATGAGGGAATTGATTTGTTTATGGCGGTTTGTGTGCCTGCATTTCGTGTTTTGAGTCGCAACACACCATGTGATCCTTTTATAGACGATAAAGAGAGTAGTCTTGCACACGTCAAATTATAGTCTGTATTGAAATTGCTAACCGGTCGAACATTTTGCAATAAGCGACTGCTTAAGCTTAGTTTAACTATTCTTTGCTCTCTAAAATACACGGACAAACATGACCATGCAAACACTATTTGACATGTCCATTTTATTCCAAAGATTATCCAACATACTCTGATAGCTTCTCTCACTTGTTCCAAGTAGATTCGCGAAAAAGTAAGGGGATTTTCAAATTTGGGAGTGAAGGGGTCCGCTTAGTCCGTCTGTAACCGTGGGGCAAAAACTTGAATTCTGAACAGTAAACACTGGTGTTTTTCCTCCTGTAAAGTGATGTGTGATCTGGACAACATTTCATATTGATAACAGCATTGCAGAGCTGCAGCAAATGGAGTTGGTTACCGTGGGTGACGACGTGCGGTGACCTTATCAAACAGTGATAAAGTGGAAATGGGAAGCCAAAATCAAAATACCATCTCTGACAGGCAGGCTCAGCTGGTAAGATTCGTCTGAGGAAAAAAATGAATTGCTTTGTTGAAAAGACTATTATATCTCCCAGACTGCACACAGCTCCGCTTTACCATCATTTGTGGCTCTAGTGGGAACTCCCAGTTAAAAATATTTGTTGAAATAAAATTGTAGGCTACACTACGCCTACAAAAGCACACCGAGATTTTTTATCTTTTACATGGCTTCACTCACAACCATACTCTAATATTTATTGTAGATTCACCTTATAGAAAAACAACCTGTATAGTCCAACGATAACAAGTCTCCAAGTAAACAAATTCAACTGACATTTACCGACACCAAACATTTTATTTAGAAACATTATTCCTTTCAACACAAAAACAACTGTATTTTAAACTGTCGCGATGGCTTGTGTGTTTTTCCTTGGTAAGATTGATCTTCTTGTACACATCCAATATCTCATCTCACCAATCCTATTTTCCAGTCTAGACGCTGGATTTCAACCACGTGAGATGTCAATGATTTATTTGTTGACAGTTTCAGACTGGATGGCTGTGACCAAGAGAGCTAATGCTAGCTTCAACACAAACGATGGGTCTTCGATATCCTTTTTCTGAAGAGTTCTTTAGTAACAACACCACTAAATTGCTGTTCACACAATGTGTGAATGCAAGTAGCACCACATCGATGCAGTAGAAATATGCAGGATGAAAGTTTTCTGTAAAATAGTACACAGTCTCTTTTTATTTCTTTTTAAATTTTTCCTAAGGCCCTGATGTTTTTTTTCTGCATTAGATAACACGAGTACATAACACGAGTAGTCAGAGATTGCACTTAATGAGACTAAGACTACTGCAGCAACATGCTGCAACATATTACAAGATCCATCCCGCAAGCAAACAGGGCCCTCTGCTTCTGTTGCTAAAACCATTTGTTTTCGAAGCTGTGCTTTTATTTTACTGCTTTGTCTACCGCGAGCATCAATAGAAGTTCTAAATATCCTACAGTGAACTGCAAAACAACGATCTACTGTGATCTTTCTGTTCCAATAAATGACCTGTGTAATGACTCTGGGCTAATCGAGAACAAGGACAGAATTTCTAGAGAGGCAGAGGTGTTGCGCCACAGTGTTTTGGCAAGAGCATTAGTATTCCAAATGGTGACAAACATTAAGGAAACAATTTAAACCTAATGAGGTCTTAATAGCACTTGATAACACACACACACTCTCTCCGGAGGCCTCATAGTATTAATAAACTAGTTCTGTCAAAGTCTTTGAGAAACTACTGAGGTTGTAACCAGAACTAGTCTCAGTTTGTGAATGAACACTAAATAACAGAGATGAATATCAAGCAAGAGAGAAACAAAAGTGACTTTAAAATAAAAGCCGGAGGGAACGCCCAAGGCTAGTCTTTGCCCTCTCTGAATAAGGCAGATATGGATTCATTCACCTTAATGATTTCCTGTGTGTAAATGACTCTGATTAAAATGCTGCCGAGAAGTGACTCTAATCTCACAGTACCCTTTGGAGACAAATGGCGCCCTTAGCTGTTCAGGATGCCTAATTTATTTTACTTTCTTACCAATAAGGAAGAAAGATGCAGTGGAGACAACATCAACTGGGTTTACATTTACATTTAGTCATTTAGCAGACGCTCTTATCCAGAGCGACTTACAGTAAGTACAGGGACATTTCCCCCGAGGCAAGTAGGGTGAAGTGCCTTGCCCAAGGACACAATGTCATTTGGTTGGCCCAACCAGGAATCGAACCAGCAATCTTCTGATTACCAGCCCAATTCCCTAACCGCTCAGCCATCTGACTCCTGGTTGAACTAATTTGCAGACACGAAGATCTTTTTTCTTCCCCTAAAACATTATACGTATAGAAAATGAACAGTCAATCTAGCACATGACATGGCATCAACCACATTTGTTTCCAGCAGATGTCACTGTAACATAATGTAAATTAGAATACAGCAAAAACCCTGACTCGTGGTAACAAGGAACAATGCCCTCAATTTCCAAGTCTCTCAGCCAAGATTTTTAATGATCTAATGATTTAATGACTTATTTCACATCCTACTTTTGGTACACTGCTATGCACATTTGAATGAGAATTCAAGAAAACATAACTTGATTTCGGTAACCAACATAGGGTAACTCAATCATATTACTCACGACCGTGTCCTGTCCTTCCAAAAGGTCTGATGAACTGTATGATTTGTTTGAACTAATCATTGATTTATTTCAGTCATCTTTTCACTGACGGAAGAGGTGATTAACTGCCAAGGGCGCCTTGCCATCCAAGAAAAACCATCATTTGTTCAGAGACAAATGGGAAAGACACCAGGCAGTGTCATTGCTAGCGTGTGTCTGTGTCTACTAGTGAATATGCCAGAGGTTGGAACAGGGAAGTCACTTCTGATAACCTTTGAGGAGTATTACCATATTGTTCTTACCCTGAATAGTTATAATCAGTTATAGCTATAATCTATTTTAGGGCCAGATAACGATAACCTACCTTAAAGTGAGCAATTACTGAACACACTAATCAAGTTTAATTAATAAACCTCACATGTAATGATTAAACTGTGTGCTCTAAAATCAAACCTAGCTTTAGGCAGCAGTTCTCCATCGGGAACCCGTTAAGACCATGATTGAAGCCACGACACAATCAAAGAATAAGGGAGAACGAGAACATTCATTTTCTACATTTCGTAACACCAACAAATGTAATCCCTCGAGTGACTGCAACTGTCTGTAAACTGAAGAACCCCATCGTGGTTTTGTCCATCTCTAAGGCACATGTCATCCCGACAGGGAGAGAGAGAGCATGCGGTGAGCCGTCTGAGTCCTGAGCTTCATGGTCGTTTTAACTCTTCTCTTCCAGCACCGCAACATGCACCATAGCGCATGTTGACCCTGGACATGGACAACAGCCAGAATGGAGCTGTGCCAAGCCCCCCTCCCCCTCTCCTCCTCCCACTTCCGTCTCACTTCCCCCTCCCTCCCCCTCTCTCCTCCCCACTTCCTCCTCCTCTTGTCCCCCTCCTTCACCCCCCCTCCCATTCTTCTCCCTTTCTCCTCCCCCATTCTCCCTCTTACCCCATCCTCCACCCTCCTTTCCAGCCCCTCCAGGGGTGGGCTTCGAAGCAGCACTGCCTGGCTTTTCTTCCAGGTCCCATCAATCCTACGCTGGGAAATTGTATTAAACCGAGTATTACCTTGCCAGCTAAATTGGCAATGTAATTAATTTATGGGTGGAAATTAAGGTAATTACCATCCGTGCGTGAGAGAGATATGAAGGAGTGGTTCATTAAAGGAGTGTGCTTGAGAGAAACAGAGTGCTACTCAATTAAGGACACAGCATCTTGTTCTTGAAAGCGTATGAAACATTCAGGGCACACAAAAGTTGTATTAGCCAATTTAGATCAGCGCAAACGAACGGCAACTCCTTCAAAGCATGAACAAACGGTTTGAAAGCTGGTGGCCCACGTGTTGCTGTCAGTGGTTACGAAGGGTGTCCTTCTAGCTCTGTGGTTTTGTCAGTAACAACTGAGGAATGCGTAAGGCCTGCATCCCGGTGCCGCCTCTATTTGAATGTGTCTGACTCTCCGGTGGACTATTGACTCTCGCCAGAGGCAGGTGAGGTACTGTTTTTGCGCGATCAATCCTTTTAATTAAATCAGAGTGCTGAAGCGTAAAAAAGAAGGATTCAGCAGGAGCAGTCCGCTCTCATCTGCTACCGTGAGCCGGAGAGTTTTCTGCGAATCAACGCCAAATTTCTCAATCACGTCTGCAGTAGGTGAAACTTTTCAAAAGAGAAAAATCTGCGTCAATAGTTTGATGTTCCAAAGTGTGAATTCTACTCTGGTGTAGATAAAGGTTTGGGTTAGCAAATTCCACTAATATTGACCCATAGACATTGACTCAGCATACTGATTGTTCTAAGGTTCTTTCTCAACAATTTTTGTTATCTTGAGGGGGAAAGTAATGAACATGGTTCTGAAGCTGGCAGTTTTTCACACGCAGCAGGGAAGTGAAGTCCGGATCACAATGTTTAAAACATGACTATCTCCTGCTCCAGCTTCACCCCGTCCCCCTATCTGTCCCCCTATCTGACAGCATCTCAGTGACCTGGCTCCCTCGGTCCGTGGACGCTCGCTGAGGGCTGGTGGTGTCTGTCAACAGCAGGAAGCAAAAAGCACTGTTGCTGTGTTGCTAGACTACATGGGGGATTTGAACCTGAGCAGTCCTTATGGAGTGAGGAGGAACACAACTCCATTATCAGAGCAGGGAACTATACAATCATTAAATTTACGGGTGAATTAGTGTAGGAATGCACCTATGTGAATATACATGGATGAAGGTTGGTCAATTTGCTTTGTTTGAATGGAATAATCCAATATTTCCTAACTACATCAACTGTACTGCCTTTCCCACTTGGGATGTGCAGAACGTAGACTGCGACTGCTGAATGTTTTAGCTGAACATCTCAAGACAAAGTCACCTGACCCCACACAGCTGTGTGGATCCTTGATTAGATCCTCGTTCTCCGTCCAAACTGAATTATGAAAAGGCCACAATCTAGGAAACCTATACTCTGCGAAATGTATATTCACAGGCATGTCTCTCCTATCTGCAACAAGGGGCAGCAATTAGAAGTAACTTGCAATCTTTAGGCAATTATTGCTGATTGCAGTCAGTTCGTTGTTTTGTGGATAATTATACAGGCAGAGACTAGAAGCTTGACTACGACTGCCCACATGTGTCCGAGTTCTTTATTCTTCTAAGGCATGCACGCTCATTCCACACCGTGTTTTCAGGAAATGAGAAGGCTATTTACATTCCTGGTAGGCAACAACATTCACCTCACACACATCACAGGTTTTTCAAAATCAAGAATAATTAGTTGTAAAATGATCAGGGAAAAAAAAACTATTACAATGGTACATTAATTGCATCTCTATGATGCAAACCTGTTCCTATGCCTCCAATCAATGTTACAAACGCTAATCACAATAATGTATAGTGGAATGGACCAGCAGAGACTGCAGGTTCTGCATAACCAGGCAGGATGAGACTGAGATTAGCAGAAGAAAAAGACTCAATCAAGGGAAATCTAACAACCACCACCGGCCTGAGAGTATCCACACCACTGTGTCCCTTACGTATCCAAAACACACTTTGATGACATGCGATTAAGATAATCTAAGGTCTCAGGTCTCAGGTAAATGGCCTTGTGATTCACCATCAAAGGATCAGAAGTCTTAAACGAAATCAACTCCTCGACTGAAGGCATGTTCTAAGTCTCCTTGGCGCTTCCTCTGGAGGGTCAATCGACACCCTGGCTGGATAAACCTCTGAAAGGGAAGTGGTGGCAGCCCTTTGTATCAGTACTGACAGTAAATATAATGAAGTTTGCAAAGCCGTGAGTAATAGACATCTCTCCTAAGTGATTCCATTCGGCTGTCTTAGATTGGACCCTCAAAGGCTGGTGAGGACATTATCATGTCATCGTACGAGTTAATATTTCATTTCTTTATCTCAGACCTGGGATATACTTTTATTATTTTTTACTCCCGACTGTGTTCCCTTTACAGGTGTCTCCTCTCTGATGTGATCAAGGGTCTTACGTTGGGTGATCTCACCGATTCACCCCCTGTAGCTTCGAAGAAGAAACGGTTAGTTAAACTCTAGGATGTAAATGATTACAATAATCTTATCTAAATATTAAACTTTGAACAGTATACTGTTTTTGTGCAAGACGGTGTTCAAGGTATTGGATTACGATGATAGTTATAATTATTGTTTTATACTATGCGTAGTTGGAGGACGAGGGGTATTATCTACTGAATGTCTATGAAAACTAAATGACAGACCAATTATTATTCATAAAATTCATTAAATACATGAAATCCTACATAAAGAATAAAATAAAAATAGTGGAGAATTATAATTTTCATTCGCATTGTTCAGTTATAGAAGGAAAAGCAATTACAGTATTTCTAACTATGATCGTTTCGTATTTAAAATTGTTTTAATCCTGACCTGTTTGAAATATACGGCCAATCGTTAAAGATGGTTTTCCACAAGAAATGATAAGGAGGGTTTTGGTTCCAGCCAGAAGCTTGAACAAAACGTGTTCTATGTATTAAGGGCACAAGCGCAAGAACCAGGCTAATTAAACAGAGCTTCATCTTCAATAAACAGAGGGCATCCACAGCCAATACATTTATTAAAATCTGAGAGTCATGGTTCAATAGGCCCCTCCATGCATGCATTTAACAGATCCATTCAATGTGTATAGAATATTAATACCATTAATAATGTACGACTCAATCGCAACGTCAGATTTGAAAGTGCAGCCCTGCAAGAAGCTGAATCGTCCGTTCATTTATATTCCCACGACGAGCTCGGAGCAAGTGCTTCTAACGTCCACGGAAGAAAATGGAATGTCAATCGTCAACTGGGAATCTGTAGTTGAGGAGTTTAGAGAAACCCCAGTTCACTGGTGGCTCCAGTCACTTAAGCCGCACCTCAGATCCCTGTTTCCGTCATCAGAAGACAGCTGAAGGAGGATTTTGAAGTGTAATCAGTCTGAAAACGCAGCTAGTTTGGGATCACTAGGATGGAGGCTGGAGGAGACATTTACATTGAGATTTAATCAGCATATTCAATAGGAAGAATCTCACACAGGAGGAATTATAGGACTACCACAACTACTACTTACACTCTTGCACTTTTTGGGTTTCATGTTGTTTAATTGTACTAGTACTTTTTGAGTTTCATGTTGTTTAATTGTGACTTGTTTAACTGCATGCTCTTATGGTTCTTCCCTTTGGCACTTATTTGGTTTTTCACAATGTATGCTTCATGTTTTGGCTGCTTGCAATGTTTGGGGCTACCTCGTTGTTATGATCAGTGACCTAAGCTCTTTTGTAAAGCTATCTCTTGCAATTTGGAATCTGCTAAATGCGTAAATGTAAATGTGCTACAACCTCCAGTTGTGTACGGTAGCCTCATACATTCTAAATTATACTGCAAACAAGCAAGGTTTATTAGCAGAAGTGTTTTGATTATTTGGTGGTAAATCCCAGTTCTTTTTGGCCCAAGTGGTTAGAAACCTTTGAAGAAAGCATTTTTCTTGCTAAACGAGAATGCTGAAATCAGTAGTTACTCGAAACATCACTTATTTAAGACCTGTCACAGATCTATAAATGTATCTCTTTACATAATGACTACATTATGTTCTCACAGAGTTTAAGATGATGAAAATAGCTAATATTGAATATTGCAATATCTCACGAAAAACACGCCTATAGCTCATTCTGACCTTTCTGCAGACTTTTCTGCAAATCAATTTGTCAATCTCCAAGCATCTCCCCGTCACCATGGGAAGTCAAAACCTTTGGAACACAATAATTAAGAATGACAGAAACAGCCAATACCCAGAATGGATGGTTTTACTAGGAGACACCAAAACAGAACATAGCAGAAGACCATGATTTAACAGAGCAAATGGTCAAATGCTTGAATTAATAGTAATAGCACTGTATAGCACTCTGTCAATTAAGTTAAGTGCTAACAGTCATGGATATATTAATATTACTTTTAATTCTAGTGTTAATATTTACTTAAAATATTGAGACAGCTGGAAGGTCTTCCATCGCCTCAAAAGTTGCAATGTCAGCCGATAAGACATGTATCTTGCTAAACCGGTTCAATTCTGCCCCTCTGAGAACCGCCTGCCCTGCTCTCATCTCGTGGTTGTCTGAGTCCATCGTACGGATCAGGAGTTTTCTGCATTTGAGTGACTTCATAATGGATTCTGTCAAGCCTCTTACTGGACAACCCAGCATGGTGACCTCGCATGCGCCTCTTAGCCAACGATAAGAGACTGAAGGCGCCAGACATGCGTAGAGACGAGCCATCCAGAGATGTAGAGTGTCCACTAGAACTGAGTCCCTCAGCCGTTAGGATCTCTTTACAGTTTGGATAAATGTTTCATTGATTTAAATCATAATACCCCATCATCAAATCATAATATTATATAGCCTATACATTTTTAAACATTCTGAACAGTGAAACACTAACTGACGTGTGAGTAGCCTTTCGCGCAATGCTATCGCCTGTATACGGAAACGAAAACAAACGACGAATAAATAGCCTACCCATCGACTACAAATAAGTCATCCCAACGTCAATATTATGACAAACTACTAAAAACAAAAGCTTGGCATTAAGGATGGGCGCTTCCATTTCCCTCTACAACAAGTCACCTATTTTCCCTGGCCAGGATGAGGTGCTTCAAGTCAGGTAAGAAGCAAGAGAGTCGTCTTGCCAGCCCAGGGGCCGAGAAATGTTAATTCGGGTTAGGCCTACGTGGCAAAGTGCTAACCCTAGCAGCTTAATGTAAGTCTCATAGCTAATGTAATATTGCACATATTTTCGTCCTATTTCCCCTAAAGAAATAAAGTTAGCATACTTAAAGAAACCTTACAGTATGTTCTAAATGGCATAAATGCTGCCAATTAATAATTGACGTAACAATTTAGCCTATTGTAAATGCAGTGGCCTATCCTATAGATTAAGGTAGGCTACTCGGAAGCATGTACACTGTCTGCTTCATTTTATTTTGATAGGCTAAGCATTCAGTAGCAAATAATAACAATATACCCACTATTTATTGATTAAAACTAAGCTACTTAAGCATAATAATGCACCTTAAATACAAACGTGAGCAAGGGCAGCAATCGCTATCGAATCAACAGACGTGCAATTTTGCTAGCAGGGGAAGAATAGAAACAACGGAAATCACCAGTTAACTTAATTTAAATTTGCAAGAACTATAGACTAATACAATAACAAGCTTAAATGAAATGACAACAAAGTTATACGACTACAGTTCTCAAGGACGCACACGCGCAATCTCAACTGCACTGTGAAGCGCGTCTGTGCTATTCTCCGACACGCGCTCTAACAATCACGACTGATAAGACGGCCTAAAATTTTGTACAGCTCTAATTCTGATACCATGGCGGCAGAAATTGAACTGTGGCGGGCCGCCACGGAAAAATCCACATAGGGGAAACACTGCGGGTACAGTACTCCCTATGGTAAATGATTAGGCTATAACATTGTAGTTTAAATTAAACAGTAACATTAATATTATTTATGTTCTGTAATGTACAAATTATATCTTTCCATAGGAAGATTGGGGTGGCAGTATTTTTTTGATCCGCCACTGCGCCAGCCTTAACACGTGCAGCCCAGCTGTCACCAGACTGTTCAGTAAATAATACCTGCTCCCCTGATTTAGCGGCGGCACAGCACGACCATCTGTGATGCCTTATGAGATTTCCACCAATAAAAGATTGACTCTGCGGTTCCGTGACTTCGCCGACGCAATATTTAATTGTGGATCGCAGTGTTCTTTCTTCTCAAGGGCTCTGGATTTGAGTTATGGCGTCAGAGCTGAGACATGCTACTGGGCTCAAGTTTCACGCATTCACCGTGAGATTCACTCATTTGAACCATGTTTCACGCAACACCTTGTATTTCTCACGCTGAGAAGTAAGGGATAACTCGGCCTATACATTAATGAACACACACACACAGTTACATTTTCAGGTATTGTGTCCAAAATGTGCCTTGTTTATTTCCATATCTACACGGTTGCAGAGCGTTGAAAACACACTGCATTATATTTACTGTATGTGACAGCTGCAGTAATGTGTACTATTGGGACATTTTTCCCTGAAAACATAAGTCTAGTGATGTAAGGGACAGCTCTAACACAATGCCCACTTATGTTGTGGTTCATTTTGAAATGGTGAGGTTCTGACATCACCAAGGAACCTACCGCCTGCAAATGTCTCTTCAGGTTTATGTAAAATGTAAACAGTAGATGTGGCAACCAAGATATGAGGTTACGGAACGTCGCTTTAATCTCTCCCGTCAGAAACCTAGTAGTCTAACCAAGACACTGCAACAGATCTGAATCAACAGTTTAACCTGTCTAAACATTCCTTCCGATTCCTCCACGATGATAGATGGTCGGGTTTGCTGGAGAGATTGCTGGTTGAACCCACCTCCATCCACACCCACGCCTCTTATAGTCTGTGTGTTCATGTGCCTCCTCCGCACAGCAGGTTGTGCTGCCTTCACCTGCGTGGAGGTCCTGGCTGAGGGTCTGGGAACCCAGGGCTGCTACACCCAGCGCGCTGGCCTGCTGTCTAATTAGTGGCTGTAATCTGGGTTCATGCTGGGCCCCTCTCAGAGGACATCAAGACCCCCCCTCTGGCTGCCCCCAGCCCAGCTGCCCCCAGCCCAGCTGCCCCCAGCCCAGCAGACACGAACACGGCGCCAGACCAAAATCTGCCAGGCCACAGTGGTTTGCTACATCCAATGCAAGTAGCTAATACATGTAATTCCACTTACTTTATCCAAAAAAGTATTGGCAATCGTATTACTTTCTGTTCACAAAGGTTTTTCATTACGTCAAGAGACTGCAGCATCTGCAGCTGGACAATGCCTGTCTACAAAGGGCCCAGGAGGGGGTCAAACTAATCTGATTACCGGATTACGGTCCATTGTGTCAATGACGAAAAGGCACATCTTGATATTAGCTGTAAATGGAACTTGAATTAACCAGGGTGTGAGGTAAGTGCTTGGTGAGAGGTATTTGAGAATGTAAAACATCTTGTTTTCGGGACAGACTCTTCCGGGGGAAAGGAGGGAGCTGAAGAAATGGGATTGTCAGAAGAAAGAAAAGTCTGACATCATTTTTTTAGTTGAGAGCAAAGAGGGTGGATGAATCAGTGCTGTTTCTCAAAGAAAGCAAAAACTTCCAGTAATGTTCAGAGACTGAACTGTTCTGTTTGTCAGGCTGTGTATGTCGTGTGACTCATGAACTTATTTACCACAGCAATGTTTTGCATTTCTAGTTTACGCTGTAAAGGTATGGATGGCCATGTAGACCAATTTAAACTTTAATTTTCGGGTAAAGTTCACAATTGAGTGCCCTAATTCTTTAGGTTGACTTGGGGAAAATATGATATAAATATTCATTGGATTGGGAAAACAGATCCTATTTACTGCTCCCACTTCAGAAATTTTTACTTTTATTTTAACAAGAATGTTCCCAGATATACATTTCCAACTGGCCATTAATTTCCATAAAGTCAGTTTTGGCTGTAGTTCTTCCACTTGCAAATGTATCCAGTCTGATATCTGTTACATAGTGTCTGACAGTGCTGATTCCCCCAGAGTCATTATGTAACCTGTTAAATTGGTTCACAGCCCCTTGAGTAATACACTACATCTCCCACTGGTACCTCGAGTAAAACCTCACTCACATCCATTGAGTCTACACACACACACACACACACACACACATGCTCACGACACACACACACACACGACATATGCACCCCTTCCCGTGACTCCCTCAGCATAAATCATCTTGAGATCTGGCTACGACTGCAGCATCAGACTCCCAGTGTGCAGACGGTGCACGGATGGTGCCTTTCTCCTATTCACATTCCCTGTGTGTGGCTCTGAGCCTTGCAGTAGCAGACACGGTTCACATCGAAAACCATTTCTACTGAGGCTCATCCAAAGACGATACAAATACACACTTACGCAATTACAACACGTTGAGGGTCTCTGGAGAATTGGACCAGTGTGGCGGTACAGCCACAAAACAGTCTGTTCTGTAAACCACATCAAAATCGTCCAAGCTTTTGCACGCTGCTACCCTGCTCTGCTGAAGGACACTGCATTTCGGAAGCATCTCGATCTTTATCAAGATGAGAGGGAGATATGCTACGCATGCCTCGTTTCAAGTTCCAAGTTTATTTGACGGTTGTATCAAGTAAGGGTATCTTAAAAATGGTTGGTCCTGCTTCTCTTGCTAGGAAACTATCTAAACCTAAAATAAACAAGCCATAAAACAACATGAGTTACTATTAGTGCAACAGGTACAGTCTATTCTAATAGCATACAGGGTATAACACAGAAAAAATGAATCATAACAAATCTGAGTCAGGAACAGTCAGATAGTTCTGTGGATGAAACGAGGTTGTGAATATTAACAAAGCCGTTCTCTTGGTGCTGTCGCTTTCCTGACCTGGCCACCCTGCCTCCATGTCCACTTCTGTGTCGCTTCGCTATTGACTTCCTTCAGCCGGAGTGCTCTCACACTTGACACTGAAAGTCAGGACTATTCACACCCTCGCACACCAAGGGCTGTGCTCTCTCTTGAGACACTGGTGGGGTGGCAGAAACTGCAGCAGTTTGTGACAAGGTCAGTCGGGTTTCGCATGACAGCCATTCCCAGGGACTGTGTATGCACGTGAACCGAGATGTCCTTGACAAAGCATATTGAGGTTGTAGCCGTCTTGAATAGTTCAATTATACTGGGTCCTAAAAATGATGTGTTGTCATAGTTTTTAGTAGAGCTCTGTAGGGAGGTTACTGAAGAGAATCTTATTTTGATGGCTGTGATTGTAATATACTTTTATGCTAGTGGCCATGGAACAAAATCAGCTTTTACTGACAAGGTTACAGTCAGCTCTGGCCGTTATGTGTCAAAATACACATGACATAAAAAGCTTCCAGATGCATCTCCGACTCCAGTTCGAGCACTTGGCCGTTTGCCACAGGTGCTGAGCACCTTAGCTACAAACGACGCTCTGCTGTGCTGAAGTTAAACATGATGAATCGATCTGTACCCCTGACATCATCTACAGGCCTGGTGCAGAGGTGACTTTAGGTTCCTATGTGAGCAGGGCCCCTTGACAAGGTCATCCAAGTTCACCCATGCTGAAGTTGTTATCCCTGCTGGATAATGCGGTAACATTTGACAGAGCCAGGGGGAAAAGGTATGTCATTACAGGATCAGACATCATTTTGGTCTTGACACGCTGGAGTGTTGTGACACAAATCCACAGAATTGACTGTCTCCTGACAGACAGACTGTGTTGGAGCACAGCTCCTGACAGACAGACTCTGTTAAAGCACAGCACCTGACAGGCAGACTCTGTTGGAGCACAGCTCCTGACAGGCAGACTGTGTTGGAGCACAGCTCCCGACAGACAAACTGTGTTGGAGCACAGCTCCTGACAGGCAGACTGTGTTGGAGCACAGCTCCTGACAGACAGACTCTGTTAAAGCACAGCACCTGACAGGCAGACTCTGTTGGAGCACAGCTCCTGACAGGCAGACTGTGTTGGAGCACAGCTCCCGACAGACAAACTGTGTTGGAGCACAGCTCCTGACAGGCAGACTGTGTTGGAGCACAGCTCCCGACAGACAAACTGTGTTGGAGCACAGCTCCTTACAGACAGACTGTGTTGGAGCACAGCACCTGACAGGCAGACTGTGTTGGAGCACAGCTCCTTACAGACAGACTGTGTTGGAGCACAGTTCCTGACAGACAGACTGTGTTGGAGCACTGCTCCTTACAGACAGACTGTGTTGGAGCACAGCTCCTGACAGGCAAACTGTGTTGGAGCACAGCTCCTGACAGACAGACTGTGTTGGAGCACAGCTCCTTACAGACAGACTGTGTTGGAGCACAGCTCCTGACAGACAGACTGTGTTGGAGCACAGCTCCTTACAGACAGACTGTGTTGGAGCACAGCTCCTGACAGACACTGTGTTAGAGCACAGCTCCTGACAGACAGACTCTGTTGGAGCACAGCTCCTGACAGACAGACTGTGTTGGAGCACAGCTCTTGACAGACAGGTTGCAGGACTGGCCCTGACAGACCCTTCTTCATTCTTCTGCACCTGACTCAGTCCATGCACACAGCTTTTACAGTTTCCCAGCCACTAACTCGTTTTAGAGTTTCATACTGAAAGTATGTAGGGCATTCAAGCACAAAATAGTTTCAAACTGAGGTATAGAACCCACGATAATTCATTGAAGAGCACGCAATGAAAGGCTTGATGTTGCGATGAATAGCGGGGGGTCTAGCTTATGAGGCTTGTTGGAAAGGCAGTAGAAGTCTGATGAAAATTTAGGATATTACTGATGTGCTTTTATGGCGTCCCTGCATATATAAATCGAAATATCAGATACATCTTCAGTCCGCTGGTGATATGTTATTCATTTTTTTTGTAGCAGCGCTCCCTTGACAACACAAGGAAATATTTCACAAAGTTATCTTGAGGTATCCCTTTCATGACTGCAAAATTCGCATTTCACATGTCGCAGATCTTTGTCGTCGCCCTTGACAACACAAACAAACTGAGCTGAAGCCATGCTGAAAAAACTCTACGTACAACAAAATGTAATCTTGTTTTTAGATTTTAAATCTAGTTTATGTAAACAACACATTGTTTTAAGAAATGCTACTATTGTCCTGCAATAGTAGCTAAATGTCTTTCTTTGAAGCATAATCAAACTCATAATTAATATTTATTCACTTAGATTTGATAGGGCATGTTTGCAGCGCATACCACGGTCGTTTTGATGATTCACGGTTACAGGATTAACCGTCGCTAACAGCTTTGCCATGACCAAGTCACAACACAGCTTCAGCACAGAGCAGCAGACTGTGTCATCTGAAGAGACACCAGGGACTCTAGGGAATGAGCATCTGACTGCATCCACAAGAATCCCTGGTTCAAGGATTGCACTCGTTATAGAATTCATCTGAATGTAATCTAGTTGCATAGTCATTTGGCTTGTTCCAGAAACCTTTCATACTCTGGGAAAAACATGTTTTACCCCAAAAGGAAGACAACATTAATAAATATATCAACATATCATTATACACACATGCCCATGGGCATTTCACGGCCTTGGAAGTCACTGTTGCAGTGCTTGTGAATGACAACGACAACGGAAAGAAGCCCTTCTGCAGTAGCTGTCCTACCCTGCCCATCCTCCCTTTAGGAGCGGAGGGACCCTCGATACAAACATCATCCCATCTCACATACGAGTGTCACGCTGGAACACGTGACTTTAAATATCACCCGTGAATGACAAGTCAGCAGCTGGACGCATTAGCCAGCAGTGTTCCTGAGGTGGTCAGGTTTACTTCATTCATGAAGGCCCCTGGTGACGTAAGGAATAGATTCAAACACACACACACACACAAAGCTGTTCACAAGTACAGTCCAAATATTCACAGGTGAGATTTAAAATAAATATATCAGGCGTGTTTGGAATGTGGCATTCTTATCGAAGGCTAGGGATAACCGTGGAACCGTTAAATTTAGGTATTTTCATTATAGCTGACATTTCAATCTACTTACAACATAGATGTCGACAGATGTTGAAAAAGGAATGCCTAACATCAGGAATTATTGCTCGGCCAGCCACAGTTACGATAACATGGTCTGTTACTTATTAGTGCTGTGTTCTGTCTTGAAATGTCTCTCTGTACCACTTCATATTTATGTATCACTGTAGTACAATATAAAGACCCGTCAGAAAAGATCGAATATTTTGTGCAATTTATAATACACAGTACCAGTAACTCTACGGCCATCTCCACTTAATTCTCCTGGAGACGATGAAAGTAGAAGGAAAGATAGTCGTTTCATTGTTCTAGAAGCAATGCATGATTTCCAAATACGTCATCTGCAGTATGCCATAGCAGGGCTGTGAACATTTACATGCAGTCTTTTTTTATATGAATAGTTGATATGATTTAACAGATCTTCATCCAAAATGAATAACATACAGTATTTTCCCTTGGAAGAGGACCGTTTATGGACAAGGATAGTTTCCCCAAGAATATGGTTGCTCGAGATGGGGGGGGTGGGAGAAAAATTAAAATCCACGTACTCCAATTTGGAAGTGCAATTTCTGAAGTGAGAGATTTGTGAACTCTGCATACAAATTGCCTCAGTGTAAACAGCTCAGATTGCATTCCGCCATACAATTTATGCACATTCTATATATGCACATTCTACATATGCACATTCTACATATGCACATTCTATATATGCACATTCTATGCACATTCTATATTATGCAGACATTCTAGTGAGCATGAAAAGTTTAGCAAAACTTCACCAGGAGTGTTCAGTTTTGACCTGTCTGAGTCAGGTCGCTCCTTGATACACTAAATCAAGGATCACTAAAAACTCCAACACACTGTACATTTTCCTTGTGCCGCACAAAAACACTTTGGCTCATATCCATAAACAAACATTGACGAATCGTAAAAGTCCAACTTCAGTCTGGCATTCATGGTCAGGCGGGCCCAACCACAAACACACAAAATCAGCTCACCCGAGCCCTAACCCTGCTCGACTTTGCCCAAGAGTCCTTGTTCTTTTTTTAGGCGCCGATGACATCACCACCCTGAAGGAGTGCAAGCTCCACCAATCAGAGAGCCTCGCTACGTAGAGCCCTGTCACAGCGTAGCCAGTGGTCGCACGGCAACAAATGCATCCTGACAGCTGAAAATAAAAGGACCGACTGAATGGGCTAAAATGGGATTCGCTCGTTTCTCTCGTCGTTAGGCAGCAAACTGACAACTTTCTTTGCAGCACGTTGATTATTGGTCCAAAAAATGACTTGGGTTTTGTAGATGAGGCAGGTTTATTCGTTTTTTTATAATTCAAATTAAGGTTGTGTTTTTACATGCTTTTAGATATCTGAGAAGATTGGTGCACTAGCCAGAAGTCTATCTATAAAGTGCAGTTGCAGCAATATGTAGAGTAGATGTTGTGTTCTCAGATGGCTTCCATGAATGACCTTGCACTGTGGGAGAGCTGAATGATACCCATGTGTAACATAAAGGATCGTGGGTCAGCAAAGAGGAGAGCCGTCTCGTTGTAGCAGACCAAGAAGTTGTTGTTTCATCAATAAATATTAAGAGTGAAAGAGACAGAGAGAGAGATACAGAGAGAGAGACAGAGAGAGAGAGAAAGAGAGAGAGAGAGAAAGAGATGGACAGAGTGAAAGACAGAGAGAGACAGTGGGATTCCAGACAGAGAAAAATAGACAGTTAGACAGAGAGAGAGACAGAGAGAGAGCCTTAATGGGCAGTGCTACCCTCTGAAGTGCCTCTCTGGACCCTCGGGGGAATATGGTAAAGAGCCACGTGGTAGAAACATGTACAGTGAGCATAATGAGGAATCCTTACGGTATACAAGCACACGCATCAATTCTGCTGGAAGCATAGATGTTTAGTAGTTCTCGTGTGTCAACACATCTTGACAGATGGTTTTAGTACGTGTTGTTGGGGGACCATAAACATGGTAAGTTTGTCAAGGTGGCTGATAACTTACAAACCATCCACAAGGGGCTTTTCAAAGATCCACTTCCGTCACTTTCGCTTCCACCCAAGAATACTTACCTGTTCTCTCACCCCATTTCACAATTTACACCTTGTGAGAAAAATAATAATCCTTTGAATTTCCCTCAAACTTGGTGAAGGTGATGTGAAATGAACTTTCTTTTCATCTCCTCATGCAGGTATCACACCTTGCCTGCGTTAGCAACACTGACCTTGCTGTCTGAGCAGACTGTTATTAACAACGACAACAAGGACTACAGTTGTCTTTGAAAAACGCAACAAAGGTGGACTACTCTTCATCATGTTAGTCGACTGTTAACCCCTCTTCCCTCTCCGAGTGATTGCCAGGCAGGCTTGACCATTTCTTCCTCTATGATTAACGTTGCACAAAAAACCTGCAAACTGACGACACACGTTCAGTTCCAACGGCAAACGCTCACTTCTGAAGTTGGCCTCGTTCCCGCTGTCCTTGAAGGCTGCTTTAAGGCAGCAGATGTCAAGATTGGATTTTGAACAAATAGCCTACTCCTGGCATAACGACAGTTATTTTAGCAGGAAGTCTTTTCTTATGAGCCTGCCTGCACCTGACCCAGGAGCAGACGGCACCTGGAGGACACCCTATCATTACAAACTGAACAGCCTAAAAGAGGAACTTAAAGGCTGCTTGTGGCACAACCACATTTGACCCGGTGAAGTACACAAACAAAAAACTTCCAATGAATGATTACGTTTTTAAAACTGTGCTCTTCATAATGTATGTATGTTTTTTTTCTTCGTATCTTTATCTGAGTAACTCGTTCATGATTGCTGTCCTCAGATGTTTTATGTTAAATTACTCTGCATATAGATTACAATCTCTGTGGATAGATTAAATGTTCTACAATACACAGCAGGTTCTGTTGCCTTGAAAACTTTAACTGCAAGATTCAAGAACATTATGATGAGCAAACACCATCTTACTGTGAAAACTAATGTAAAATATTTTGAAAATAATGTCTTCACTGTAAATAGACTACTCGTCAAAGAACTGCGAATACATACTTAATTCATTGTGCCAGTCTGTCTGTCTGTTTGTGAAATGAATTTGATTTCTGTGTGTGTGTGTGTGTGTGTGTGTGTGTCTTGGAGGAGTGCTTGAGGCCCTCTATCCTTCAGGCAGGGTGCTAACCTTGTATGCCCCTGCCATCTCTTCCACACATAGCCCGCTTGCTATAAATATAAAGCTACATGATTAAGCTTGCAAGTTGGATAGAATAGAGGGAAGGGAAATGTAATAAATCATTTAAGGTGTCACATAATAGACTTCTATAAACTATGATTCTGGTACCTGTTAAATATACTTCATACTTGCCCAGTAACAACTTTCTGGGTTGTTGGGAAAAACATAATTCTGAAACTGACAAAATCAGAAAGAAAATAATCTTTGAAATATGACTAAACAAGCCCACTACACACCCAATCCCCCTTTCACCCTCTACGGAGGTAAAACACATAATCCCAGAAGCTCTTTGGTCTGGAGAAAGCTTTGTAGCTCCTCCAAGACCACTTCAACCTCCCAGTGGCCTCTCAAAAATCCTTGTAGCTTTTGTACGGCCAACAACAACTTCCTAAAGTCCTTTGAAAAAAGCATCGTAGCTTCGTCTGGCTTCCAACCCTCCACCTTTAAACACTCTGCGGCTTCTCCTTGTCCACATCCACTTCCCGGTGTCCTCCGCTTCAGAGAGGTCGTCTGGAAGGGCGCATGGTGTGATGAGCATCATGCAGGCAGGCAGATGGGGCTGGCACTGGGCTAGTGTGTCTGGCAGCAGGGGTCTCCCTCCCCCCTCGGTTACCCTGCCTCAGGACCTCTCGAGGCTGGGTGGACAGCCGGGATGCAGATGCTTGCGAGTGGAAGGTGCTGTAACTGTGGGGCGCTGGAAACGCAGTGTGCAGACACTCTCGTTTGTGTCTCACAGCTTCGATTCGATAAGCGCTACACACGAGGGCTGGATGCTCCCAGGCAGAGTCCTCAACCGTGTTTCCATGCTAGTGCACACATGCACGAACACACACACTTACCCTCCTCACACACACACACACACACTTCCCCACACACACACCCACGTGTTCTAATAGAACGCATCTGCAGGCAAAAACAGTAAATCTGTGAGAGAGTTGACTCGGTGAGTAGCTTTGTTGAGGACACAGCTCACTTGGGGCTAAGTCAAACAAACATCAGCTTCGCTTCAAGTCAAACCGAGCCGTTTCTCTGAAGGGATTCAAACAATCTGTTCACTCTCATCATAGCCCTTGTAAGAGCCAATTCAACGTTTGTGTAAAATTGCCTGTTATTTTTGTTTCTTAATAATTACAGGTTTACAGTGTGATTAGTATTTGTTTCCTGGATATGTACAAGGTGTATATTCTTTTATTTATTCCATTTATTTTGTACTAGTAAATGTTTTGTAGGCATGCGGCGCGCCTGCGCAGTTCTGCCTGGCTACGCTCACAGGGAAATGGTAGTTAGAAAGGCCATGAGGATGTAAGGTAATGGAGGCAAGCAGCATGCAAAAAGAAATATTTATTTTACCGTTTTGAAAGCACTAAAAAGATGTAAGTTTTTTGCATATACGTTTTTGGGGCAATAAAACTTGTACTCTACGTTTTTCTAAGATTTCTGGTTTAGTGTTTTTTCTACGCGTACGATTCTTTTCTTTTGCACCTCCAAGGAATGCCAGTTTGGACTTTGCTCCTATAGCCCTCGTTTATGCAACGTCAGATCAGTGCGAATAACCCCGTGTTGTAATGTAATTACCCCACTTCCTACTAAAGTACTTTGAGATTGCACTAGCAATATTATTCTGAGACAAGGGAGGCTATGCCAGCTACTAATAAGATAAGTAAGGATGTAGCAGGGAGAAAATAAGTGAAAAAAACACTTAGCTTAAAATTAACAGTGTCCTAAAATTAACAGTGTCCTTAAGTCAGACAAAATACCTACGGAAAGATATCAAATTTTAGTTAGAAATCTCAACGTAAAACTGTCTTGTTGTTTGGTGTACTGGAATAAAAACTATGAAATACTGCATTTAATATACTGGCTGTCTGGAGTGTAGATAGCAAAACATCTCCAGTCAAGTCTCCAGCTAAAAAAAGCTGGTACACAAGAAAACGTTTAAATTGATTTGAAACAGAGTTGCTATCTATAATAAGCAAAAAATGCTTTATTAAATCCATATCTTATTCTACTGCTCCCTTGATAGTTAGAGCAGGGTTCTCTAATCCCGCTAATGCAAAAGCCCTGTAGGTTTTTGGCTCCGATGCCAGTTTGTACCAAACTCAGTTTATGTTCTCTGCCAGCTGATTATAAAACTTCTCAGTTGGGGCAGAGGCCCACTGACGGTGCATCTTTGAAAACAGAGTTGAAAAATCCTAACTTACTGCAACAAAAATATTCATTAAAACTTAGTGTTGTTTGCCCAAGCTACTTATGCATTCCCTTTTTGTATTTCCCAACGAGCTGATGACATAACCATATCATCAACGTTAACCATCTCTCAGCTGGGTGTGAGTGTGAGAGAGAGTGCGTGACAGAGTTTTTGTAGACAAGAGTTTGAAGTGCGAGTCGAGTCAAGAAAAAAGACATATCACAAGGAAGAGGCTGCAATCCTCCAGAGCACAGAGTAAACGCTTCACAGCACCTTGAACATCTAATTCATTAAGGAGCCAGTGATGGCTGCAGCTCACAGTGACCTGCTAAGATGGGCTTCTGGCCTGTCAGACTATGTGGAAGTCACTGATGGGACGTTGGGCAGTTGATTCCACACAGTTGAATCATCCTCAATAAAGAAATCCAGAAAATAAAAAGCTCTGTTCCGCAAATGTTGACCTCTTGCCAAGAAGTTCTTCTGCAGGTTATTAACAGCATCATCTGTACGTTCGCAAGACCCCCTCTTTGAGGCAGGAGACAATTGGCTCTTGCCGTTAGCGGACAATAAGACGACATGTAATCCTATGGGGATGACCAATCACACAAGCCAGCCGTCTTCATCAGTTAGGCAGCCTAAGATGGTCCTCTCAGTCTGGAGGTAATTCTTAGTCCATTGAGTCAAATTATAGATATTCAACCTCCTACCAGTTAGAAAGCATCCTATAGTCTAGAGAAAAGTGATAGACGTCGAAGGTGATCCTATAAGCATGGAATACAGGGGAGTGGCACTACGCAAATACTGTAGGATTTATACTATATTTGAGGACAGGCCACCCATGCCACCTTTCAATTCCAAAACAGCACATCGGGATGTATGTTATGATGTGTGATGTCCATGTTAGCCGTTGTGTACAATTCCAGCTATTTCCTGTAGCGGTGTACTAGTGACATTTTATGTTTCAAAGGAATTTCATTTGGAATAATGAGACCATATAACGCTAAATCATTATTTACTTGAATTGGGAGAAGGCGTTAGACAGATCGTATCAACAATAACAAAAAAATAATAAAAGGATGCATGCTTGTAATCAAAAGCTAATAAGGCAAAGCCTTGTTGTCAAAACAGATTGGATTTGCTGATCATCCTAATCCATCACAGCGAGTCTTTTGGATCAATGAGCATATTCTCCAGTGAGAAGACTTGGTACTTCATTTTGATTAATGGCCACATCAATTTAAGATTACAGAGATATATGGTTTAACGGGGGAGGGGGGGGGGGGCTAAAATTATCTTTGGGGTAAGTTTGACAACTACTGTAATTCACTGGATAATCAGATTTGGACATCCATAGCCTATTGAAACATATAGTGCATCAAGGACTTGGGATGGAGAAGTTATAAGTTAATTTGTGGGAAAAGTTGCACTCTCTACTTTTCAGGAAGTTGCCAAGTTTACAGAATGGGCTATATTGTAGAGAAACAGAGGCTTTGGGCTACTGTCTAAACATTTTGGTCACGTGACTAAGCGGTAAGCCCTATTGGCAAAATGTAATGTACCATACAAATACGGAGTTGCCTAGCTTTCAAAACTACTACTCAATGACAACTTGAAATGTTAGGCTACTCAATTCTGTCCAATTCCACGTGGTGCTTTTTAATGGACAACCCATCAGCGCGTAATACAATGAAGATGGAAACAGGTGCTTATTTCAGCTAAATGAATCTGTCTAAACTGCTGATGAACAAACATGCACAGGGGAGATCCTTACTGTGGCCTCCTCAAAGACTTCATTAGATCTTTTTTTTTGTTGTTGGTGTATTTGAGATGCAGTTATTTCAAGGCTCATTATGTTACAAATAGCTGAGAGAGCAAAACATTGTTCTGCAGTTGCACAGAGCTGTCAAACATAATGAATTATGTGGAGAGTACTCAACTGATGCAAAAGGCTTTGGGAGCACCAGGACTCTCTGACGCTTATGCCCCCAGTACCAACCCAAAACATTTTTTTGTCATAGAAAATTAGTGGTAAATTGCCCGTCCATACGTTTGCGTCGACAGTAAGCGTCAGACTTACAGGATGCATTAAAAATAACAAATGGTGAAGCCAGGTTAATGATTTTACTTAATTTGGCCCCTCGTGTTAAATTATGGATTCTAAAACTGACGAATGTGGATTCTGCTGGAACTCGATATTCCGTCTGATCTTGACAGAGGTGAACGAGGTGTCCCGCCTGAGGGCTGTCAAACGGCAGTCTTCCCAGCCAACACAGCCTCTCCAGGGCATGGCTACGGAGGCAGAATGCAGATTGCTGTAGCAACGTAGCCACTACGCGCTATTTCATGACTTGTACAGCTGTACATCAAGGTGCCGTGACAAGATCCTTCATTTGGGTTAGCCCAAATGAAGCATGACTTGGGAGGGGGGGGGGGGGGAGTCTGGCTCATAAAAATGTCTCTTCCATCATCTGACCAGATGTCTCAAGTCTCTGACAACTCGGCTGTCAATGTAACCATCTCAGTCATCGCTCTACCAGTCCGGCTGTTCATGGACCTAACTGCATCAAAAATCGTTATCTCTTTTTCACCCCCAAGGTCTACCAGACCAGTGCTACAGCTAACCAGCACCACACAGCTGACACGGCTGTACTTCAGTGTTTTGACCTTTGACCTTGTGTGGATGGAGCATACAGTTCATGACTCAGTGTTTTGACCTTTGACCTTGTGTGGATGGAGCATACAGTTCATGACTCAGTGTTTTGACCTTGTGTGGATGGAGCATACAGTTCATGACAGCCAGTAAGGACTTGATCACAGTGCTGGGCTTCAGCGTTGTCATTAGCAACGACACGGACCACCAGTAGTTATAACCTCAGGGTCACCCTGAGGTGTGTGTGTGTGTGTGTGAAGATCAGCTGATCTGAGGGCTTTATCTGTCATTGAGGAGTCTTATGACGTGACTACACAGTTGGGTGTGAGTATGGTCAGTATTTAGACACTTTTTTCATTCCCAATGTGGGTTGAATACAAATGATTCGAACATATTAAATATGTGGGCGAAAGCTTGATAGAAATATACATTTTGGATGGGATAGTGTGAAATGTTAACATACTGTAATGCTAGAAAGATAATCTGAAGAGATGTGTCACACATCAAAGGGCACAAAACAACAAATGAAAATAGCGTCAGGAGAGAGAGAGAGGGGGGAGAGAGAGAGAGGGGGGGGAGAGAAAGGGGGGGGGAGAGAGAGGGAGAGAGAGAGGGGGAGAGAGAGAGGGAGATAGAGAGGGAGAGAGAGAAGGGAGAGAGGGGGAAGCGAGGGGGGGGAGATAGAGAGAGAGAGAGAGAGAGAGGGGGGGAGAGAGAGAGGGAGAGGGAGAGAGAGAGACAGAGAGAGAGACAGAGAGAGAGACAGAGAGAGAGAGAGGAGAGAGAGAGAGACTTCACTAGTAGCAGCTCATCATGATGGCTGATATTATTTATGGATGATTTGATGAACTTGGACAAGGACTCGACCTGCTGTAGGCTGTGACACAAAACCCACAGAGAGGCCAGTTGAGCAGCTCACAGAGTCTGTGGTTGTTTTCACAGAGTGACCGTGAACACGCCAACGCAACCGCACACTGAACACAACCTCAGTCGCCGGGCTAATGAACGACTCACATCAGTGGATTGAATTGAGATCCGTTTCTAATTGCTCAGTGGCTGCAGCATAGAAAAAGTAGGTGTGCTGTTTGTGTGTTGTACTAGGGCTGAAATGTTACTCTAACAATATTTGACTTGGTTTCATGCATGACAAATTACGCATTTTGATTCAACAACATCCTACCAAGAAAAAGCGTGGCTAGCTGAACGGGCAGAAACTCGGACTGCGGGTGCAATTCCCCCCAGGCCCCTGTGATGTCATCGGTGACCAGATGGGCACGCTTGCTAAAGCTGTACTGAGAGTGACCTCACAGCGACACTGTCTAAAGTGGTGCCCATCGCACGCCACCTGCATGGCGAACAACTTCAGTTCCACCGGAAGCCTGACCTTGTGTTATAGTTGCTAATAAGGGTCGCGCGACTGCCCCCTGGTTTATACTGGGATTGCTAGCGCTGATTGACTGTCGTTGCTAAATACTGTGGATGCACTGTAGGGAGGTCTAAATATTACATGGTTTCTCCATGAATAAAGGAAAACTGTTGATTTGCATTTAATGAGTGAGTGAGTAGTTAGTGTAACTACTTGTACTTTAATGCATTCAACTTTAAACCAATGTGAATATCCTGAAAAAGAGCTGGCACAATTTATTAACCTTTCAAAGTAGCAGGTATGGACAGAGGAAAGAGGAAATTAACTCCAATCATCCATCTACAGGATTGAGGCTTTTGTTGGAAATGTACCTGATTCTGTTTCAAGATCAATAATTAGTTTTACCCTCATGTACCTTAAGGCAAAACTGGGAGTTCGATTAGACCGGTGATGGAGCTGTGCTGTTTAAATGGGAACCCTGAGCACACATCTCCTGGCAACATCAATTATAAAACACAGAATCTTTCCTATGCCTTGATTGATATATCCAAGTCCTTCATGAACGCAGTAAAAATCTCAGGCTCAAATGGACACAAGTAGTCTAAGTCTTGAAGCCAGCACCTGGACAGGGCTACTGCCCCTGAGTACAGCTACAATCGACAACTTCACGAACATATCAGAATAATCGATGTTAATTCAAGCCAATGTGATTTAAAATAACCTACGAGGTTGACAGTTTACAATTGAACTGACATGTTCAAACGTAAACATTACAATACCGATTTAACCGACACGATTCAACTTGATCATTATAACAATTGAACTGATATGCTTCAAAATAAATCTAACAATCTAAATGACAAGCTCCAAATTAAACCTTATATCAGCAAACCCAGCATATCAGGACAGACCGATGTAACTTCCCCCTCCCTCCAATGTTCAGTCAACCTCTCAGACAAGTCCCTAACAGTGTGCAGTCCCTGTTGCTCTGTCAGACTCCGTCTGCCTCAAAAACACTGGAAGCAAGTTGTCCTTCTTTACATCGGGGACTCACTCGTTAAAGACCAACATGTCAGAATCCATAATGCCCGGACCAACTTTTCTATGAGGTGCCTAACCAAGTCCAGCCGTTCCCCTCGGTGGAACGGGCAGAGAGGGGATGGAGGGAGGTTAGAGATAAACGACAAGGATGGAAAAGCAAAGCACAGCGCACGTTGCTCTGTCCAGACTCTGGCTGTGATGTGTGCTCTACTTTGCAGCATCAGCAGTAATGAGGAGGAGGAGGAAGAGGGGGCAGGGGGGCTTACCTGGGAACAGAAGCAGGGCAAAGACCCACGACAGGATAAGAAAACACACAGGATTGTACATTCTTCCGACTGTGGTTGTTGATGCTCAGACCGATAAGGATGAGTACTTCTTTATCCTCTGATTATGTCTTTCGGAAAATAACATACAAAAATAAAACTCTTAACGCAGGGTATTGTTTTAAATTTCTTTCTTCTTTTTTTTTCCTTCTCTCTTTTCTAAATGCTGCTCTACCCCGTTCTCCGGAATCCTGTTTTTCGCTGAAGGTTATTTAAATCCAGTGCAAGTTGAGGCTGTATGCAACGCGAGTCCTCATTCAGTATTCTGTCTCCCTCTCATGCTGTCTCTCACACAGGCTCCGAGAATGCTGTGAACTGGGAGAGAGAGAGAGAGGGAGGGAGGGAGGGAGAGAGGGAGGGAGGGAGAGTGGGAGGGAGGACCCTCCTTGTCCTTGTTCCCATTGGCGGAGGCTGCCGACTATTGGTCAAGAATTCTGTTCAGTGTGCGAGCGTGTGTGTGTGTGGTGGGGGGTATTGTATTGTGTGCAGGGCTACTTCAGAATACATTCCAGAATGGAATTTTGGTTGTGCCTTTTAATGAGCAGACTCGAGAACATGGAGCAGTAAGTCACTGTCTCCAGAAACACATTGGTAATTTGACAATGCTGACAGATTATTCAGTTGAACAGTAGCAGATGAGAGCGCCACTGGTGAATAAGATGTTTGGCTCAATGGATAAATTACAAGGTGACATTGAAGTCCCATCCACTGTTCTACTGTGTTGTCTTGAAACGGTTCAGTCTTCACTGGCCCCTTCAAACCAACATGATATGAGTGATGTCGAAACGACCATAAAATCCTTACATTAGATTTCTGAAAGCTTGGGAACATTATGAGAACGTTATCCAATGAGTCGTTTTGAGATAATTGAGTGAGCGACCTTGAAATAAAAAAAGGTTACAATGTATTTAAATCCAGCGATATACAGTCATCTTTGAGATGCAATCCTTTTATTACACTTCTGTGAGAATGGTAAATGAGTCTAAATGTGTTTTTAGATGTTACTCAAGTCTAAAAAAATCGCTCATGTTGGATGTGTTGTGGATTGGTACAAGAGTGTAAATTTAACAGACAGTACATTTAGCTGCTCAGCAAAATGTCACAAAAACAGATAGCTTTTTGTTTAGGCTAGGTTGGGCCAAAGTGAAAAGTCACTCTATAAAACTTTTGTTCTATTCATCCAGATCTATCACCTTTGTATCTGCCTTATATCTCACTATATAACATCAATAATCAAACTTTAAAATTAAACACCGTGACTTTTTGTACATGGAAACTGAATGCTTAACTGTAGACATGGAAACCAAGGTTAGGTAAAGTTGAATAGAAGGTGAACAAAAAGGTAGAACTATTATGTTGTGGTTTTTACTGAGCCAACTCTTGATCACAAGAATAATGGTTTGTCCACCTTCCCATCTTGTCCAAACCGTGTCTGTCACTTTTACAATATTCTGCGTATTTGCACGTCTACACTAACTGTGACAGTCCTGTTACTGATCAAGTCTGGTCCAAACAATCTTTAAAAAAAGATAGCGTCTTTTCGTTTCATAGTCACATTGTAAAAATATGTAAATTATGTACAGTGACAGATTCAATCAGCATTTTGAACAATAAAAAGAGGTGGAAGGGAAAACACTTGGATGATTTAGGCTGGAGCTTCTACGTTAGCATAGCTAGCCAGTCCTAAAACAGGAAGGGATCGTTGTGTTCACCAACACGTTATGCTCTTCGGAGACTGCGTTTTAGGCGTTGAGATCAGTTATTCATGAGGGCTGCAGAACACTCAGGACCCGTCACAGCGATGAAGATTCGAAGCGGCAGGTTCCACGAGGTGCAGAACTCAAATAACTTTCTGACTTTAATCCCTGAAGGTTTATCTTGTATTGCATCTTTGGTGTGTACACTGAAGGATGTAGAGGCCAGGCCTCTCTAATTCCGGTCCTCGAGGGCCGCTGTCCTGCATGTTTTAGCTGTTTCCTTGCTCCAGCACACCAAATTTAAATGAATGGTCATTACTCGGGTTCCACAGAGCTTGATAAAGACCCATTCATTTGAAACGGGTGTGCTGGAGCAGGGAAACATCTAAAACATGCAGGACAGCGGCCCTCGAGGACCGGAATTGGAGAACCCTGATGTAGGCCATGGTCTATATCTAGCAACCAAAAGGTCACTGTTGAATGTTTGAGAACGTTTTACGGGAGACGAATACTTGTAAATGCATTATTCACCTGTTCAGAGCATCTTCTTTTTGAGATTGTGGATGCTTGGTAATGGATGAACAAGGGTTTAAATCACAGTATAGGAACTGTTGACAAGTCATAAAACAATCTGGAGGATTTCAACCTCCTTCGCATTTGCTACAACTATATCATTGCAGTTCTTCTGTGAGAAAATATTTGAAAACAGTAATTAACGCAACAAAACAACCAAAGCTGTTATGAACACTTATAAAAAATCACACTCCTTCTGGCATTTTGTAAACGTTTAACCTAATTATAAATCCTTCGAATAAAATCATTAAAGCAACATAACAACATCTGTGCGTTTGGTATAATGTGTATAGGCCCTTATTGTAGATACCAGTGGAAAGTAAATATTCCTCCAATTCATTTGGTTGTTTCAATTCTTCATTTTATAAAGTGTATGAATACCTCATTAACTGCTATGTCCTTATATGCTCTAAGATTATTTGCCGAATCCTGTCATAGCATGTTATGTTTACACTATCTTTTTGCAGTGTTTGTTTGTCGTGTTGCACATGTTTGCATGTGCACTTTGTCGAAATACTCAGGTGTTATTTAAGTCTATGTAGTTCAGAAAAACACTTAGTCTCATGCATGTCTGTTGTTGTGAGTCGCACCATGGACCTGAAGTAAGGTTGTTTCTTCTACTCTGTACTGTACCATATTTATACAGGGAGTCAGATGGCTGAGCGGTGAGGGAGTCGGGCTAGTAATCAGAAGGATCCCGGATCGATTCCCCGCCGTGTCAATGGATAAGAGTGTCTGCTAAATGTATATATACATGATTAGAATAGCAATTAAAACACTTGATGTGGTCTTTTGAGGACAACCAATACTGATATGGAAAACATATTGATGCCTTAATAATGCGTACTGGACTGCAGTTAGTGTTTTAACATGTTGTTAAACTGTTGTTGACCATTACTGAAAATAACAAACTCAAACAGCTCTTATCTCATAAATCAGTAAATGTCAGAAGTTTTAGATTGTAAGTAAAACATGAATTGCTTGAGAGTAGAGACTGTAATTCCAGAGCTACACAATATGACGTTAATGTTTACGACATCGTTCCTCATCCAGACAAAATCGATAACCAAGTCGATAGCAATGATGTGAACATAAACATAGTTGATGTTTAAACACACCTTAATTAACCTTTTTAGTCTTTAATACGGCATAGGCTCAGACAAACAAAAACACAGAAAGAAGTGATTACAGGTCTGTTTGGAGAAACTGATGAAGCAATTATAATGGTAAACTGATTACACATATAAAAAAGCAATTCTCTAATCAATTTTGGATATACTTATTTACATAGCGTTTATTCTCTGATTACATTCTGGGTCAGTATAATCAACTTGTAAAGTTAGCTTTAGGGTCATTTAAAATGTTGCAGACAAAAGGAAAGTAATCTGTTTTCACAAGATAGACATGCTGCAATTTTGGGGTCTTGCAAGGCTCATAGTTTGGGGTTATTTGCCAAACTCTTTCCTTCTTATCAAACAGAAACTTCTTTCATTTTGTTTTGTCGATCTCAGTCAGACGAGTTCAATTGCATCGTTATTTTTAGTTTTCAGTTCTCAGAAACAGAAGATCATCTAGGGAGATGTTTCTTTGTGAAACCTACTTTTAGACAACGTCATTATGTTATAAATTTAGTCATTTAGCAGACGCTCTTATCCAGAGCAACTTACAGTAAGTACAGGGACATGTTATCCAATCAGCCTTATAAAATAACGTCAGGAAAGTATTCTTTACCATTCAGCCTTGTACTGCATTATTGAATTATACTGGAACAATTTAATTCTTGAGATTCAACCCATCTGTACTGAGTTAGTCACTTAATTCAGTCATTTAGGTAGTTAGGTTGTTAATTTGAAAGATGCGGAATCAAAAAATGTGTATACAGAAGCCTTAAATGTATCAAAAAAACTGATTCTTCTAAATGATGATTTCATGATTTAAGTCACTTTCCTTGCAGTACAATTAACGAGAGAAAATGTCATCAAAGCAATCATCTGTGTCAATCACAGGTGGCAGTACAATGGAGTCAACATAAATTCATCCAAACGGTGCTAGAATTGGACTGGGCCGTTTTGAAACAGGGCCATTTCATACGTGCCACGGGGCTTGCAAAATTCTTCAAACCCAATTACACAGTCCAGAAGAACTCAGGTTAAGATGATGTGAAACAAAGTTTGTTGAAGCGCTTTCAAACTCGGTTTACGCCCAAGGGAAAGAAAGGGAAGAGGTGCACCTTGGGAAATCGTTTTTTTCTCTGAGGGATGCAAGTTTTTCTCTGTGGATACAGTGTAAAGGGAACTAGTTGAAAGAAAATTAGAGTCATAAACAGGCCAGAGGCAAAACTGTCCATCTGCCAGGAATATTCTTACGCTCCAAACAATTATTTACACAAAGAGGGCTTGACATTAAGGATCAAATTAATATTCTGTTTTTTCGGAGAAGAATTAACACGACACAAACGTTCCGCCTCATACTGTTAAGGGATGGTTGTATTCTCACTTCACTACACCACCTAACCCTGGACACACACACACTGGTGACCAACAGTATAACGCTACTGTCTACTGTCAAGCTCATAGGAAAAGGCATTCCAGCACGCTGCTATATAACCAAACAGAATATCTAAATAGCCGATTTTGTTCATGGTAGAAAATATGTTTTCAGAGGCAGTCAGAACAATCTCACCTCGGTGAAATTCAACAATTGAAAACGTGAAAGTGGTCAACTTGACC
The DNA here is from genome assembly GCF_054491055.1 of Hypomesus nipponensis. Classification (NCBI taxonomy): domain Eukaryota; kingdom Metazoa; phylum Chordata; class Actinopteri; order Osmeriformes; family Osmeridae; genus Hypomesus; species Hypomesus nipponensis. Next base: position 10,557,605 of record NC_140380.1, on the reverse strand, counting down.
TTTGACCTTAGAGTGGACACTGACTGTGCTAAAGAGGCGGTGGAGATGATGTCTGTCTGGAGACTAAGAGGACCTGAGGATGGTTGATGTGTGTGTGCGTGCGTGTGTGTTTGTGTGCATGCTTGTGTACTGTATGTGTGGGATGAGTTTGCTGTGTGTGTACATGGGTGTTTTTACATTTAGTCATTTGGCAGACGCTCTTATCCAGAGCGACTTACAGCAAGTACAGGGACATTCTCCCCGAGGCAAGTAGGGTGAAGTGCCTTGCCCAAGGACACAACGTCATGTTCCCCTGCCGGGAATCTAACCGGCAACCTTCAGATTACCGATGCCCGAGCCGCTCAGCCACCTGACTCCCTTGAAACACAAACATCTGAACATGTTAGTATCACATTCTTAACAGTTACCATTAAATGGTCACACATTTGGAAAGTATTCAGATCACCCTTCCACATTTCGGCCCCCAGGATTCTACATAGGTCATAAAAATTTGATATTTCCATTTGTTTCATAAATTCAAAAAACTAGAAGAAGAAAAATTGTTGGTTCATGTAGGTTGACAGGAATAAATAAATACATTTGAGGTTGGCGTAAAATCATAATACATTCAATTTCATTTTCAATTAAGTCTGAACGCAGACAAAGAAACACGGTCTGAAAAAGTTTAGAATGGATGGCATATCTTACTTTAGTCAAGTAATTTAATTTAGAGTTGACTGCAGAAAAGGAGTTACTTGGGACTCAGGTATACTGGGAAGATAGGAAGAACAGAGACCCAGACAGAGGAATACAAGACTGGGCTGCCTTTGGGATAATTGCAAGCTGACCTGCAGATACGATGCTTTGATCCATTTGGACGCTACAGTTCATGTAAGGCCCTGATTGGGGATTAACTATTACCCAGTAAAAAGTCCCCATTTATATTTGGAATATGCAATATCCGTTTAATTAGAAAGAGCATTAGACACTGCTTTTTGACAAACTGTAGACACTGTTTACTTAAACCGTGACTTCAGGCTAATATGGACAGGTGTTGATTTAATACTCTTAAAAGGCATCTCAAAGACATCAATAACATACTGTCTCCTGTCATTATTTAATCTCTAAATAGTCTCATTCAATAATTGACCATAACCATGAGGGGCATGCATTAAAATAATTAACTGATTCTGGTGGCTTACTGGCAAGACAACAGCAAGCCTAGCGAGTCACATTAACACACACACACCGAGTCTGCGGTAAATTGTATTGAGACAACGATACAATGCAGTTGTAATTCATTAGATGGTTAGATAAAAACACTGCCTCTGATATAATGAAATTAATATTCATATTTCAAATCCATGACAAGAACAAGCCCCTCAGGGATATGAGACAAGGCTTTACGTATGATTCATGCTGATTCATAAAAGGAGAACCCTTTTCAATTCAATCAGAACGCATTAAATGAAGCCTGTAATTGATTCATCTTGCATTGTTATGTGTTATCTGTGAATTGTCCTTGAAGAAATCTTGAAGAACTGTCTTTAACGAACACGGGCAGTTTCAAAGCTTTTGAACTGTTGATAATGGTTCTCTCTAGCTACGAAAACACCCTGAAACATTTAACCAAGGATATAAGGTAAATATCGCCATGCCAAAACGACAAGAGCTCTTAAATGAATCGGGGTTGAATTAATCTGGGTGACTCACAGTTGCCTCATTCCCTCCTGTGGATCTCCTGCTCTGTGATTTGACACAGGGCCCTAAAGCAGGGTTTCTCTCTCTCTCTCTCTCTCTCTCTCTCTCTCTCTCTCTCTCTCTCTCTCTCTCTCTCTCTCTCTCTCTCTCTCTCTCTCTCTCTCTCTCTCTCTCTCTCTCTCTCTCTCTCTCTCTCTCTCTCCCCCACTCTCTCTCCCCCTGTCTCGTTCCCCCTCTCTCCCCCTTGCTCCCTCTCCACAATCTCTCCCCTGCATGCTGGTAAGAGTCTTGTCTGATGTTGACTCCAGAGGGGAAGAGATGGCCTGGTTTCAACCTTCCCCCCTGTTGGTGCCAGGGTAGCGTCAGTATTTACTGGGAGAGATACCAGAGGGGAAATATACCTGACACCTAATGAAAAATAAACTTCAATAGTCCTTCTAGGCAGCCATATGCCAGTTGACTGACCAGGTCGCAAGCTAATAACTCCTTCATTTAATGAGCAATACTAAAATCTTAAGACCTGAAATCTATCTATTAATAAACTTTAACTACTACTACTTTAACTTTAACTATTAACTAATCTATTATATAGGGTGCGTATTGCTTGAAGGTAAAACAACATTAAAACAATGCAACCCTCCATTGAAGACATAAAAATGAGCAATTCTTGGTTCCAGCAACAACAACAAAACACCTAGGAGGGTGTTTCTTATAACAAAGAGGCAGACTTCCTGTAATCTCATTTAGTCTTCTGTAAAATCCCTCTCGCAATATTCACTTCACTACAGCTTTATTGCTGTACTCGGAAACCGACACAACGGGAGTTCGTCCTCAGATAGACTGAAAGGGCAGCACGGTACTGTCAATCTCCCCGCGGGGTTAAAAGTGATGAGCTCTTGATCCATCGCGGAGCTGTTAGCTCGATTCTGCCCAAGCTGCACAGATGGCAGCCAGCACTTCATTATCGTTCGGCCCCACGGAGAGAACCAGGACAATCTGACAAAAGGTCCACTCGAAATTAGAAACAGCCAGAGTCTCTGTTACGATTTGACACAACGGATCGATCGCCTGTTTGGATTTTCAACAGGTACAATTTTGAATCCTTCCAGGTTGGTTTGGGCTAGAGGGTCGACACGTATATACAGAGTTGCCCTGACTTGCTAAACAGGATGTGGCTTTGCTTTATCACTTATGAAAGATGTATTTCTTGAATATATTACACTTTCATCATATCAGGTATTCATCTGCATGAGAATAATTGTCATGTAAATGTTCCCTTTGCTAATGAGAAATGTAAATTTTCTGAATGTTTACACAGTAGGCTCATGAAAAGTATTCATTTTCCAACAATACAATGAATAATAAAGCTCACATTAGAATATTTTGCAATTGTAACATGTCGAGTCAACCAGAAGGCACATGTTGTACACCTGACTTCGTAAACCTAGAACACAGAAATACTGCTTTGCTCCCCCTGGAGTTTGAAATCTGAAGGTACACTTCCGCACGCAAGACTCAAAAAAAGATAACATTAAATGTTTACGTCATGTTGTTGTTAGGGTATGTTCAGAGCCATGGCCATATGTTTCTCTCTATGCCTCTGGGTAGGCTATGTTGACGTACGTAGGACGTTTGGGTCAGTCCATCCACTGAAAGAGAAGCATAAGGAAAAGTGTTTATTTGACAAATTTCTAAAGAAACCTGACAACATTAATGTATGGGTAGGCTAAGTGTTAGATAGTCTTTATGTCAGGCATTGAGAACGTGTTAAGTGTTGCCTTGCCAACATAGGTAGGTTACCCAGAATGGTCCCACTCAATCGCCAGAGGTTCTGAGTTATGTATTTGAATGATTTATGATAAACAGATTAATAATACATTACTAATAAATAATTATTTTAACAACTGTCAAGTAATTTTAACTTCAGCATTATGACTTGAAGATGTGTCAAATTGGAAACTGATTGTCTGGTGCTTTTTTCACTAATTGGGTCAGATTTTTTTACTGATCTTCCTCCTCACTTTTCAACAAAGTTGCGTTTTTGCCATTTAGGTCAGCAATTACATATTTCATGTCATTCTGATCCTTGTATTCTGTCTTACTGTCAGACCTGGGAGACATGCTCAGAATAACAGTAAATGTCACATTCAGCCATTAGGAACTCGGCTTGAAAATCCACAGGTTGTCATGAAAAACTCTGAGGTTTCAATGCCTCATGCCTCAGTGGAGAACCAGGGAAAAACTAGCCCGGTCGTTATGATGGACGGTTGATTGGCGGCTAATGGCCAGTACAGCATTTAATGGCGAACTCACAGCGAATAGCCCACGTGGCGTGGGCAAGTTAGTTAAGGACCACTTTGAAAATAGCCTACATTCCTTGACATCCCGCAATCCATGAGGATTAACGATTAATGTCTCTTTTCCAAGTAATGCAGTGCCTGAATTATAGAAGTGTAGCCGGACTTTTAATTGGAAGTCTGACGTTGATGCTTGTCCAAAACTCGTCTTATTAACCGCAGACTATGTGAGACTTGCACCACCAAGCATGGTTTAGTAGCCTGGACACTCGAACTATTGTTTATAGGGCCATAGCCTGTAGCCTTTGCTCGAATTTGACACGACAGGTCAGGTAAAATTAGCCATCTGTTTGAACGTCACAGTAACGATGCTCTATTGTATGCTAAACAATCTCCGTATAAACTTTTAGCACAGTTGAAACGCATTACTATAGTTTCGTACTTACTGCACCATGTAATGGAATTTACAGAACAGTACACCTATAAATCACAATCTTTATGGTAAACAACACAAAATATTCCACACCCTGCACGCCAGCATGCCTTTGAGGGAATCCTTACGTAATTTGTAAAAGCCACTTTGGTCAATGAATATTATGCAAAGGCACAACTAGCCATAATTAATCTGGCCCGCGAAAGAGGCAGATGGAGCGAGAAATTGTAAAAGCAGTCACTTGGCAGACTCAATAGAATGTTTAAGGAATTATAATTTTCCCCTCACAGTCAATAAATCTTCCTCGCCCCCTACAGGAGCCAATGTATTCCATTTGAATGCATGGTCACTGCTAGGGCAGCAACAACAACACGGGGATGTTTACACAATGTACAAAACGTGTGTATGAGAAATATTGCACATGCACAAGTAATGCTGCACAATAAATACTGCGCGTGCATCGTCAAACCCTCTCTTCCTGAGACCTCCCTGATCCACAAAAGTTTAAGGGCCAGCATGGTTTTCCTGTTTGGGCATGGAGTTCTCGAAAAACTCACCCTCAACTGCAAACCTCATCTTTCTTCACCTAGAACAATCATCGTATGGCCTTGAGGTTCAAACAATGTGGGATGGCTGCCGACTGCGTTTCCAAACTATTAATAAAGTTTTAGACTTTGAACGTAAATTAAATTGTCTATGGTGGGAATCATTGGTGAACGAGCCTCATTAAGATCCAGATTACAAGCTTGTAGAAAGATTTGTCTAGCTTGCTGATACAGTAAACAATATCTATAGAACTGACCTCGTATTACTGAAGTCTTGTGATAATCAAGTTGTGGATTCCCAGATGGCACAGCAATATTATAACAAACGCAATGCCGCTTATAAAAACAAGTTCAATCAGGCTATGAAAGAAAACCTTGAATTGATTGGCCTTTTAAATGACAACTCAACAGAAGAAGATATGCCACGTCTGTGCAACGTATCTGGAGACGGTCATTTGGAAACGATTCTAAGTAGCAATGACAAGTCAGGGTGAATGCTCATTAACAGTAAATAATTATCAGGAGCTCGTGCCACGTCGATTTAATGTCCCTGTCAGCAAACTTAGTTAACTTTAACATATCCCAATTAACAAGTTCTAACAATAACCATAATAATCGCACCCTCCTGTCTATGCTGAAAAAATCAGCATATAAACGTTCACTGTGCAAAAGTCTTAGGCACAATAAAAAACATAAAAAAGTCTAAGCAAATGTTTTTGCAAAACTGCTCTTTTATACTGCCACACAAACACAGAAGACAAAATAAATATATAAGACAATATTCACAAAATCTTTGGTGCCAAAGACTTCTACACATTTGTTTACATTTTGCAATTAATTACGCCCTACTCATGGAAACACTAATCTTCTTCCCCTGAAATGTTTGTATGTTTCATGTTCGTTTTGAAAACAAACTTTCCATTAGACTATAATGCAGCACTGCAGTTTTCAGGTTTACGTTTGACTTGTGCGTTTCAGCATCCAGATCTCTCCCGAGGGGTTTTAGAATGAGCTGCACATGTAATTATATTCAGCAGTTTCATTCTCAGTCAAATCCACACAAATTAAAGGGATTTACCATAAAAATACTATCCTGACTCTACCTAGAACGCTGTCACATCGCCCCAGGTTGGACGTGGTGTAAATGGAAATGAAACACTGATGGAGGATAAACATGAGGAGCTTCTTTTACTGTATTTTATTTTATTTTTTTTACCAAAAGTTGTTGTACTCTCAGAGAGATAAACATACACTTGGTTTGTTGTTTGACAGAAACACGCAACCGAAACGAAGTCAGGCGCATTTGCTGTCTCCTGTGTCCTACCTAACTAAGCCAGCACGGCAGGAAACATTCTCAACCAAGTGGCACTCCTGACTAGCGACCTGATTTTGGATGTCTTCAAAAAACAACAATCAACTGCATCAACAAACACCGTAATAAGATATTTTCTCTTTGAAGAGGGAAAATAATGGTTGTTACGGCCACACGACGAACAAAAGGCAACAAAGCTATTTACGCTTTTATGATAGATAAAAGGCACTCTGTGAAATTCTTAGCTAATAACATGCACAACAGCCTCTTGTACAACAATCTACTAATTATGTGAGACAGGGAGGATATGACCCATTTATTTTATGCATCTGCAACCACTCCCAGACGCTACAATCCACAAATGTTTCAAGCTCCCAAAATGAGAAAGATTACAGAAAATAAAGGAAGAGCCAAGGCAGGGGCGAAAAAGGAACTCCATGGACACACAGCGCTACAGACAGCACTACAGACAGCACTACAGACAGCGCTACACAGCACTACAGACAGCGCTACAGACAGCACTACAGACAGCGCTACAGGCAGCGCTACACAACACTACAGACAGCGCTACAGACAGCACTACAGACAGCGCTACAGGCAGCGCTACAGGCAGCGCTACAGACAGCGCTTCACACAGCGCTACAGACAGCACTACAGACAGCGCTACAGGCAGCACTACAGACAGCGCTACACAGCACTACAGACAGCGCTTCACACAGCGCTACAGACAGCGCTACAGGCAGCACTACAGACAGCGCTACAGACAGTGCTACAGACAGCGCTACAGACAGCGCTACAGGCAGCACTACAGACAGCGCTACAGGCAGCACTACACAGCACTATAGACAGCGCTACAGATAGCACTACAGACAGCGCTACACAGCGCTACAGGCAGCGCTACAGGCAGAGCTACAGACAGCGCTACAGACAGCGCTACACACAGCGCTACACAGTGCTACAGACAGCGCTACAGGCAGAGCTACAGACAGCGCTACAGACAGCGCTACACAGCGCTACAGGCAGCGCTACAGGCAGAGCTACAGACAGCGCTACAGACAGCGCTACACAGCGCTACAGGCAGCGCTACAGGCAGAGCTACAGACAGCGCTACAGACAGCGCTACACACAGCGCTACACAGTGCTACAGACAGCGCTACAGGCAGAGCTACAGACAGCGCTACAGACAGCGCTACACAGCGCTACAGGCAGCGCTACAGGCAGAGCTACAGGCAGCACTACAGACAGCGCTACAGGCAGCACTACACAGCACTACAGACAGCGCTACAGACAGCACTACAGACAGCGCTACACACAGCGCTACAGACAGCGCTACAGACAGCGCTACAGACAGCACATGGGGTCCCTGTGTTAATGTGACCATCCTCTCAAAGCACATGTCATTCATCTGTCATCTGGGCTCAGTAATTAGAAAGCGTATGGGATGACAGATTGTCTCTAATCACTCTCTCTGTGAGGCAAGGGTCCCTACTGTGGTACTGACTGACCGACGGGGGACAATTAGTCCCTGTCAGAGGAGGCCAGTCTCAACAAAGCCATCTTTGAAACCGTGCTTCTCTTTGTCCAAAGCAATGCAATCCTCATCCATTGGCTTCAACTAGAGACAATTCCCTTCATAGGGGCCGATGCTAGCCTGACGTTGTCATACTCATAATTCTAGTCAGAATTTGAGTCTGAGAGCTCTCCGTTGGGCTGTGACTGTTTCAAACGAGCCGGGAAAACAAATGCCTCTTCGCTCAATTGGATAGACCTACAACCAATCAGAGCAACGTAATATGTTGTTTGTTCAAAACAAATTCAACTTAAGCGCTCTTTTGTGACGTGGGTGATTACTTTACTGTTGATCATCTGTCCATCATCGTATAAAGCCCGCCCTGGCAATTTCATCGGTACGCCCAGATTCTGTTTTTCTGTAGTTGTTCCCCAATACGAGACCCTCCAGACCCAACTTCCCGACCAAATTTTTTTGTGGGGAGAAGTTGGGCTGGCAGCCAGGCTGATGCTGTTTTCAGATGCAAATCAAAATCACCAATACTACCATGAGACATTACGGTGGCTCATTTCTATAAAGTATTGATGCGCAATTGCTCACAAGCACAGAACCCCCCATTAAAAACAAAAACAAGCACCAAAAAAAGCAACCAAGTGTTCTACATTATGAATGTAAAGAAATGCCCATTTGTCTTTTCCGTATCGAGGACATAAAGGTCATTAGCAGATACTTAGACTGCTCTAAATATGACCTCCTCTCAGGGGAAAGGTCTATGGACAGCCACTCTCCTGCTGGTTTCTCTCTCTCCTTCACGCTCTCCTCCAATTGCGTCCATGTGGCATCTCATCTATGGAGAGAACAGTCTCCTTGGTGCACTCAAGGGCTGCTTGTTGACACATGCACTGACGCAGGCACAGTGAATCTGCCATCTCAAACATTCAGGCCACGTTAGCTATAGCACAAAGACTTGTTCATTTGCAGGGCCTTCATCCTCGACGACGACAACGACTGAAAATCTAAATTAAAAAAAGTTATCTCCTCTCCTTTTCTGCACTGCATCACTGGCTAAAGGATTTAACTTAATTAGAGGGGAGTGGGCAGAGCTGAACCCTTTTACTTTCAAATAGTTCAATCACAATCTGAAGGCCACGATTAGCTGCCTCGATTAGCAATATTGTTTCTGAACAATGTGCCTTTGTTGCTCTTATATTGGAAGTCTTGAAATCAAAGGAATCTATGTGTGGGGCTTCTACATAAAGAAAATGAGTTGCACAGAACTGGTTAGTAGCAGGAACCCTAACCCTAACCACAGATATCTACAGTATACTTAACACCTTCTAGTGGGGGTGAAATCAACATGTTTAACCTTTTGAAGACCTTCATGAAGGTGCAATGCGTCAGTGTGGTTAAAGTGCACAATCACAGCTGCCCCAGGTGAATGGAGAGAAGACCTTTTATTTGTCTTTCTACAGTCACTTATAAGTTTACCAGAGTGGTTGAACACAAGGTATTAACTTCATTTATCCCGCCCAAGTGAAGGTGTACTACTCACTTCCTAGATAAATTGCACAGGGAATACACTAATTTCCTTCCATTTTGCCACAGCCATGTCTAACATGACAGTAGTCCTACAGTACAGTAACTACCATACCCAGAAGATGTAAATTATGTTCTGTGTACTTATATGTTATGCCAGGTGCTTGCGTTGTCTTGTCTTAAGAATTTCAGTGCCCAGTCTGACCTTGTGTTGTTCTGTGTACCTGACAATAAAAGACTTGAACTTGAACAGAAGCCTTTGGATTTCTAAAACACGGCCGTTTTACACTGAATATAGCGACATTTCTGCTTCTAATGTGACACCGCTACACATAACTGACAACCAAACCAAGAAGCAACCACAGTATTTAAAGTGGGTTTAAATGTGTTTACGCATTTATATATTTTTATTTAGCATCTCTATAGGTCCCACCTATACACATGCCTGTCCTGTACATGCATCTGATTTCATCAAAGGTTCCAAGAGGATATGACTTGAATCCAGTTAGATTGATTACAAGGGTTCAGTTTAAAAGGCACCTTCCGGCTGAATGCTTGCCCAAGCTGTTCCAACTGCCAACGAGACCATTTATAATTCCCCACAAACACTGACCAGGGGTGTGCAGTTATGAGCTGGCAGCATTTAGTGGTGGCAAGCCTGACACAAATATTGCTCCACTAATCATTGTCAACAAGTGTGACAAACATTTGCAAATCGCTGCCATTTTGTTGGTTAAACACCCCCCACTCCATCAACAGTGGTGTTGGTGAAAGGTTCTCAGTTTTAATGAGTCAGTCCTGGTTCTAGACTACTGATGGAGGGAGGGAGGGAGGGAGGGAGGGAGGGAGGGAGGGAGGGAGGGAGGGAGGGAGGGAGGGAGGGAGGGAGGGAGGGAGGGAGGGAGGGAGGGAGGGAGGGAGGGAGGGAGGGAGTTTTTGTTGTGTAATGCTGCCTCCCTCCTCCTCCCCATTTAGAATTGAGTCACGCATCCATTTCAACCATATTAAAAAGAGGTATTATCTGTGATTAGATATGCTAATTGCGTTTTATACATTGAATAATTAGGAAATGTATAATTAAAATGTAATCTGATTAAACATTGCCATAATGAGTCCGACAGGCTTTTTGGAAGAAATGTAATCTGAAATCTAAGATCTAAAACAACATACTGAACATCAGGCAAACATAGCATGCCGAGTTAATCATGAATCAACACTATCGAAAAAGGGTGAAAAACATATCTGATGCAAAAGTCCCTCCTGTTCCAGGATACTCCGTAACACACCTTTAACATCACCAACACCAACCAAAATCACAAACCCCCTAACATCACAAACCCCCTAACATCACAAACCCCCTAACATCACAAACCCCCTAACATTACAAACCCCCTAACATCACAAACCCCCTAACATCACAAACACCCTAACATCACAAACCCCCTAACATCACAAACCCCCTAACATCACAAACCCCCTAACATCACAAACCCCCTAACATCACAAACCCCCTAACATCACAAACCCCCTAACATCACAAACCCCCTAACATCACAAACACCCTAACATCACAAACCCCCTAACATCACAAACCCCCTAACATCACAAACCCCCTAACATCACAAACCCCCTAACATCACAAACCCCCTAACATCACAAACACCCTAACATCACAAACACCCTAACATCACAAACACCCTAACATCACAAACACCCTAACATCACAAACACCCTAACATCACAAACCCCCTAACATCACAAACCCCCTAACATCACAAACCCCCTAACATCACAAACACCCTAACATCACAAACACCCTAACATCACAAACACCCTAACATCACAAACCCCCTAACATCACAAACACCCTAACATCACAAACCCCCTAACATCACAAACCCCCTAACATCACAAACCCCCTAACATCACAAACCCCCTAACATCACAAACCCCCTAACATCACAAACACCCTAACATCACAAACACTGAAAGACCGAGATGACAGCCAGCCCTTCTCAATACCAAGCTTGACCCAGTGAATGTTATCTAATCACTTCTACACCCACTGTTCCTAGAATAGGTTTCCCTGAGGCACGGATTCAGGACTGTGGGTCTCGCACCAGCCTGTGGAGCACACTGACACTCCCACTAATAAACCTGATAAGTGTCCGCTCAAGGGATAGTGGAATTCAACAATCATTTCTCAATAGGGACAACTGACCTTCAGGCAGGAACAAACATTATTACAAGTTTTACTCAGGAGAGGAAGAGAGACTGACTCCTTGGCTCCCCAGATAACACTAAGAATATCTCTTCTTGTATACAAATGATCTGCTGTGGTTTTTTATTTGAATCGTGTATTTCTGGTCAATGGTCATTCCCATTCTGATGCACCTCAGACAATACGTACGCAACAGTTAATGTAACATATTCAAAATATATGGCAAATCTCCCCTTTTCAATCAAAAGGAGTATTAATATCGTATCAGAATCAGAAACAGCTTTATTCGCCAAGTAAGTTTACACAAACAAGGAATTTACTATGGCAGGAAGGGGCATAGGGTAACCATGTTATTTTAATTATAAACTGTAGAAAATATAAAGAGTAGACAAATTAATTACATGCAAGCAATAAGAAATGTTGGTTCTGCATTTCAATAGCCCTTATTAGGCAATTCCATTTAGAACACAATGGGATTCCAAAGCATGAAAATTGAAGAGGCACCATTCATTCCTCAGAAGTTTTCCTGTTCCAGAGATTAGCAAATTCCTACAAGTGAACCATTCTGGAGCGCAAAGTTACCATTTAAACAAGACAAATACTTTGCCAGTTTTGTGTACAAGGCATGTTAGAGACCAAACAGGCTCAAAACATATCGTACTGAGGACTTAAATAGAGTCTAATACCTATCATTAAATATACCAAAGAAGATGTAGGCAGATGTTCGTGATTGTACTGGGAGACTCTGTACTGCAGAGGGCTGGATCATTCTGTCTATGCAGAATAGCTGACAGGAAAAAGCTGTTATTTGTTCACGCCAGAGTTCCTGTGGTATAAATCAGCATTGCTAATAGATTTTTCACCCAGTGATGTGTAGACGCCTCCTGCTATGCTGAGACTAATGTACCATAGCTGCCAGTAGTCGCTGTCTCACCAAACTGGCTCCTCATGAAAATGGAAAATTACATTATAGTACACAAAAGTATTTTTTTGAGGGGGGGAGAAAGAAATTAGTTCTAGAAGTGCCTGTAAACAGCTCACAAAAGGAGTCGATGGAAATTTGAGGAAATAAAAAGCACACAGACGTTTTGTAAATATTCCTCACAACTGCAGCTGTCAACATGAATCCCCATCACAAACGGTTTCTATCCATTTAGAAAGAAGCTTGGTGAGAAATAACAGGCAGAAGTATGTTCTGTTTCTTTATATGTGGAATCTGAATCCCACCCTTGTCTATGGATGAGATCAGATCAATGGATAACAAGATCTTCGTTTGAGTAGCTTTTGGAAAGGTAATTATGTTGGACTGTCAACGCAATATGGATTAGTTAACAAAGTTGTAAAAGTGACGCAAGGTTCCGGAATGATAGTTCCTTAGCAACCGTGCTAACATGGTTCTAATATGGAGAAGTAGAAATGTGTTTATGTGCTGTTAAAATACACAGACGAAAATCTATAGATTAAGATGAATGCTTCTGCTTTCTAAAATGAGCTTTGAAACAATAACCCATTTCATGTGGTAATGGATCATTTGAAAAATCTATTACTTTCCTACCCCTGGGCTATGTGGCTAATGACTACATAGTATTTATCATGGGTCTATAGACCATTATTTATTAAAAACAAAAGCAAGCCTTTTACTATTTAATTAATATACTGTAGCCACCCTTGTTCTGCACAATTTATTTTTCTTTCTTCTAATTATAAGCTTTTGTCTTAATAAGCTGAATCAGTTTTTGGGAATAATAAAATGCACCAGCAACAAATTACATCAGGGCTACATTACTACCACGCACACAAAAACTCATACAGAACACACATTACAAGTACATCACTTGCTATGCAAGTAAATCGTTTTAAGAGTTTACAGTACAGGTTGTAGTATCAGAAGGCACAGCATGAGGGAGGGGTGTGAGGAGGAAGGTTTTAACACTAAAACAAGATGAACGTTAACAGACACTTCTCCCTGGAAAGCCTCTCTCAAGTGTCTCGTGTAACAGCCCCTCGAACTGTAGTGAAGAGTCACCCAACCTCATTTCCAATGCTGTGACTAAACATGTCGCTATGTCGTTCAACGTATGATTCATCTGAACCTAAACTGTACATGACTGAATTAGTATACGAACTGTAAAATGTAAATAAAGGCTATGCATTTTCCGACATTATTATGACATCTGTGTTTGAAGGGCCGCGTGCTGGGAGATTAACATTCATTATGGATGAGGGAAGACCGTCAATCTTGCATCTGCATCGCAGTTAGAGATGAGGGACTTGTTCAGTTTAGTAGGCCTACTTAAACAATATGATTGGATTGGATGTTTTGAACCTGCGTTTGCATTTGATGCACAGGATGAATAGCAAGCAATTAAGGGTAAACAAACTCCCCGTGTGGAGCAGATCTGCAGGTGTGGATGTCTGTGGATGAGGTTGGTCTTCGCTGGAAAGTTTTTACACAAAGCTTAAACGCAGACCTCAGGCTTTTAAGCAAAGCTTTGTATATACAAATGAGCAGGACTGAGAAAGGCCTGGGATGTATTTTGTCATCACAGTAAATAAATAAGCAGCTAGCGAGGAGTTAGTAGAGACGTAGCTTGTGACTACTGAGCCGGTTTTGGTGCGACAGTACCCCCTGGTGGAGAGGAAGTGAAACACATCGATGAACAAGACTTCCTAGTGGAGGGGGCCGCATCATCACTGTGGTTGTCATGGAGGCAGAGATAGAGAAGCTTAAGCCAACAGCGAACGAGATCTTGAACAACAGACAGATAAGGGAAATGTTTATACGAGATTATCTTTAATAAATAGCGATAGTAAATAAAAAGCGGACGTGAAACACAAGGGAAATGTAGTTACCGCTGTTAAAGACTAGTGTACTGTGAACACACACACACTTAATCATTAAAGCACCGGCTGTCTTCGGTTTGATGTTAGAAGGCTACTGTACACATGTCTATCTCCTTTCATCTGTCTGAAAATGTCATCGTCCAACCTGCCTCATACAGTCTCACAGTGAAGCCCTGTAGGATTAAACCCTCTTCTGAAAACACACATTAATATGTATGAATGTCTGCAGATAGCAATGGAACCATTCGAAAATTCCAATAATGACAAACTTTTCAATTTCATCTTTTCGGTCTGTGCTGAAGGTAACCATGCCTTACTGAAGACAATTATACGCATACCACTTCAGTCGCTCTCTAAATCCAGTCATTGTGAAACATACTGGAGGTGGGGAAAACTTGAACACTACCCAAGGTGAAACATCATTCAAGGACAAATATTTGTACCACAAACCCAGTAGTGTCATTCAGCATGAAGTGGAAACCAAAGCCTGAAGACGGCTAATTCAACTAAGTGTCATTTTTTGCTCAAACATCAGCTGGTTGGTGTGTGTACCAAGTCAAGAGGATATGTAGGTCAAGCAGTGTCTTGTGTGACTCCCCGACGAACACTTGATATAATCACCAGGATAATTACATCAAGAACACTACAAAATCACTTGAATACACTGACCTCTGAATCTTTGTCAAGTCCCTGACGAGATCTGTAACATCTACACATTTCTATCCCTTCACTGCAACACCCTTAAAGAACACACACACACACACACACACACACACACTTACAGAATACACACAGACTTCACGGCAGTCTAAAAGCTAATCAGTCGTCGTTGGCTACTTTTGTTTGTTTGAGCGTACAAACTACTCACCGAGTGGGGAATCTGTTTTCGTTGACTAGCTCTCTGCAAACAAGGTGAGCGGTATTGATGGAGTCTGGGAGCGAAGGTCGCTGATGTTTGCTGCCTTCGGATGTTACACTTCATCAAGTCTTTACTTCAGCTGCTCATGCAGGCCATCACTTAGCTGGACTAAATGAAACACTAAACGAAACACTAAATGAAACACTTTAACCAACAACGATGGACCTTGACGGCAGCTCTCTCTTCACAGTGGCCCGAAGGCTTGGGAAATAAAACCGTACGATGTTTTGTACACCCTCTTGACACCTTCTCCAACACCCACAGACGAACGGACCAGCACCGCAGTCTATGATCAACACACGATCTCTTAGAAACTGCACATTTGTAAAGAGCTGATATTCATTCTTCATACCGTTCAAAGGGAGCACACAGAAACTGTAGCAAATCCTGGCTCGACATGCAAGCGGTTTGTCAGTCCCACTGTCTCATTATCACCCCTCCCCCTCAAGATCCCAAACATCCATCTTAATTGGACGCTCTTTCGGCCACTTGTGACATGACGCCCCAGAAGGCATAGATCATTGCCACACACAAAAGAAACAAACAAATGACTTGAAAATAACAGGCCGACCGTAGCCCTTTCCCTCAGATGGACGTGCTCAGGAGGAAGGGCAGGCCTTGGAGATTCCTCTCCTCCAGTCTTACCTGACAGTACACAACGATGGGGAACCTTGATTCCTATTGGCTGGTTCACCTTAAACTGCAACTTTAAAACGTTGTTTTTAACGCGTTGTGTCTTCGAGGAGAATACTGGGTGACAGAAATGTGCTGAACAGTGCATGATGTAGCGAATTCATGTATTTTCCATCTGAATGTTTATTATTTATTATGTTATTATATACTCTTAACCCATGCTTATTAGTGTAAATCACATTGGGACACTTGAATTAACATCTGTGAGCTCCCCTATTGAGCTCTAAAATGACTTAATGTTGCCTCCTGGTGGACACAGAGTATTCTAACTGCTGCTTTAGTAGGAGTTCCCATTGAGCTACTAAGGTTTTTGCTTCAACACTAAACACACGTTGTTCCCTTGTCTTATAAAAATAAATTACCGCGTGGACTGACATCCAAAAGCATATCGCACACAATATATTTAAACTCATCTGTAGTAAGTCTGTCTTCTTGTCTGTACTGGCCATTCGTTCATCCAGCATTGAGGATTCTCCTCGTTTCAGTCAGGAATAAATTGAGTGGAAGTTCACACAACTGTCCACAAGAGGGAGCGAACACGTAGCTAGTCTGCCGTAAATAATTCACTTGTAACTCGCTCTACATTCTCAGCACACAGTGACGGTGAGCACAGAAATACCGGACGCCTTCGTGTTCGGAAAGCTAGCGCTAACGCTACAGATGTGTTCGTCCCTGAAACCAAATATTACCAATAAACTTAGGATACAATAATTATATATTTACAAATCACAATCTGTGCTCATCTTAACGTATTCGGTTTGTTTATCATCTGTGGACAGCCTGTTCAGAATCTGAATTAGAAAGGGATTTATTCGCCATGAAAGTTTGCACAGACAAGGAATTTGCTTTGGCAGGAAGGTGCATACAATAAACAGATATGAATCTTAAATTTAAATATATGAAGAAAAAAAATATATATATATCATATTATATATATATAAAATAAAATATAAGTTGCCATAAAATAAACTAAAATATAAGTTGCCAATTTACAGGAAGTAAACAGGTGCCATGTCATTAGATGTCAGGAGAGTTACATTTAGTTTTTACATGGTTGTGTCAGTACACTGCCCCTTAGTGGATGGAGGAACTTGTTGCAGTGATATGGGCATTCATACATCCATCCATCAAACAATAACCCATAAAAAGACAGTTGGAAAGATAATTACAGTTGCTGCTGTGATGTTGCTGAATTGACAGATATCTTCTCTCATTTCTATACAACACAGTATGTAAATTCTGTGAAGGGAAAAAAATCTTTGAAGAACAGCAAAGCACATAACATAAATAAAGATGTACTGTGAAATTCCATCAAGAAAAAAAATATGTGTGTTTGTGGGTGTGAGCACGTGTGAAAAGTATATTACTTTGTCTCTCGCTCGGCCACACAGGAGGAACAGGAGAACGGCACACTGGAAATCCTGAATGGTGTCATACATCAGGGCATTGCAGAAGTGTGGAGGTGTGGAGGTGTGGAGGTGTGGAGGTATGGAGGTGTGGAGGTGTGGAGGTATGGAGGTGTGGAGGTGTGGAGGTGTGGAGGTGTGGAGGTGTGGAGGTGTGGAAGGTGTGGAGGTGTGGAGGTGTGCGTGGGCTGGACTCATCAGGGCATTGCAGAAGTATGGAGGTGTGGAGGTGTGGAGGTGTGGAGGTATGGAGGTATGGAGGTGTGGAGGTGTGGAGGTGTGGAGGTATGGAGGTGTGGAGGTATGGAGGTGTGGAGGTATGGAGGTGTGGAGGTGTGGAGGTGTGGAGGTGTGGAGGTGTGGAGGTGTGGAGGTGTGCGTGGGCTGGACTCATCAGGGCATTGCAGAAGTATGGAGGTGTGGAGGTGTGGAGGTGTGTGTGGGCTGGTGGGTGTGGGCTGGACTCATCAGGGCATTGTTGAGGTGTGTGTGTGTGTGTGTATGTGGGCTTGTGTTTATAGGAGTGTTTGTAAACCTTGTGTGTGTGAACCTTGTTAGGCTGATGATGAAGTTAGTCATCATGGTTCCTCCCTGTTAAACTCTCGTCCTCCTCCACACACACACACACACACACACACACACACACACACACACACACACACACACACACACACACACACACACACACAATCTCTCTTTGGTTATTCTCAGTTGTACGGATAATTGTTCAGTAACCCATACTTGTCCAAAGACCTGTACCTGTTACAAATAGCAAAAAAAACTTGAACTTGGAACTTTCACAAACAAGCCCTCAAAGGTTAATTTGGAGCGAGCTGTGCACACCCCCCCCCCACACAGGCAAGCAAACACACACACAAAGCAAACACGTACACACACACTACTTCAGAGCAGTACCAGTCCTCTTCATCAGCAGGGTGTGATTTTGCCCCTGGCTTGTTAAGAAGCCAGAGAAGAGAGTAGAGTTAACAAGCTCCTGCTTCCTCCTGCACCCCTGCTGTCGCTATAGCGCCCTTTATGACATCTTCGAAACACAGCACTCTCATTGGTGCTCTTACTTCCTGGTCGTCTGGCTCATAAAGACTATGCAGAGCAGAAACATGCACTGTGAGACGTGTGTGTGTGTGTGTACGTGTGTGTTTAAGTGTGTTTGTTTAAGTGTGTGTGTGTCAGAATGTGTAGTACTGCAGCCACGCTGTGTCCATCCACAATGTGCTGAGTATTCATCATCAGAAACACGCCTTAGCCAATCAGATGAACTTAAGCCACAGTGCTGTAAAGAAGCGCAATGTGTTGTTTTAACAGCACGCTAACAACCCCGCGGTATTGTGGGTAAAAGCTTTCCAACCAGACTAGCCAACCGGCGCCCAGACAGACTCGTTTACACAGACGGACGCTTCCAGAAATGTGTTTACGGCGTTCGTTTTGTTTGTCAGAGTAGAACGCAATCAACTGGGTTACAAGCTAATCTGTAAAAGTGGGATGTTTTCAGGTTTATTTGATCGTTAAATATTTATGCGGTATCGAAATATGGTCTGTAATCCACACAGTCTGATTGTTGTGCCCGGATTTTAATGTACATCCTCCATTTTGGAAACCTGTCTGCAGCTCAGTGTAACCCCCCTCTCTCTCTCTCTCTCTCTGTCTCTCTCTTTCTCTCTCTCTCTCTCTCTCTCTATGTCTCTCTCTCTTTCTCTCTCTCCCTGCCATACCCTCAACACTGGCCACTAGTGGCACCACCAGGAATTGCACTACTCAATGTCGCCCTCTATCGGACACCCCGATACTGCACCTGGTATCCAGTCAAACATGAGAACATAGTTTGTCTGTTTAACCGGCCTTGAACCAGCGCCTCCCAGTCAACTAAGGGTTAGAAAAGAGGTGGAGATTGATTGGTTTGGAATGTTCCCTGGCAGCTCTGATAAATGGCTGGCTTCATACTGAGGGACGTTTATTGACCAATGCCCTGTTGGGACCCTCCATCCAATCAACTCACTCGCTTTGCTCAGCCAATTACATTATGGGAACACAACAGTGAACTCGTGCCAAACTCAGTCCTCAGTTTGGACAGCTAAATGGTTTTTGAAAAACAACGCTTGACAAAGTGAAAATATCAGTGTTTCATTTCGGACCCCTTCCATCCACCTTTACAGTAGACATTTTCTTTCTTTCTTTACTCCTTAAGTCCTTCCTTCCTCCTCTTCATCCTCACTAATCCTTCTTAAGTTAAAATGCAGTGCAGTATAATAATGACAATGGATGTATTTGTTTTGCTGATGCTGTTAACCGAACCTGTAAACTTCTGATCTGATTGATACACTTCTTCTTCTGTGTGTAACTTGTGTCTCGTAGCAAAGGTAAAATCCTCAAATGGTCATTAAGATGATTACTTTTTTACCAGTGGTGTTAGACTTTTTATGTTTAGCAGAATATTTGGAAAAACAAGTCTACAGTTAGGAATTTGGACGGTAATAAAAAGTTAAACACAGGCGTGTCGACATCAGTTTTCTGGATTCTCTGCTTTGCTGTAACTCTATTCTGTGTGTGTTCCTAATTGATAAGTGATTAGTAGAGAGGGTGTGTGTGTGTGTGTGTGTGGTGGGGGCCACAGAAGGAGACCTGAGGCAGGGCATATTAAACATCTCGCTTAGAGGCAGGGCATATTAAACATCTCGCTCAGAGGCAGTGGAGTTCACAGGGAATATCTCAGAAGAGCAGCGTGTTTCGGACAGAGCACACGAGAGTTCGCCAAACCCACGTAGCGGCCGGTGGAAATGATTCCTTTCAAACTACGCTGGGAGTCAATTATACATCACAGACCTGGAGACAGGCTAGCTGGGTGTGTGTGTGTGTTTTAGATGAGTGTGTATGAGTACATGCGTGTGTGTGTGTGTGTGTGTGCGAACTAGATGTGTGTAAAAATACTAACATCCATGCTGCACTAATCACACACTGCAGCTGCAATCATCCACAAGCTCAAGGGGCATTCTCATTGGCCGGGGTAATACACTATACATGCACTGTGTTTGTCTGGTTTGCTAGTTTACCTCTTGACATCAAGTTTGTTTGGCCAAACAAGGAGCTTCACACAAGTTGTAGCCCAGAGTACCGTGTGCCCTCTGATCACGCGTGTGAGTGTGTCTTTGATGTCTGTGTCTGCAAGACGAGCTCTTTGATACAACACTGCAGAAAGGGTGTGTGTGTTTGTGTGTCTATATGTGTGTGTGTGTGTGTGTCTATGAGTGTTGACAGAGAAACCCCTGGAGTAGAACACAGACTCCGTCCAGGACTAGTCACCTGACCACGTCGCCTGACCCTGTCACCTGACCCCGTCGCCTGACCCGTCGCCTGACCTGTCGCCTGACCCCGTCGCCTGACCCCGTCACCTGACCCCGTCACCTGACCCGTCACCTGACCCCGTCACCTGACCCCGTCACCTGACCCCGTCACCTGACCCGTCACCTGACCCCGTCACCTGACCCCGTCACCTGACCCCGTCACCTGACCCGTCACCTGACCCGTCACCTGACCCCGTCACCTGACCCCGTCACCTGACCCCGTCTGGCTGCTCCTCATGGCCTCCCAACCCTACCAGGAAGTAGTGTCATCATGACCTCTGACCTGCTGCTGTAATCAATAACGGCTGACCACAGGAGACAGCAAGGGGAGCCACACACACACACACACGCACACACACACACTCATACATACACACACACACAGCCCCAGCTTGTCACAGTACAAATTCATCCTAAAAGAACCATGACTAAATAACATCAGGCTTTTACAGCAAGGCCTAAGGGAGTCTCAAAGGTGGAGATGAATGTTTATGAACAAGAGATAAACGTCTCTTTTCTGCTTCACTGACTTCTGTACACATTCAGGTCTGCTCGCATTACAGGCTAATCTATACAAATCTGCCCGCAAATCCTGTCTTGGCCACTGGAGGGCAGTGCAGGGCCTGCAGCTACAACTCTCAGCTCCGATCCATACCCAGAACTTCCAGGTTTTAATCACGGTTCGTGTAGGAGGGCAATTTGGGGAACACATTTTCTGTAGGATAACAGCGATCCTATTAAGGTGCAACAGTCTGGTCTACCCTCTGTGGGCTCACACTGGGTAATCACCAGACTCTCCCCAAGATATCTGGAATCACACACTGGTAATTGGCATTTGAGCAGTGAAGTGTATCTGACATTGTAATGTGTGTGTGTGTGTGTGTGTGGGTGTCGAGGTGATCTGCAGGTGTCTCTCTCCTCCCTGGAGAAGGAGGAGGAGGAGGAGGAGGAGGAAGAGAGGAGGAGGAGGAGGTCACCAGCAGGGAGGAACCATGATCACAAACATTATCATTAACTTAACGAGGCTCACCTGCTAGTCAAGGTTTCCCGCAACACTTAGCAGCTAAGGCGGCCGCCTAAGCAACACAGTTTTTGTTGTTGAGCGATATCCGCAGTGTGGCACTCAGTCCTGTTGTCGCCCTTCCAGTCCAAACCATGACCAACGCCAGTCTCCCTTCTCTGCAGAACACGTTAGTCTATCGCACAAACTAGCCATACCCCCCCCCCACCATACCACCTTAACTAACACATTTTCTGTAGGAAACCCTGCTAGTCAACACACACCACAAGCTCTGCAGTTTTGTTGCACACACACACACACACAACCCCACAGACACACATACCTTGCAATGAGTGAACAGTAATGTGGGTAATTTCAGAAGTAGGTCTTGGATGGAGAACTGTAGCTCAAAGGACGCTTTTGACTTTCACTCATGCTACACACACACACACACACACACACACACACACTCACTCACTCATGCTACATACACACATGTACACAAACAAGTACACAAACACACTCAGCATCAAGGTCGCAGGGACTCTTTCCCCTGTTCCACCTCCAACCAAACCAAGGTTAATCAAAGTGTGTGTGTGTGTGTGTGTGAGTGAATGATTTTACCTCTCCCAGGACAGCCAGTCATGACAGAGGGTGTGGAGGAGACTTTGGGGACAAGGAGGAGGAGGGGGGGAGGAAGAGGGGGGGGCAGGGGCAGGGGTTAGAGGGTCGGAGGTCAACAGTCAGATTGTGATAAAGGAATAGTCACACATCTCTCCTCTCAGTCCTTGACCCAGGGTGGAGAGAGAGGAAGGGTGAGTGAGGGAGGGAGAAAGAGAGAGAGACAGCAAGG
>NC_140380.1:10487500-10527500 GCF_054491055.1 Hypomesus nipponensis | reverse complement strand
TGCTGGTCCCAAGGCGGGCATTTCAGAAACCGCCTGGCAACTGCTGCATATGCCCGTCTAATCTGTTTCACCAGCTGTGCCAGGTGCACAGGCTCCACGCCATGCAGCCAGGGTAGTGTGTGTGTGTGTGTGTTAGGGTACTGTACCTCCTCTCCCCAGAAACGTCTGTACTTTAGTCACACACAAACACACACCCACAGAGAGAGGGAGAGAGAGAGAGAGACTGACAACAGCTACATAAATCCTGCCACTAATGGGCTTGTAAACCTTGACAACACAATAAAGCTTTGTGTTTCAAATGTACCTAGACCATCACAGACATCTGCTCCAGACAGACAACCCCCCCCCCACACACACACACACACACACACACACAAGTCTGTTAAGTACAGTAGATGTTGTTGAAACTTCTCAGAGTGTGGCGTTCAGAAGACAGAGGGTGAAACACTATTCCGATTGTAAACTTTCAAATTATGTATCATAGCCTACATTGAAATCTTCATAACAGTTAAGAGTGCTGATTTCATGTTGCCATAAAGGCAACCTTGAAAGATGTTGAACTTTTTCACACTTTAAACTGGCAGGGCGGCAATAGCTGGTAGCTCCACCCCAACCATCTGGACATCAGCACTGCGCTGCAGTCTCCAAACATGACAGATAGATATTAAACTTACCCAAGTAGAAACCACGATGTTTCACGGCAGAAGAGGTGGAGAATCGTGTAGGCACGTTGTTTTCTAATGCCTTTATTTGGTAGGCTACTTCGTCATGATTTACTCCCAAGATAATCAACTCCATTAGATTTCGATTGACGATGGTCTAGCCAGCAGTGATACGTTTGCCAACAGCAGTGGCTTTAAATCATTAGTTTAGTGTAATTAGCATCCGTAATGGCAAGCTGTAGGCAAAACATACCAGCCTACGACGCTGCTTTAGGCTATTGGCTACGGGGCTTGACTGAAACTCATGGCGTTTAACGCATGGAATCAACTTTTTTAGTTTTCATTGCACATTGGAAACTCTCCATCCAGGATTCAAGAGAGCTGAATATAAAAAGGTGGCTTGAATTGAAAACACAGCAGACTCTTCTGCTTGGTCAGACACCCATGCTACACAAAACCGCAATTTTTAAATGCCAAAGCTGTTATCGGCTCGTTACAGTGACAGCTGCCTATAAAAGCGGCCGGAATTTTTTGTATTCACTGAACTACTTTATTAAATGTCAACCTGCAACACGCTGTTGTCAATTGAGGATGTGTAAATCACTGGCAAATTATTAAGTGATTAACAAAGTGATTTTTTCAATACTTTAACTTTCGTAATATGATTGTTTTGTTTTGTTCTTCGCTTCCTAGCTGATTTGATTATTGCCGCCATGCGGACTTATTTTGACCAGCTCCTTTCACTTTTAAACTCTAGTGTCAATTCCTCGCTTTCTCACGTCTCTCCTCCCCCCCCCCCCCCTCCCTCCTTTACTTATTGTCTCTCTGAGATAGCTGATCTTAGCTCTTGGGAAGCTCCTGGGAAGCTCCTGGGAAGTTGCTGGGAAGCTGCTGGGAAGCTCCTGGGAATGCCTTCTCCTTCTCTCCCTTTTTTCCATCTTTCTTTCTCTTCTCTATCTCTCTTCTCCATCTATCTTTCTCTCTTCTTGCCCAATTTCTCCATTCTTGCTCTTTGGAGTGACAAAGACTTCTACAGAAAACTGTCACAGCTATATCTGTGTCACAGTCTGTCCTCGCTCTCTACATCTCTCTCTCTATCCCTCTCTCTTCCTCTTTCCTTCTCTTTGGGTTAGGCCGTCTTCTTTATCTGACAGCCCCTCTCTTACCCACTCTTCATCTCTCTCTCTTTCACTCTCCTTTTCTGTCTCTCTGTCTCTCCAAACTCTGCTACAATCCCAACCAGATGGCTGGCTTCACATTTACTCCTCTGGGCTCGGGGATAATGCATTTAGTTTGGATTTTGTCAGGCTTGTGTGTGTTTGTATGTGTGTGGGTGTGTGTGTGTCTGTGTATATCTGTGTGCGTACTTGCATGTGTGTGTGTGTGTGTGCTGGATGCTGAGTAGCATCACAGAGCATGATTATCTTTGATGGCGATGACTCTGTTGTGTCCATCTCTCCACCTGACTGATCCAAGGTCCAGACAGACTGTGCTGCTGGCTGTGTGTGTGTGTGAGTGCCCTGTCTGAGAGAAGTGTCTGGCGTTGATGTGCACGGCTGATTTCACCCTTCAGAAACAGACGTCCAGACACCCAGACCATTTGAAAGGATTATCCTGTGTTTATATTTAGCCGGACAGGGAGAGAGACATGGAGACAGATGGACAAAAACAGTTAGCGAGAGAGACAAACACAATATTTTCTTCTATACCTCCTTCCCTCCTCTATCCCTATTTCCTCCTCTTCCCTCTCCTTCCCAGCTCCCTCATCTCTCTTAATTCATTTGTTCCTTTTCTCATCCCTATTCATTCTTCCCTCCCTCCCTCCCTCCCTCCCTCCCTCCCTCCCTCCCTCCCTCCCTCCCTCCCTCCCTCCCTCCCTCCCTCCCTCCCTCCCTCCCTCCCTCCCTCCCTCCCTCCCTCCCTCCCTCCCTCCCTCCCTCCTCTCCTCTCCTCTCCTCTGGACAGCCAGTGCAGGCAGAAAGACAGTGACAGACATCATCAGCCGCATGTCTCACTGATGTCACTGTAACCCTGTTAGACGAAGTTTCCAGTGGAGCACATCTCCACAGCAATAACAGCATCGACGTAGACCAGGTCTGCATCAATCAGGCAGCGCAACAAAGACAGTTCCTAAATGTCAAACACAGCGCTTCTCATCCCAAAACAGGATTGATCGCTAAGCAGCGCTTATGAAATGTAATGTCGTGTTCATTTGGCTATTAGATTGAGGTCAGATCGAACTGCCTGTGTGTGTGTGTGTATGCATGTGTGTGTGTTAACAGAACACATTTCAGTTTGCAGATGTCATAAAGCATCAATCTGATCCAATTATCTCATTTTTCCACTGTGAATAGACCAATGGAATGAGCCAAAGGGTTGTATGCAAATCAGAGAGGCAGTTTGAATATTGCCCTTTGGATGGAAGCGACGGTCATTATTATAACTCACCCTAGATCTGAGGGCTGGAGGCTGGGAGAGGTGAGGAGAGGCCGGGGGATTGGAGGCTGAGGATGGAGGCTGAGGATGGAGGCTGAGGATGGAGGCTGAGGTTGACTGCAGGGAGGTTGAAATAAGGGAGGTTATGGATTGAAAGAAGAGAGAGAGAGGCAGAGCGAGACAGAGAGAGAGAGACAGAGCGAGACAGAGAGAGACAGAGACAGAGAGAGAGAGGCAGAGCGAAACAGAGAGAGAGAGAGAGAGTGTGAGAGAGAGAGAGAGAGTGAGAGAGAGAGAGAGGCAAAGCGAGAAAAACAGAGAGCATTTTGAAGTGAATTGAGATTGACCGTGTGACTGTGTGTGTGTGTCACATGACCCCACACAGCCCCCAGCCCTCCCTGGAGGAGCTCCCAGCAGCCCCCCCCCCGCAGGCTGTACCTGCTCCATCCAGGTCACTTTGTGAACCGAGCACAGTGTTAATGGACCATCTCATCCAGTCAGGCCTGCCAGTGAGGGTCCCTGGCCCACCCCTCCAGCCTGCCAAAGCCATCTCAAGGACGGCTAGCTGCAGAGCCACGGGGGGGGGGGGGGCGGTCACGGGTCCAGGTCCCTGGGGGGGGGCACTGGGAAGGCCTGCTCTCAGCCCCAGCCTCTCTCTGGATGTGGGGCTGTGACACACACACCCTTAGTATCAGATACACACTGATACACAGATACACACACAGATCCTTCCTTCATTTTCCCTCCCTCCCTCCCTCTCCCTCTCTCTCTCTCTCTCTCTCTCTCTCTCTCCCCCCTCCCTCCCTCTCCTTCCCTGGTTTCCTCTCAGGACAAACAGAAGGAAATCATAGCAGGAGAAGTGGAGATGTGTGACTTTATAATGAGACTGGGCTTCTCCTTCTCCCCAACCTCTCCTCACTCCCTCCTCTCCTCCTCCCTCTCCCCAATGTCACCCCAACCTCCTCTCTCCTCCTCTCCTCCTCCACTCCCCAACCTCCATCCTCCCTAGCCATCACCCCTGGTGTCTCACAACGATGATGTCACAGGCCTCGACCATCCATCTCCGAGGTGACCCCATAACATCGTCAGACTGCCTCAGCTCCATATTGCCACTGCCCCCCTGAGAGCAGTAAAGTAGCGCATGATTGGTTGGCCAGACTGACCACAGATGGAGACAGCATGTTATTGGCTGATGAATTATTAACTCCTGCTGCCCTGGTGATACTCTCACAGCCACAAAACACAGAGAGCGAGAGAGAGAGAGAGAGAGAGAGAGAGAGAGAGAGAGAGAGAGAGAGAGAGAGAGAGAGAGAGAGAGAGTTATAGACCACACAGTGTGGAGAGCTGACCTCCTGGTACCAGAGCAGGCTGACACAGCAGACCCCTGGACAGCTGCACATGTCCTCAGACGAGATGCTTTGACCGTCTCCCCTCCTCGGGGGAGGCGGGGGAGCGTGTCTGGCCCGCAGGCTGCGGCTCGTCGTCAGGGTGACGACAAGGCGGGAAGAGATGACAAGGGACGGCACTTCCCTCAGCTGGAACACAAGTTCTAGAGGAGAGGAAACTTCAACAGGCACACCTGGCGCACGCACACACGCACACACACCCCGCGTGGTGCGGATAATGCGTTCAGCTCTCAGACACATCATCGTTCTCCATTTGTTTCGTCTTTCTGCTCCATTTCTCCTGTTTGGAACACTCTGGGGCCTGCAGTCCCTGTCAGCTTCCTGCCTTTCAGACCCTCTCCTCCTCCCCCTCCTCTCTCTCCTCCTCCCCCTCCCCCTCCTGTCTCTCCTCCTCACCCTCCTCTCTCTCCTCCTCCCCCTCCTCCTCTCCTCTTCCTCTCCCTCCTCCTCTCCCCCTCTTTCTCCTTCAACCTCCTCACTCTTTCCTCCTCCTTCTCCTCCAGGAGTAAAGTCAATCTTATGCTCCATCTCCAGGTGCAGCCGGCCATGCCCTGCTAACTGGCCGCTAGCACGCGCTCTCGGTCCCCCGCGCTAGCTGCCCACCTGGCGGAGCAGCACCATTCAATTACCTCACACCTTCCTCTTCCTCAAGTCAAAGAAAAGAAAGAACAAGACAGAAAGAGAGAGAACAGACTACCGAGCTGGTAAAACTATCCTGGGTTC
The DNA here is from genome assembly GCF_054491055.1 of Hypomesus nipponensis. Classification (NCBI taxonomy): domain Eukaryota; kingdom Metazoa; phylum Chordata; class Actinopteri; order Osmeriformes; family Osmeridae; genus Hypomesus; species Hypomesus nipponensis. The sequence goes on along the minus strand of NC_140380.1, from coordinate 10,522,273 downwards.
CACGCCTCCTCGGTTTCTGGAAACTTCTCCAACTCGTTCACGACGCAGTGACGCACGCAGCAGGTTGCACCCCCCTCAGCGGACCAGAGCAGGCGGATAAAGATGACGGATGAAGGACTGTTGGGTTTGTCCAACACACACCAAAGCAACACTTCCACCAGCCGTCGTAGCTCATACACTGGGATGGCTTCTGTGATCTATCGGGCAATCTGTGCACTGCCTGAAGTGCTCCCTCCTCCTTCCTCCTTCCCTTCCTCTTCTCCTCCTCCAGGCTAGGATGAGGAGAGAGAGAGAGAGAGAGAGAGAGAGAGAGAGAGAGAGAGAGAGAGAGAGAGAGAGAGAGAGTGAGAGAGAGAGAGAGAGAGAGAGAGAGAGAAGGAGAGCGGCAAAGAGAGAGAGAGAGAGAGAGAGAGAGAGAGAGAGAGAGAGAGAGAGAGAGACAGACAGAGAGACAGAGAGAGAGAGAGAGAGTGATGCATACTGGTGACAGACTAATGTAGTTTTAGAGAGGGCCAATAACCCTGGCCCCCGGCAACTCTCTGAGGTAGGACATGATGTGTGTGTGTGTCTGTGTGTGTCTGTGTGTGTCTGTGTGTGTCTGTGTGTGTCTGTGTGTGTCTGTGTGTGTGGAGAGGGGGGGTCTGGTCAGATACACCATGTTGCAGTGAGCTGCCTCACACCCTGTAAGTGTCATGAGCAGACGACCTGCAAACTCTAACTACCACTCATGTCAACGTGTGGTGATGGAAGACCACATCTCTCTCACTGCCTCTCTCTCTGCCTCTCTCTTCTTTCTTTCTCTCTCTCTCTCCCTGCCTCTCTGCTTTTTCTCTTTCCCTGCCTCCCTCTCTCTCTGCCTCTCTCTCTCCCTGCCTCTCTCCTCTCTCTCTCTCCCTGCCTCTCTCTCTCTCCCTGCCCCTCTCCTCTCTCTCTCCCTGCCTCTCTCCTCTCTCTCTCCCTGCCTCCTCTCCTCCACATTACCTTCTCTGCCAGGTATCCGCTCTATATAGTTGGCCTGAATGATCAGAGCCTGGTGCTACCTTAAACACACACACACACACACACACACTCCATCTTAGCTTGGTCTTGTATATAAATGTGTTGGTACAGATAGTGATCCCCCAGTGTGGATTCATATCAACACCAACACCAGCACACACACACACACACACACACACACACACACACACATAATGACCCTCCAGTGCGGTGTGGTAAAACACCCTGGGGTATTTGCAAGGTCGGCAGGACACGGCTCCACATTCAGGATGAAGATAAGGAGCTACTGGCCTGACTCACAAAGACAGAAAGTAGTGTGTGTGAGTCTTTGTGTGTGTGTTTGGGAGAGCCTGTTTGTATATGCGTGTGTTTATGTGTATATCATGCGTGTGGATGTGAGGGTGTGTGTGTGAGTCTGTGTTTGTATGTGTGTGTGTTTATAAGTAATACAAAAACATCAGCAGTTCTTGGGAAGTGTCGTTCCTGTAGCTCACACAGTTTGAGATTTACATGAGACATGCAGGCAGATCTGGCAGTGTTAACATAAATACAGTATGTCATCAAAATCCTCTTCATCACCATCACCAGCCTTACCATAATCATCATCACCCTTCTCATCCTGAACATCAGTCTCTTCTTCATCCCCAAGCTCTTAATCTTCATCATCTTCACCACCATCGTCATCACGGTCTTCATTCCATCATTACGGTGGTCTTCTTCTTCCTCCTCCTCCCTCCGAGGCAGGCAGAGTTTTCCAGAGATGAGATCCTGATGGACATTGGGGAGACTCTTGATGTAATATGTATGCAGTGTCTGGAGGACAACACACACACACACTGTCACACTAACAACCACACACTCACACACCCAGCAACACCCACACACTCTCTCTCTCTTGAAGAGTCACACTCTTCAGATCCCAGATGGTCAGAGAAGAAGACGGCATGAGAGATAAAGATAGAAAGAAAGACAGAGACAAAGAGGAACAGAAAGAGTTGAAAGAAAGAAAGAGGGAAAGAGAGGGAAAGAGAGAGATGAGAAATATGAGGGAGAGAGAGAAGAGAGAGAAAGAAACAAGAAAAAGTGAAAAAGAGATGAAGAGTGTTGTTTTTTCATCTTTCGTTCCTCTTTCAAGTCGCCTCTTCAGCCAGCAGAAACCTTGAGGCTATTCTCTCTTCTCTGGCCACCCCCCCCCCCACCCCTCCCTCATCTCTTCTCCCTCTCCTCTCCCTGTGTTTGTGTTGGGAACACATCTTCTACTCGGCCGTTTCATGGAAGAGCACAAACACATTGATTTGGGAATTCCTGGGCACATTCAGTCAATCAATCAATCAATCGATGGACTGATCTCACTATGCAGACACAAGGTCCACACACAGTCACGATGCAGACAAAGTCCACACACAGTAGCTGTCGCTGTAAGGCAGTTTGCATTCCACTGCAATGTCTCAATCTTTGTGTGTGTGTGTGTGTGTGAGTGAGCAGACAAAGCAGATGGTGGTTCTAGTGAGATTGTAACCGCATGTCATGGCTCCCTTTTCAACTGCAGGCTTCTCAACCATTCTTTCAATTCATCCCAGAAGTCGAGTGTGTATTGATGTGTGTGTGTGTGTGTTAAATGGATCACTCTCAACCAAATCCACTTTCCAGGCAGCTAAATCACTCCCTTGACATGCTAACTGGACACACAATGGCGCTAGCTCTTTTTGTGTTGCCAACGTGACATTTAGGAAAACAGGATTTTTTGAAGAAAAGATGGATTACACTCCTTTTCTTCACCCCTTGTTTCTTCTGTCCTCCCCCCCCCCTCCCTCACCTCCTTCTCTCTTTTTGTAAAGCTAGGGGGGGAAAGAATTAACATTTATATAGAAACATGTTGTTCTGAAAGAGTGTTCTGTAAAAGCACGATAAATAGGATATTTCTCTAACTCCGCTTCAGAAGGAGCATCGTAGCCTCTTACAAAACCACGGAGGCCATTGTTGTTCAGACCAAAAGCTTGCGTACATCACAACACAGTTGCCTTTATTAGTAAATCCCCCCTTACCGTTTTGTGGCTGTGTTGGGAGTGTGTGTCCTCTTGTCTGCGCCTGTCATGCCTCTAGTGAAAGCCTGTTGTTAAGCCTTCTACTGGAGTAACAACATAATACAATGTTAGAGGTTGAGAGACTTACAGTACAACAAACTTGAACCCTCTTGTATGCGTCTGTGCTGGAGATGAGGCTGGTACTACCGGGCCTGACCACCAGGGGGCAGCCACTACCACACGCAGCCTCACCGCACTCCAGCTTCCTCAGGCTAGGCTGTAACGTTTAGACCTGGGTCTGGGACTAACACGCTAGAACGTGTGTGCACACACACTTGTGTGTGAGTGTATGTATGAGTGTGTACTGTGTGTGTTTGTGTGCGTGTATGTATGAGTGTGTACTGTGTGTGTTTGTGTGCGTGTATGTATGAGTGTGTACTGTGTGTGTTTGTGTGCGTGTATGTATGAGTGTGTACTGTGTGTGTTTGTGTGCGTGTATGTATGAGTGTGTACTGTGTGTGTTTGTGTGCGTGTATGCATGAGTGTGTACTGTGTGTGTTTGTGTGCGTGTATGTATGAGTGTGTACTGTGTGTGTTTGTGTGCGTGTATGTATGAGTGTGTACTGTGTGTGTTTGTGTGCGTGTATGTATGAGTGTGTACTGTGTGTGTTTGTGTGCGTGTATGTATGAGTGTGTACTGTGTGTGTTTGTGTGCGTGTATGTATGAGTGTGTACTGTGTGTGTTTGTGTGCGTGTATGTATACTTTTGTGTGCGTGTCTGATTCTGCTCTTGTGTGTGTGTGTGTGACTCTACTCAGATGGCTGAGAGGTTAGGGAGTCGGGCAATTAATCAGAAGGTTGTTGGTTCGATTCCCGGCCGTGCCAAATGACATTGTGTCCTTGGGCAAGGCACTTCACCCTACTTGCCTCAGGGATAATGTCCCTGCACTTACTGTAAGTCGCTCTGGATAAGAGTGTCTGCTAAATTAATAAATGTAAATGTACGTGTGTGTGTGTGTGTGTGTACGTGTGTGACTAAACTTGTGTGTGTGTGAGTAGTGTTGCAGTGCAGGGTGCTTCATGGTAACGGTACCTGGATCTCCTGTGAGTCGGTCTCTCAGACAGCCTTATCTGTCACCACACATGGAGACTGCTCCAGAATCCCTTCTGCAGCCAATCATTCATCAACACACACAAACACTAACACACATGCCTCCCCTCAAAGCACACACATACCATGTACACACACACCAGCAGTCACACACACAAGGACAGTACCCTGCACATACACACCCATTAGTTCCCCATACATTCAGTCCACACTAGGCTATGGGGTCAGTAATACAGTAAATCCTCCTTCCTTCCCTCCCTCCCCTTCCTCTCTTACACTGCTCGGCTTTTTAAAAGGTTCTTTCCTGGCAGGACTGCAGGATTCAGTCAACAAAGACCATCACTCAGGGAAACACAACCTCAGTCTGACACACACCAGCACCAACAATCTTTTTCATGGTTTGGAATGTGACACTTTTATTTTGAAATGTAAGTTACTGTTTTGCCAATGGCTGAAATAAATAGGGTAGAAAAACAAAGAAAGTTGATTGGCTCCCTGTTTTAACTGTCTGCTTGTAAAAACATAACTTTGATTTCTATTCCTCTCTCCCTCCGTCTTTCTGTTTGTCCTTAGTTTAGCCTCTGAGGGTGCTTGTGATGAGTGTTGCTCCAATGTTGCGTAGTATTCCTACCCCAGATGAGAGCTGTGTGTGTGTGTGTGTGTGTGTGAGGGGGGGGGGGGGGGCTGTCAGGGCAGGGCAGGTCAACCGGAGAGTGTGGTCTCAGATTTTGACTACCCCTGCCTGCCTGCCTGCCTGCCTGCCTTGTCTGTCTTCCTGTCTGTCTGTCTGTCTGTCTGTCTGTCTGTCTGTCTGTCTGTCTGTCTGTCTGTCTGTCTGTCTGTCTGTCTGTCTTCCTGTCTGTCTGTCTGTCTGTCTGCCTGTCTGTTTCTCTGGGACCAGGAACAGGAGCAAGCTGGACACACAGAGACTAACAATGCTGCCAAGACCTGCTGGTGTCTCTCCCAGCACGCACACACACACTTGTGCCTGGGCGAGGGGCAGGAGAGGGGCGGGAGAGGGGCGGGAGAGGGGCAGGAGAGGGGGCAGGAGAGGGGCAGGAGAGGGGCAGGAGAGGGGGCAGGAGAGGGGCAGGAGAGGGGCAGGAGAGGGGCAGGAGAGGGGCAGGAGAGGGGCAGGAGAGGGGGCTGGCTGTGTGGGCCTACAGACTGAGATCTGTCTAATCAGTCTCTCCTGCTGCTGGCTAGAGACACAATGCAGAGAAAGAGTGTGTGTGTTTTTCTGTGTGTGTGTGTGTGTGTGTGTGTGTGACAGAGAGCAGATTAGTTTACAATTTTTGTCTCCATACACCAGAAAGCTCTCGCTGTGCCATAATCAGTTACCTTTGAACAATTTCGTGTCGATGTGTTTGTTGTTGTTTTTTTTCTTCTCTGAGAGGAACGTTTCCGTTTGATCTCACTGAAACGCGCCGTTCTTTTCTTCAACCTCTCAACCAAATAAAGACATTTCTACCTAGTCCCTCAAAGTGGATTGCCTTTCAAAACGCAATGCGTTTTTGTTGCTGGGAAACGATTTTACGCAGTCCATCAACTGCGAGGCAATCTCAGGCCTTTCGCCGGCGTCAGACTGTAGATACGGGCGCTTTGTGTGACGTCTAAATTGGAGTGATAAACATACCTATCTGGATGGTATCTGGGTATCCGTGTCTGTGACAGCTTCCTTGAGTCTTAATAGCGTTAGAGCGACGCAGGGATCTAAACAGCCTCGCTTCTCTTCAAGCTAACGCTTCAAGACGCCACGCAAAGCTGTTGAGATATCAAAGCATTTTTGAAAGACGTTATTCCCCCACAGCAACGAGCGAAATGAATCTGAATGAAACCCACACACACTCAACTCTGTGAACAAAACAGTTATGCTTTCCTGCACAAATACAGCTAAAACACACACGCACATCAGTGTGTGTGCCTCTCACCTCTCTCGCTTCCGCCTAACTCCTCAACCGTTAATATCTGCTGCAACTCGAGGACTTCTCTCGCGCTAGTTAGGCCCGTCTCCGTATCACACCGCGCCTCCTGAGAGGAGAGATACGGAGAGTTCAACATCTCTCCAGCATCACACATGTAATTACAACAGCAGTCATTAAACAGCCAGCCTAACACAGAACATTCAGAAAAGCTACCTACCTGACTGACTGCTAGCCATAATGAGCAACAGCTTAAACGCAGTCGGTTGTTAAAAAGGGAGGTGAAGATGGGTGAAGAAGCTGTTTCCTTTTCCACCTTTAAATGCCTTTCCTGAATTAGATATTCGGCGACAGTCTGTTAATAATGTGTAATACTCTGAATTATTTACTCTCCAAGTTAGCTTTTCTCATTTGTTTTTCCCGGACATCTGTTGGGTTGACAGCGTTCTTTAATTAGCGCACGGTTTCATCTCTGCTCGGCGCAGGGCACAGCATGGAACGTGCGATTCTGAGAAGGTTGCAAGCAGAGAAAGTGATTCAGTTTTTATCTGTTTCTATTAGTGGTTGAAGATTTTACAAAATTATACTGTTTCTAGATTTAGCCTATACATTGAAACACATTTACTGTTTCTGGATCTGTGGTAGAATACGGTAATACTGTGTTTAGAGTGGTCTCGTGAGTTTACAAACCCCAATGGACACACACACACACACACACACACACACCGTAACACATTTTAACGTGATTGAGTGTGTCTGTGTGTGTTCACCAGTGTGTGTGTGTATTCAGCGGTTTGTTTGTGTGTAGGCTATTTTCCGGTAAATGTGTGTGTGTTGTTTCTCAGCGTCCGTGTGTGTGTGTTTGTGTGGTGTTTCTCAGCGTCCGTGTTCCCAGATGATTGCGGGTTTGTGAGTGTGCGGCTGAGATAGATGACTTATTGATCTTAGTCTTAGGTGAAACACCTCAACACTGCAACCTGTTTCATCCACAACTACACGACTGCGTATTTGTGTGTTTGTGTTTGCAAAAATGTGTGTCTACGAGTATGTGTGTGTGCAGTGCAGGCTTGTGTATTTAATAGTCTTTTCAGTGATGCTGTTTAAAATTACAGCCTAAACATAAATGGTCCATAAAATCCATAAATGGTTAAAACGTGCAAGTTTTACTCCATACACCTATTTACTCGCATGTAACCACAAGTATTGACAACGCTGAAGGAAAATACAGAATAAACATTAGTCGCAATGACTCACATTTAATAAACAACTTATAGACGCAAGTTGTAGGCTATTTTGACATGTCTCTAATTGCACCTCTTCGCGTTGACACAAAAGAAGCGTCGGTTCTCTTTTCAGTCACTCAAACGGTCTCCGGTTGTGACAGGAGAGATTCACAACGTTTGTGTCTCTCTCCATCTGTCTGGCCGCGACCACCGCCCCTCACGTGTCTCTCGGTGAGACCTCGCGCCTCCCTCGCTGATCAGAACTGGCGACAGACGGAGACACGCAACACGAGCAGCAAACGCAAACAGACGTTCAGCGTCCCGGCGGGAGGAGACGAGCGTGCTACCCGACAGGGTGTCACCATCTTAATTATGTCATAGGAGGGACAAGATGGTAACATGTAAACAAAAATCAGATTGGCTGGCAGGCTGGCTGGTTGTCTAATTGCCTGACTGGTTTTAGACAGACACTAGGCTCCTCTCACATTTTCTCAGACTGGATGACAACATAGCAAACCTCCGTCAACATGTCCGTCTCCATCAAACCTCTGAGTGGTCAGGTTTTTTTTTGTAGTAGCCCTAAACGTGCACACACCGTGATCTCCGATCCCGACCTTAGAGAACGTTGCGATCGTGTGAGCGAGACGAGCCACAGGTGCTAATGTGCGCCTCTCCACCTCTCTGCGTTAATCAGCTGAGATTACCAGGCGAGATGTTGAACAAACAGGCTGCCTGTCGGCTTCAATCAGCTCTAATAGAAGATTTGACACACACATACACCTCATCAACACATTAGTGTCCGCCTCTAGGAGACGAGGCGTCGACAAGGCAACGCGTGAGGGAGCTGCCACCCTGTCTGTCTCTCCGCCCCGCGCTCGGAGCTCTTCACAGGCTGGCGAGGTGAGGCCTGCCTCGCCTCCGCTCTGCCTCTCCCGGCAGGGAACAAAAACCCTCCCTCCACATCACCTGCCCCGGAACATCAGGGCCTCGACAGCGATTCAACGCCGAGCCTTTGTTGAAAGACTCCCGTGCTCCGACAGACTTCCTCACAAACGCTCTCTGTCGACAAGGAAAGAGAGAAGCAACTTTCACGGGAAAGTTAGCAACTCGGCGCTGTCTTTCCAGCATCCCCCCCCCCTCCCCCTTCACAACAGCATCTTCCTTTCATGTGGCAGGCTGATGTAGCGAGCGTCAGACGTTCCCTACGACTTTGGGCTTTGACGGGAGAAAGGTGTGTAGTGTAATTGGAGCAGGATTGGCTTTGAAGATTACAGCCGTTTATGCTGCTGTGCCTGGGAGTCAGAGGGAGGAGCCCTTTCTCCCTCTCTCCTCCCTTCCCTCCCTCCCCCATCTCGACCCCCCTCCCTCCATTACTGGTTCTCTGACTGAGTGTGGCTATCATCACCAACCATCCCAGCCCTGAGAGCGAGAAGAAGGCGAGGTGTTTGGCTGTTTGCTAGTTCTTCGTGGTGTTAATCGTGAACAAGCCCTCGTTACCCACAATGCTCAGAAGGTGTCCTCGCCCACATTTGATACGCCGAGTCGAGTCTGAGGTGTTGGGATTGAGTTCAAAAACATGGAAATGGTCTGCAACAAATCGGTCTCTTTCCACCTGTCTTCAACCCGAGCACGAGAGCATCCTGTACCGAATGAACCAGAGACTCAGGGGAGACGATATCATCTGCACTCCCTCTCACTTCAGTTTATGAGTCATTTCAAAAACTTGACAGCAATTTCACCTGATCGCTTTCACGCTGAGTGGTTTTGAGGAAGGAACATACATATCATTAAAAAGCCATTTACCAACGTTAACACCACCCACCTCTGTAATTAAAATGGAATTACACATCTATTAAATGGGACCTGTTTACCTAAAGCTCTCGTCACAAGTCTATTTCCCTCTTATTTCCCTCTCGGTAACGCTAATTAATCTGGAAAATTCATATGAAGTGGCTGCCCTCAGAATTCGTCCACTTTATCCTGGATTCCCACCCGTGTCCTCTGCTAGGCAGCACTCATGCATCGAAACAAATATACCATCTGAAGCTCAGAAATGAGGCAGGGAAGTTGAGGTCAAGGTTTTCAGTCTCAGGTTACTGCCACCTGTCCCCGCCGTCCTCCACCCCCTCTCTCTCCTTTTCTCATGCCCCTCTCTCAGATTTTTTGTTGTTTAATTTTACTTTTCAAATTTGAACAACCAGAATTTCTGAAATGTCAATATTAAGTATTCAATGCCTTATAAAATTCAAAAATGATGTCACTGATTTGCTTCCATGCATCTCTTTCCATATCTCTTTCTCTCCTCCTCTCCTCCCTCTCTCAGCAGGGTAAAATCCTTGCTGACACTGCTGCCTCAAAATGTCACTTTCATCAAGCCTCATTGAAGACTGTTAAGAGGGGGGTGGGGGGGGGAGAAGAGGATGAACAGAGCTGGTCTGTGTGTAAAGTGCTTCTCTCTGGCTCCCTGCCTGGTGAAGAGGGCTCAGGCACAGCCCTCTGGAGCCACGCCAGGGCATGTTCGGCCCTGGGTCTGTTCAGACTACAGCTGGTTCAGGACTGACTCTCCACTCCACTGGGGGCGCTATTTTATTATTAACTGCATGCACTCCCATTTCCTCTTCCACTTCATGGTAGATATTCAGTTCTTGGAGAGGAGGGGGGGAGAAGATAGATATATATTGACACAGAGAGAGAGACAGAGAGAGGATGTTAACCTTTAGTACATACACACAAACACATAAAACCAGGACATGGGTCATAAAACAGACACCATAAAACACTCAAACTGTAGAAAATGATGAATAGGTGAAGATAAAGTGACAGGAAGAGGAGAGGTAAGAGGAGTAGAAACACAGTGAGGTGGAGATGGAAGGACAGAGGGATGACTCTGGATTCCTGACACAACAACTCTTCTGTGTGTGGAAGCTTTCACCTCTGGGAGATTCCAACCGTTTGTTTCCCTGCATTTCCTGCGTGTGTCTTAGCTCAGGAATCTGTGGAGGGGGGAAACCCACCAAGTGAATAAAACAGAGATGATTTCCGTGGCACAACGGCAGAGTTTTGTTTATAAGACATTAGCCCCAATCGTCTGTGAAAGCAGAGGCCATTCATACACGCCTTCCACATCCCTAATGAAGATGTAATACTGTATGCCTTTAACTGTAATTCGGTGTTTACAGCAAGCGCTGTGCTGTTTGCGCTGAGAGAATAATTGCGGTTTCCCCTCGTACACTTGAGACCGGGGACCCACTTAAAGAACCAGGACAGGCCAAAACAAACGCACCCCGAGACATTCGTGCGCTGAAGGCAAATCTCGTTATCGTGTGGCGAACACTATTCAGATGTCAGCTGCCGATCGGCCCGTGTCGTCGGGGCGGATTTTGCTTCCGTTTCATTCGCGGTGACATCAAAGACCCCGAGATGAATTACACACTCCAGTGTCTGCTGTTGAAATCATCAAAAACAACACAGAAAAAATAAAATACATCAAGTGCTTTTCAGTTCTTAGGGAGAAAGACACAGTCCAGCAATTCTAGATTTCAATCATACCTGCAGGTATTGCTCACGCTAGGAGGACTACTGAAGATACACTGTAGGGTCTCAAAGGATGGAGGGTGGAGGACAGGGTTAGTGTGTGTTTGTGTGTGTTAAGAGGGTTGTATGTATACTTCCTCAGCAACCCACTAAACACTCCCCCCCTGCAACGGTTGGTAGTAACTGTGTAGGTAGGCAGGTATAGCTGGTGGTTACATGGTGATTGATCTACGCTGAACTGGAATAACAAACCCTTTCAGTCCTCGACCTTGGGAATGGACAGTTTCATCGCTCAGGTTCTGCCTAAACGGTTCCTCCTCCGTCACCGATGATCACATGATGCATCCTCCCCACTTCTTCCTCGCGGTGGTGCACTGAATCATGGGTAATGGAGGCAGGCCGCAGCCCAACGCTTGCAGTTTGAGCCTCTGTAAAGTTGCCGGGGGCGACTAGGGTATAAAACCAGACAGAACAAGAGAGGTGTATTGACAGACCGTCAGCAGGATGTCGACATAACCGCCGGCGATGGACAGATCCCGCCTCGATGACGGCTTTCCCCAGGGACAAGGCTTCACCACGACGGTCGCTAGCGACGATGGAATCGGAGATCCATCGTGAGGGAGTTGTGTTGTGTTCCTGCCCTGGTTGTGAACAACGCGGTTTCAAGGTCAACTGAAGGACAGACATTGGGACGAATGACTGAATCACACGACACATGAGTGAAGGCCAGTTGTCCTCAATCCTGGTCCTAAGGGTCCACTGTCCTAGATGTTTCCCTGCTCCAACACACCTGATTCACATGAATGGGTCGTTTTCCGAGCTTGTTAGCAAGCCATACATCTGAATCAGGTGTGTTAGAGCAGGGAAACCTCTAGAACATGCAGGACGGTGGGCCTTGAGGAGCAGGGTTGAGAATCACTGCTGTCAGCCATCTTGTTTTCACTGTCTCTACGTTGACATCATGTTTGACTCAACACCTGCATCAGTTTCTCAAAGATGGTTGACGGCTTCTTGTTGTTTTCACAAACAGTATTTGTTTGAAAGATGCAAGGCACCGTGCCTGTTGAACGCCGGATTGTGACGGTTGCGAATGAGAACACTTGCTGATCCATTTTTACCTTTTTATTATAAAAACTCGAGAAAGTAAAACATACACCCCTGGCAACACTTTACAACAAACGTCTTATTACACTCAATGCTAATTCAAATACATTACAGGTGAGCAGGGTATGACTGGAGGCATGAGGTATAATTGTTGGATCCACACAGACGGATGTTGCAAGATATTAACCAACCAATATTTTTTTTCTAAAAGGAGACAAAAGTATTTTTCCAAAACGGAGCATTTTTATATTGAGTGTTTGGAATAACTTCGATAGTACTGTAAAATGGCTGCCAACGCAGAAATCCGATTATGTAAAACAGAGTTGCTTTCTTCAACGGAGTTTGCAAAGACGAAACACTGAAATGCAGATTTGATGCACGACAAGGAGAAATTTAACCGAAGGTCACACATTGACAACAATTGTTCCACAGTTTGAGAGAGGACCACAGGAAGGTTTTAAGAATGAACTACGTAGCAGTACTCTGCCCCTTAAGGGAACAAAAAGCAGCCAAATTCCAACCCCCTCAGTTTGAAACACGGGGTTGGCACATTGACGTATCACACAAATCTCACGAAAACACAATATGTCGTACAACAGTTATTGCCTTGACGATGAAAATGAGTTGCATAGAAAAAACCTGAACGGACACAGCTACAAGCCTTTATCGGTTACCGAGGTAACTAAAACCTTTAAATAACCGCAAAACTTTTACTTTGACACAGGGCCTGTGGGGGGGGGGGGGTTGAAAGAGACTTGTCAAATACTTTTAATTGCTGATCTGAAAACTATTTAATTAAAATATATCTGTCAAATATCTGATCCAATATAATACCTAGAGACAGTTCAATCAGAGTGAGATGAAGCAAAGCAGTTTATATATGATCCGTATAGACAACCCCCTTCAACCAATAAGGACTGTCAATCATATTTGTTCATTTAAAAGTTATACACAGGCCAATACAGGACTTGATAAATAACATTGATTGTACAGAATATGAAATAGGTTGTCGACAGGTTTCGAGGGATGGGAGACTGGTCAACGTTATCTTAAATGAATTATTATCATATCATATCTTCTTACCTCGCTCCACCCTCGTGTTCAGGAATGCATGTGCCATGAGTGGGACAAAGTCTTTAACCAGGAAGGAGATTTCATGACGAAAACAGAAGCGTTTTGTGACTTGAAATTCGATGAAGTTGACAGTGCGCAGGCTCTGGAGTGTTATTATTGGATGTTACGCTTCACGCCAAGGTACAAGTCAGGCATGGTGGATGTTAATGCATGTATGTACATCAGCTATGATGGGTGGGATGCAACAGGTCAACAGGAACACTGAAAAACGAGTTTGATGCCAATGCTTCTGGCAAAAGCAGATTGTTGTGTCGGGTGAGAATTATCCCTGAATCTTTTTATGTTTTGAGTGATGTAGTGTGACGCCACTGCTTCTAGTCACTAGATTATTTTTTTCTTCTATTTCTTTTTGTTCTTCTTTCTTTTATTACAAAACAAATTTTCCTCATAAACCAGAACACACAAAATGCATAAATAAAACTGTACAGTTTCTTGTCTGTATGTGTTCTAAGCAAGAACAATGTTATCTACAACAGTGTCTCTAATGTCTATAACACCAACAGCTTCAGGGTGGCGGCCATTTTAGGAATGGTGGCCATTTTATGAACAGGTAAATCATGGATACAGCGCATGTAACAAAAGGAAGTGAAGTGACAGTCAGGGAGCGGAAATGTGACAATTTCACAGGTATATATACTGTAACTGTAGGTGATCTATTCTAAATCCACTTAGTATTGCTAGTTTATGTACCCTTAGTATAGACCTCATATTACATTTTTAAAGATTCCTATGTGTGTAATGTATGCACTTTCCTGCCAAAGCAAATTCCTTGTCTGTGCAAACTTTCATGGAGATTAAAAACTATTCTGATTCTGATCCTGTGTGATATAAAGGTTCTGAAGACAAATTGTGTTGTGAAGGCCCAATTTCCATTGCATACAGCTTGTGTTTTGTTTGCACGTTTACAAGGATACCTTTAAATTTAGGCTGGCTGGTACAATAGTGTCTCAATCAATAGGTTATTCTTGAAATGTAGTTTCAAGTAGGCCTATGTTTCCCATGATGGCTGAACAATTGGTTACAGAATTTGTACAGATCTGTTCCTCCACGGTGAGGCTGATTACATCAGTGTTTTCCTCTGGTCAACAGTGGTTTAGCAGACAACGTCAAGTATTTGATTTAGTCAGTGGATCCGCAGGTTTTCGAGACAAATTGGGTTAGAGGCAGCGCAAAACCCCATCACAATCCCCAAGCACGAACTTTAGATGAGATAACCCTGGAGGTACTAGTCTAAATCTGTTGTGAATTTGTCGGCGAGTTGTTTTAAAGTTTAGCATTGAGCTACACTCGAGGCCAGGATACGTAACGTAGTGAGCAGATTAGCACAGCATTCAAGAGTTTCCTTCTTGGTTTGTTACAGCCCGGTACACAAAACCTACAGCTACGGCATTTTCTGTCACGACGCCTAAAAACAGCCTGAGGCCAGGCAGAAGTGGATGTCGTAGATACAGTGTTACAGGGGAAAATCATACCTTGTGAAGAATCTGTACAATTACATCCTCAGTTGGTGTGCTAATCTAGTACAACATCGAAAGTCCGCTACGACCGCGCTGAAATGTGGGTTCTTAAGACTGACAGAATGAAAACGAAGGAAGTTGACCGGTTTGAGATGAAAACCTCCAAGAGAAGCCGATAGCGCGAACGATGAAAAACTTGATTTTAGGGATTGTGATTCGGACAAACATAGCGACGAACAAACGACTGGTGGAGTCACTTAGTGAACAACAAGCATCTTGAAAAGGGGGGGGGAGGGGAGAAGCGTTTTAGTCTAAAAAAGTGAGCTTTGTGCATAGTTTATTTTTCAAAATGTCATTGTTTGTCATTCTGATGTTCCGTTGCAGTGACAGGAAGGAGGAAGTGTAACTCCTCCACACAGGAAGTGCACGCAGATCACTGTTGCACTGAATGTTCCAGACACAACCACCTCCAGCAAGAATACACTGTAGCTTTGTCTTCATTTTTTTCTCCTTTTTTTATGACTAATTTTGTCTCTCTCTGTGTGTGTGTGTGTACATTTGTTACAATTACCGAGACGGTCTCATCTTCTCTCTCAGTCCCAGGGTCCAGTCCACAGTTTACAGTCCCACCACACACAACACATGTAGTGTTTTGGCCTGATCTTCTCCCCCTCCTCCTCCTCCCCCGTTCGTCTCCCCCTCATACCTCCCCCACCCAGACCACGGTGTTCCCCCCGGTCACGTCGGACACCTCGCAGTGAGGTGTCCTCCTCTGACCGTCCAGGACGAACAGAGACTCGGTCGACGGCGTCACCAGGAACTGTCCGAACAGCCCGCTGGAGACCACCGCCCTGTTGGGGGCCCCCCAGGGCCAGGCCTGGGGCCCTAGGGGCTCCTTGAGGCTCCGCAGCACCTCAGAGCGGCCCGAGGACAGGTCGGAGAAGAGGAGGTTTGTCCCGGAGGTGGAAGACGCCACAAGCAGGTACTGGTTGGCCTCCGTGAAGGAGGGCTGGAACACCAGGTCGGACACAGGGACGGGGCTGGCGGCCAGCTCCAGAGCCAGGCTGAGCTCCCCCTGGAACGACACCGTCTGGACTCTGACCTTGGACCTGCGCAGGTCCGGGGTCACCACGTAGCGGCCGTCCGGGGAGACGAAGGCCCGCCCCGAGATGTTGAGGTTGGGGCCAATCACTGCGTCCGTCACGCTGTCGATGAGCAGCTGGGGCGGGGCTAAGGAGCCCACCCTGGCCTGGCATTGGACGAAGTAGATGCCACTCAGGTGTGTGTAGGCCATGCTTATGGGGATGCAGCTGTAGTTCTTCAGGCTGATGGTCTTCACGCGGTGGAACGTCTCCAAGTCGATCTTGTGGACCGCTGGCTCGGACTTGAGGAACACAAAACCAAACCTGAGGAGAAGGAGAGAGAGGAGAGGAGAGAGAAGGAGAGAGAGGAGAAGAGAGAGAGGAGGAGGAGAGGAGAGGAGGAGGAGAGGAGTAGAGGAGAGAGATGAGGGTTTATGTCAGTGAGTGTGTGTGTGTGTGTGTACATGAGTGTGATAGCTTGCTTGTCTCTGTGTGTGTGTGAGTCCAGGTGTGTGTGTGAGTGTGATGCAGGGGCGCGGGCCGTGCGAGGCGAGTGTGTGGCCTACCTCACGTGTGTGATGATGAGGTTGGTGGGGGGGATGAAGATGTCGTCCACCCTCTGGAAGGGGGCTCTGACGCAGCGGTGTGTCTCCCCCGTGCTGGCCTGGGTGATCACCTGACACAGGTCACGCACACACAGTCAGGGTTAGAGGTCACAGGTCAGAGAGTCAGGATTAGACAGTTAACAGTGGTAGAACGTTAGTCAGCACAGACTAAACTAAACCAGTACGGCCTAGCTCAGCCTGTTTCACCAGGGATGGGAGAAATTGTATCTTGTATTTCTAGATGACATACTGCATATCAACTATATCCGTAAATAACACTGTATATAGATAATAAGCCGGCTTCTGCTGTGACATCTGTGCCTGTGTACAACCCTTCCCCCAGGGCAGTTTCTACTGGGAGAACACAGCCTCATCTCTCATAGAAACACACACTATCGCGTCTCCCTATCAGCTGCGAGAGAGCGCCAGGAGAACAGCTGCTTCCTGCAGGCGTCCGGCTCGTCTCCCAGATACACATCTACCAGATCCGGCAGTATTTACAGCTCGGCCTGGTCCCCGAGACACGGGCCCTTAGTCCTGCCTCTGATAAGCTATCCCCTGTTATTCTGGGATCGTTGCGTCGGGGGTTGCCGTGGAGACAACAAGACCCCTCCCCCTCTCTCCCTCCCCCTCCGGCCACAGCAGGCCTGAGGCATCCGACAGCGAGGCCAGGAGGAAAACGCTGCGTTCTCCCCCTCCCCCCCCCGGAGCCACCGCTTGGAGCCCGGGCCACGCCCGTCCGCTCGCACGTCCCCGCCGGGGAGGACAGGAAGTCGGGGTGGGAGTGCCGAACTCAGCCAATGGGGCGAAGGGGCGCGACTCTGAGCGGACCCCCTGCTCAGGAGGGGAACTCGTCAACAGTAGAAGAACTCTGGGAGGGCCCAAGCTCAACGCTCTGAATTCAGATTCTGCTGAAACAGCGACCCGCTGAGAGAGAGGGAGGGAGGGGAGGAGAGAGAGAAGGAGAAAGAGAGAGAGCGAAGGAGGGAGGGGAGGAGAGAGAAGGAGAAAGAGAGAGAGCAAAGGAGGGAGGGGAGGAGAGAGAGAAGGAGAAAGAGAGAGAGCGAAGGAGGGAGGGGAGGAGAGACAGAAGGAGAAAGAGAGAGAGCGAAGGAGGGAGGGGAGGAGAGAGAGAAGGAGAAAGAGAGAGAGCGAAGGAGGGAGGGGAGGAGAGAGAGAGAAGGAGAAAGAGAGAGAGCAAAGGAGGGAGGGGAGGAGAGAGAGAAGGAGAAAGAGAGAGAGCAAAGGAGGGAGGGGAGGAGAGAGAGAAGGAGAAAGAGAGAGAGCGAAGGAGGGAGGGGAGGAGAGAGAGAAAGAGAAAGAGAGAGAGCGAAGGAGGGAGGGGAGGAGAGACAGAAGGAGAAAGAGAGAGCGAAGGAGGGAGGCAGGACATGGAGGAAGAGAGGTAGAGAGAGACAGAGATGGACAGAACGAGGGAGAGGTAAAAAGAGAAGGAGGAGCAGAGATTGAGAGCCAGGGAGGGTGAGAAAGGAAGAGAGAGAAAAACAGAGAACGACAGAGCCAGGAACAGAGAGAGAGAGACTCCTTGTTTGAGGAACCCTGGTAAACACTGACAAGGGCGGTGAGGCAGGGAGGATTTGTTTAAGAAGCTGAACAGGACGTTAAACTCATCAGGACTCTGCATGGAGCGCTTCCTCCTGCCTGTACGCCACCAGCCTGCCCCAGCAGGGGGCGGTGCGCCAGCGCACCTCAGAAGAAGACAAGTCTCACTGTGGCTTTCCTCGCCTTCCTCTGCAGTGTAGAATCCCCCTCCACCACCCCCCACTCCAGCACCTGTCTGCGCTCGATAAACAGATACCCCCCCCCCCCCCCCCAAGTCTTGCCTTGGGCGGAGCGATGAGAGGCCTTGATTAAAAAGGTCATGATTTCAGTTTTCTCATGACTATGAGCAGAGAGGTAATGAGCTTTCTTGGAACATCACTAATGTATAATTATGGAATCTCACTAATGTGTAATCATGTAATATCACTCATGTGCAATTATGTAATATCACTCGAGTATAATTTGTCTGAAACGTTTCACTGGGCCCAAGAGGCTGTCCCAACCTTACACCAACAGGTCACATCCCTCCCTCCTCCTTCCCTCATCCCTCCTTTCATCCCTCCTCTCATCCTTCCTATCTCCATCTCTCCCTCATCCCTCCCATCTTCATCCCTCCTATCCTTCATCTCTCCTCCCTTCCTTCATCCTCACATCTGACATTCCCTGAGACAGGAGGGCTTGAGGATCCACATCTGTCAAGATATGATGCACGGTGCGATATGAAAACATGACGTCAAACATGACGTCAAATAAACTGCTATTCTAATGTTGTGTTGCATTGTCCCTGTTGCAGCTTGTTGACTGAGGTGGCGTGGTGTTGTGGAGGGTGAAGAGAGTCTGTTCACCAGTCAGGGGTTTCAGGTCATTGCAACATCTCATCCCTGCGTGTGAGCCACACTGCTGTGATCACCCCATCGCTCCCCTGTGTGTGCGTGTGTGTTCCTGTGTGAGTGTGTGTGTGTGTGTTCCTGTGTGAGTGTGTGTTCCTGTGTGTGTGTGTGTGTGTTCCTGTGTGTTCCTGTGTGAGTGTGTGTTCCTGTGTGTGTGTGTGTGTTCCTGTGTGAGTGTGTGTTCCTGTGTGAGTGTGTGTTCCTGTGTGAGTGTGTGTTCCTGTGTGTGTGTGTGTTCCTGTGTGAGTGTGTGTTCCTGTGTGTGTGTGTGTGTGTTCCTGTGTGAGTGTGTGTTCCTGTGTGAGTGTGTGTTCCTGTGTGTGTGTGTGTGTTCCTTTGTGAGTGTGTGTTCCTGTATGAGTGTGTGTTCCTGTGTGTGTGTGTGTGTTCCTGTGTGTTCCTGTGTGAGTGTGTGTGTTCCTGTGTGTGTGTGTGTGTTCCCGTGTGTGTGTGTGTTCCTGTGTGTGTGTGTGTGTTCCTGTGTGAGTGTGTGTTCCTGTATGAGTGTGTGTTCCTGTGTGTGTGTGTGTGTGTGTTCCTGTGTTCCTGTGTGAGTGTGTGTGTTCCTGTGTGTTCCTGTGTGTTCCCGTGTGTGTGTTTCTGTGTGTCTGTGTGTGTGCGTGCATGTTGTGTTCCTGTGAGTGTATAAAGCTTTTGACAAGAGCGGGGGGGGGGGGGGGAAGCTAATGCATTCAATATTCCCTCTTCACTCCTTTCTCTCTCCATCTTTTTATTCCTCCCTCTATCTTTCCCTTCTCCCCTCTTATCTCAATACTCTTCTTTTCTCTTCACTCTCCCTCCCTCCCTCTCACCACTCTCCTTCCATTTCTCCGACCTAATGAATTGACAATCGCCCCAGGTTGTTTGATTAGGGATATGGAGCTATTAAAAAGCTGCTTATTTGATGTGTCCCTCTGTGTGTGTGTGAGTCTGTGGGTGTATGAGAGAGCAGGGATGTGGCCCCCGGCCCCAGGCCCCTGACTGTCTGTCTGTCCTCAGGTCAGCTACCTGCCGAGCAGACGATAATGACATTATCAAGTCATTTATCTGAGGCCTCACACACCCAGCGGCAGAGTCGTGGCCAGGCCCACGATTGCATTCTGGAGTGATTCATGCCCCGTTTGGTAATTATTCATGATCATCGAACCACTTCCACCCCTTCCCCCCCCCCCTCCCCCCTCTCCTTGCACTCCTTCCCCCTGAAAGAAGAGGATGAAACAGCCTTAACAGAGAGCCTCCGTGTTTGATTTTGAGGGCTTCTGGACGAAGCGGCAGGATTAACACAGTGCCATTAGAGAGGGTTCCAACAGTCTGAAAAATGATTTCAATGAGCTGAAAAATCATTTAGTCTCGGAAAGAGCCGCCTTTCTGTCTCTCTCTTTTTCTTTTCTTTATTCTTTCTTTCTTCACTGTCCTCTATTCCAAGCCTAAACAGTGGGCTACTTACACACACACACACACACACACACACAGACACACACACACGCTACAATGGGATTCCTCTGGGACTATAAACATGTTGTGAGTCCGTGGCTGCTTGTCAGCTTGTCTCATGGTGCCTCCTTCAATAAACACCACGATAACCATCTCTCAGGAATACACACACACACACACACACACCTCGCAGCACCTGTAATCATCTCATGTGTGCAGTCCCCTACACCCCCTGCCCTGAGAGAATCACACACACACACACACTCAAACGTGCACACACACAGACACAAGAACACATATGTATACACACACACACACGCTCCATCACCTGCAGGGTGGGGTGGGTTTTCTGCATGTTGCCCCAGCTCAGCACCCAGACCTGGTCATGTGACTTGTCATAAAGCAGCTTCACTGGTACTGGATCAGTCTCCACAGCCTGGGAGGGGGGGGGGGGATGGAGAGAGAGGAGAAGGATGGAGAGAGAGGGGTTTGAGAGAGAATAGAGGCATGGAAGAAGGGAGGGAGGGATGGATGGAGATAGTGGGATGGAGAGGAGGAGAGGTGGAGAGAGTGGGATGGAGACACAGAGAGAGTGACTCAGTGTTCGACCCAGGGTGTGGAGCATTGTCAACAATGAACAAAAACACAATCAATTATCTGCTCTCTTGAACCGGTGCCCCCCCTCCCTTCACGCCCACACCCACCCCTCCCCACCCGCCCTCCTCCCTCCCCCTCACCCCTCCCCACCCGCCCTCCTCCCTTCCCCTCCCCTCACCCCTCCCCACCCGCCCTCCTCCCTTCCCCTCCCCTCACCCCTCCCCACCCGCCCTCCTCCCTTCCCCTCCCCTCACCCCTCCCCACCCGCCCTCCTCCCTTCCCCTCCCCTCACCCCTCTCCACCCTGTAGAGAGAGACAGGAGAGACCAGAACTCAGTAGGAGGCTTCTCCTTCCTCCACTGGTCAGCCAGCAGTCCACAGCCCTCAGATGAGAGGGATGGAGGGATGGAGGGAAGGGGGGAGGGAGGGATGGAGGGATGGAGGGAGGGAGGGTTGGAAAGGTGCTGAACCACCTGTCATTCACCAGCCAGGGCTGTCCAGGGTCAGTGAACCCATTAATGGCTTGAGCAACCGATCTCTGGTGTCACTGGTGTCAACGATCTCTCTCTCTCTTCCCTCTCTTCCCCTCCTTCTCTCTATCCCTCTGTCTCTTCTTTCTCTCCCTCCCTATCTCCCTCTACACACACTAGTCATGGACTCTATTGCTCTCTCCTTCCCTTTTTCTTTCATCCATCAATCCTTCCCTCCCTTTATCCCTCCTGAAGCTGGAGCCCACACTCTCCACCCCTCCTTCCTCCTCTGTTCATCCCTCCTTCATCTTTGCCCGCCTCTCTGCCTCATTCTCTGAGGCTGTGTCTGTCACCCTACCATCCTCCCTCCTCCCTCCCCCCTCCTACCTGCACCACCCTCCCTCCCCCTCCTATCTGCACCACCCTCCCTCCCTCTCCTACCTGCACCACCCTCCCTTCCTCCCACTCCTACCTGCACCACCCTCCCTCCCCCTCCTACCTGCACCACCCTCCCTCCCCCCTCCTACCTGCACCACCCTCCCTCCCCCTCCTACCTGCACCACCCTCCCTCCCCCTCCTACCTGCACCACCCTCCCTCCCTCTCCTACCTGCACCACCCTCCCTCCCCCCTCCTACCTGCACCACCCTCCCTCCCCCCTCCTACCTGCACCACCCTCCCTCCCACTCCTACCTGCACCTCCCTCCCTCCCCCCTCCTACCTGCACTACCCTCCCTCCCTCCCTCTCCTACCTGCACTACCCTCCCTCCCTCCCTCTCCTACCTGCACCACCCTCCCTCCCCCTCCTACCTGCACCTCCCTCCCTCCCCCTCCTACCTGCACCTCCCTCCCTCCCCCTCCTACCTGCACCACCCTCCCTCCCCCTCCTACCTGCACCACCCTCCCTCCCCCTCCTACCTGCACCTCCCTCCCTCCCCTCTCCTACCTGCACCTCCCTCCCTCCCCCCTCCTACCTGCACCTCCCTCCCTCCCCCTCCTACCTGCACCACCCTCCCTCCCTCTCCTACCTGCACCACCCTCCCTCCCCCTCCTACCTGCACCTCCCTCCCTCCCCTCTCCTACCTGCACCACCCTCCCTCCCCCTCCTACCTGCACCACCCTCCCTCCCCCTCCTACCTGCACCTCCCTCCCTCCCTCTCCTACCTGCACCACCCCCTCCCTCCCCCTCCTACCTGCACCTCCCTCCCTCCCCTCTCCTCACCTGCACCACCCTCCCTCCCCCTCCTACCTGCACCTCCCTCCCTCCCCTCTCCTACCTGCACCACCCTCCCTCCCCCTCCTACCTGCACCACCCTCCCTCCCCCTCCTACCTGCACCTCCCTCCCTCCCTCTCCTACCTGCACCACCCTCCCTCCCCCTCCTACCTGCACCTCCCTCCCTCCCCTCTCCTACCTGCACCTCCCTCCCTCCCCCCTCCTACCTGCACCACCCTCCCTCCCCCCTCCTACCTGCACTGCCCCCTCCCTCCCTCTCCTACCTCGCACTACCCTCCCTCCCTCCCTCTCCTACCTGCACCACCCTCCCTCCCCCTCCTACCTGCACCTCCCTCCCTCCCCCTCCTACCTGCACCTCCCTCCCTCCCCCTCCTACCTGCACCACCCTCCCTCCCCCTCCTACCTGCACCACCCTCCCTCCCCCTTGCTACCTGCACCTCCCTCCCTCCCCTCCTGGTACCTGCACCTCCCTCCCTCCCCCCTCCTACCTGCACCTCCCTCCCTCCCCCTCCTACCTGCACCTCCCTCCCTCCCCCTCCTACCTGCACCTCCCTCCCTCCCCCTCCTACCTGCACCTCCCTCCCTCCCCCTCCTACCTGCACCACCCTCCCTCCCCCTCCTACCTGCACCTCCCTCCCTCCCCCTCCTACCTGCACCTCCCTCCCTCCCCTCCTACCTGCACCTCCCCTCCCTCCCCCTCCTACCTGCACCTCCCTCCCTCCCCCTCCTACCTGCACCTCCCTCCCTCCCCCTCCTACCTGCACCACCCTCCCTCCCCTCTCCTACCTGCACCTCCCTCCCTCCCCCTCCGCCACCTGCACCTCCCTCCCTCCCCCTCCTCCCTACCTGCACCTCCCTCCCCCTCCTACCTGCACCTCCCTCCCTCCCCCTCCTACCTGCACCACCCTCCCTCCCCTCTCCTACCTGCACCTCCCTCCCTCCCCCTCCTACCTGCACCTCCCTCCCTCCCCCTGAGTACCTGCACCTCCCTCCCTCCCCCCTCCTACCTGCACCACCTCTCTCTCTCTCCCCCCTCCTACCTGCACTACCCTCCCTCCCTCCCTCTCCTACCTGCACTACCCTCCCTCCCTCCCTCCCTCTCCTACCTGCACCACCCTCCCTCCCCCTCCTACCTGCACCTCCCTCCCTCCCCCTCCTACCTGCACCTCCCTCCCTCCCCCTCCTACCTGCACCACCCTCCCTCCCCCTCCTACCTGCACCACCCTCCCTCCCCCTCCTACCTGCACCTCCCTCCCTCCCCTCTCCTACCTGCACCTCCCTCCCTCCCCCCTCCTACCTGCACCTCCTCCCTCCCCCTCCTACCTGCACCTCCCTCCCTCCCCCTCCTACCTGCACCTCCCTCCCTCCCAGGTCCTACCTGCACCTCCCTCCCTCCCCCTCCTACCTGCACCACCCATCCCTCCCCCTCCTACCTGCACCTCCCTCCCTCCCCCTCCTACCTGCACCTCCCTCCCTCCCCCTCCTACCTGCACCTCCCTCCCTCCCCTCCTACCTGCACCTCCCTCCCTCCCCCTCCTACCTGCACCTCCCTCCCTCCCCCTCCTACCTGCACCACCCTCCCTCCCCTCTCCTACCTGCACCTCCCTCCCTCCCCCTCCTACCTGCACCTCCCTCCCTCCCCCTCCTACCTGCACCTCCCTCCCTCCCCCTCCTACCTGCACCTCCCTCCCTCCCCCTCCTACCTGCACCTCCCTCCCTCCCCTCTCCTACCTGCACCTCCCTCCCTCCCCCTCCTACCTGCACCTCCCTCCCTCCCCCTCCTACCTGCACCTCCCTCCCTCCCCCTCCTACCTGCACCTCCCTCCCTCCCCCTCCTACCTGCACCTCCCTCCCTCCCCCTCCTACCTGCACCACCCTCCCTCCCCCTCCTACCTGCACCTCCCTCCCTCCCCCTCCTACCTGCACCTCCCTCCCTCCCCCTCCTACCTGCACCTCCCTCCCTCCCCTCTCCTACCTGCACCACCCTCCCTCCCCCTCCTACCTGCACCACCCTCCCTCCCCCTCCTACCTGCACCTCCCTCCCTCCCTCTCCTACCTGCACCACCCTCCCTCCCCCTCCTACCTGCACCTCCCTCCCTCCCCCTCTCCTACCTGCACCACCCTCCCTCCCCCTCCTACCTGCACCTCCCTCCCTCCCCTCTCCTACCTGCACCACCCTCCCTCCCCCTCCTACCTGCACCTCCCTCCCTCCCCTCTCCTACCTGCACCACCCTCCCTCCCCCTCCTACCTGCACCTCCCTCCCTCCCCCTCCTACCTGCACCACCCTCCCTCCCTCTCCTACCTGCACCTCCCTCCCTCCCCCTCCTACCTGCACCTCCCTCCCTCCCCCTCCTACCTGCACCACCCTCCCTCCCTCTCCTACCTGCACCTCCCACCCTCCCTCCCCCTCCTACCTGCACCTCCCTCCCTCCCCCTCCTACCTGCACCTCCCTCCCTCCCCCTCCTACCTGCACCTCCCACCCTCCCTCCCCCTCCTACCTGCACCTCCCACCCTCCCTCCCCCTCCTACCTGCACCACCCTCCCTCCCCCCTCCTACCTGCACCTCCCTTCCTCCCCCTCCTACCTGCACCACCCTCTGGTTCTGGGTGTCGATGAGCAGCAGGCGGTGGTGGAGGGGCTGGGTCACGTAGACGTAGCGGTCCCTCACACTGACCGCAGACGACCACACGCAGCGCTGGGCCTGCACGCCCTCGCTCTTAGGACACATCTCCTCCTGGGGGGGGGGGGGGGGGCAGGGGGGCAGGGGGGCGGGAGGGGGTCGTATGGAGAACAAAACAACCTGTAACTTTCATTTTTGCATATCATGCAGAAACAAATACACTGATCCTTAATATAATACACTAAGCTGAAGTCGATAATTCTAAAACAGTGCCTCCCTCCCTCCCTCCCTCCCTCCCCCCCTTCTTCCCTCCCTGCAGTAGTGAAACTGCTGTTCGCAGCATCTACCAGCAGTCATGTGCCTCATTGAGTTTGTATCGATCCATAATACAATTACAGCAACCTGTAAAAGTGAGATCAGTCAGAGAAACCAGCAGCTAGCACCATCAGAAGTCCATTGTTACAGGAGAGGCTTGTTCAGCACTGCATTATGGAGCAGGGGGGTGAGGTCTGGGTGAGGGGTGGGGGGGTACTGCTAAAGTGTGACACCCACTGATCAGTAATGGGATTAATACTCCTGTTCTACGTGTTGACAATAACCTGCCTTCCTCCGTTTACAGAACGGCAGTAGACGCAGGTGTTTGAATAAGGAACGCTTTATAGATTAAGGGTTTAAATCAAGGCTTTTTGTAGATGCTGAACATACACAAACAAACACACACACACACACACACACCGTCCTCCAGAGTGTATTCTGGCAGACTTACATAGCTAGCTACGACCCTCTCGGTTCTCTTGATGCGTCGGCGGATCTCACACTCACTGGGCTGCAGAACAGTGATGCCCTCGTCGGAGAACACGTAGAACATGTTCCCCACGCTCAGCCCTGAGAATCCGGAGAACACAGAACATACCGGCAAAACTTTACACACACACACGATGGAAAAGACTGAAAAATCAGACGCCCAAGCGGAGCCGCCGGGTAGTCTGAGCGACTCGGAGAAGCCTTGTTAGCCCGCGACTCAGCAAGCTAGCTCAACGGCTGACGGCGGCCTGTTAATAAAATGTCTGCTTCTCTAAGAAGTAGATCAGGATCCAGACTGCACGCATGCACACACACACACAAGCTGAGTAGAGACAGAAGATGAGTGTTTATGTGGACCTCGGACCTGTGTACGTAAACAACATCTGGTAATTAGACAACATCGGTTCTGGATGGACATTTAGGAAGGCGTGACTGTAGTAAAGCTGTCAGGTAAAAAAGAAACACGCACACGCACGCACACGCACACACAGGCAGTGATAAGGAGGCTGTTGACAGGGTGAATCAATGCAAGCTGTAGAGCAAGATAACATTCCAGCTCTCTGACAGCACACGTGTCTGTGTTGAATACTGTCTCAGAGACACTGCAAGGGCCCCTCTATTCACCGCCCAGAACACACTCTTACCTTCCTCTCGCCAAAGAATATTTGCAACTGCAGAGAGAGACAGAGCGAGACAGACAGAGAGACAGACAGACAGAGAAAGAGACAGAGAGAGACAGAGAGTCAGACACAGAGAGTATGAGTAAAGTTTCTAGCATACTGATTCAAAATGTTAAACCTCAACAGTTGTAAAAGTTCTAAACATCCTTGGAACCAATACAACCGCGCATGATAATAATAACAAAAAATATATATATACAACGGTTCGAGACCCCCCTGCAGACGTACGTGTCTTCCGGGCGGAGTCCTCCACAAACAGCGAGGAGATGTCCTCGTCAACGCCCACATCGTTCTTGGCGATGCACGTGTAGGCGCCCGTATCCTCATACCTCACACTGCTAATATGGAGCTCACTGCCATTGGCTAGGGAGGGAGGGAGGGAGGGAGGGAGGGAGGGAGGGAGGGAGGGAGGGAGGGAGGGAGGGAGGGAGGGAGGGAGGGAGGGAGGGAGGGAGGGAGGGAGGGAGGGAGGGAGGGAGGGAGGGAGGGAGGGACAGCGAGAGGGAGGAGTGAGGGAGGGACAGCGAGGGAGGGCGAGCGGGAGGGAGGGATGAAAAGAGGGGGTGAAAATAGGAGAGGTAAATGAAGAGGAGAGGACGAACGGGAAGGAAATTGTCAGGAGAGAGGAAAATAAATAAATAAAAAGAATGGTGCATGTTCTTCATATTCTGTGATGCGCATTTCCCTCAGGAATCGAAAAGCGCCCAGAGCAATCGGTGAACTCATCTTTTCTAAACTGACTTCTGCATCTGTCCTTCAGATATCAAAACTTTCTGCAAACTCAGAACTCGAAAGAGAAATCCTGTCTTAGTGAAAGGGTTAAGGGTGAAGTTAAAACAAATCCATGCCTTCAGACTCAGAGCACACTTCAGAGAGTTGGCGAACAGCTCAAACTGCTTGCCTAGCCTAGCCATACCTGTCGTTCAACCTTCCTCGCCTAGCCTAGCCTAGCCTAGCCATACCTGTCGTTCAACCTTCCTCGCCTAGCCTAGCCTAGCCTAGCCATACCTGTAGTTCAACCTTTCTTGCCTAGCCTAGCCTAGCCTAGCCATACCTGTCGTTCAACCTTTCTCGCCTAGCCTAGCCTAGCCTAGCCATACCTGTCGTTCAACCTTTCTCGCCTAGCCTAGCCTAGCCTAGCCATACCTGTCGTTCAACCTTTCTCGCCTAGCCTAGCCTAGCCTTGCCATACCTGTAGTTCAACCTTTCTTGCCTAGCCTAGCCTAGCCTAGCCATACCTAGTTCAACCTTTCTCGCCTAGCCTAGTCTAGCCTAGCCTTTGTGCTCTAGGCCCCGTCCCCTCACCTGGCCCTCACATCGCGCCCGCCTTGATCACAACAGACTGACGATCTTCACAACACAGCGGGACCGGTGCTGCATCGGCGTCGGTTCCAGCTTTCACACACCGCGTCGAAGATCATGTGTCAACGCCTCTCTCATCTCATCTCGCCCTCCTCCCTCGCCCTCTCCCCTGCAGTCGTGTTTGATCCATCTCTCTTGATCTGACACAGTGGATCTCCGTGTGAACACCGGCGAGGGAGTCGGTGAAACGCTTTTACAACCCAGACAGGGCAGAGATGGAGGGGTGGCTGGAACTCAGACTACTCTGCCTAACACCAACAATTCTCTCTGTATTGTATGGTAGCCTACCCAGAAGTGTACAGCATTTCTGCTCAATTTCATCAAAGTAGCCTGTAACAGTTCTGAGGAAATTTGTCATATAATCAAAATTAACTAAATATTTAAGCTATTTACACCTAGTATACATAAACAGATCATTATTCTTGACATGTTTTAGCTGAATAAATGATGTTGGTTACAAATGTATGTATTCATTTGTGTTAAAAGCTTAATTAAAGTGCTCTTTAGGGGAAAGTTAGCTCTGGCATTGTCGAAATGTTTCACATTAGATGCCGCCAACATTCAAATTACCTGGTATCCATAGTTACCGTCTGATCAATTTTAATTTTGCCGAATTAAACACACCCAAGGGACTCCGTTACAAAGCCAGACATCACGAGGGAGACTGGCTTTGGCTCAGCCCACTTGCTACGCTCACTACTCCTCCTCACTCCTCCTCACTCCTCCTCCTCACTACTCCTCCTCACTCCTCCTCACTCCTCCTCCTCACTCCTCCTCCTCCTCACTCCTCCTCCTCCTCACTCCTCCTCACTCCTCCTCACTCCTCCTCACTCCTCCTCCTCACTCCTCCTCACTCCTCCTCACTACTCCTCCTCAGTCCTCCTCACTCCTCACTCCTCCTCACTCCTCCTCCTCACTCCTCCTCACTCCTCCTCACTCCTCCTCCTCACTCCTCCTCACTCCTCCTCCTCACTCCTCCTCCTCACTCCTCCTCACTCCTCCTCACTACTCCTCCTCACTCCTCCTCACTCCTCCTCACTCCTCCTCCTCACTCCTCCTCACTCCTCCTCACTCCTCCTCACTCCTTCTCCTCACTCCTCCTCATTCCTTCTCCTCTCCTTCTCCTCTCTTCCCCTCCTCACTCCTCATCTCCATCACTCCCTCCTCTTTCATTTCTTCTTTTCACTTTTGCTTCCTTTCTGTCCTCCGCTAGCTCTTGTCTCCCTGCGGGGGCCCAGCCCCCCGCCCCTCCATACTGGAGCCCCCCTACGGAGGAGGAACCTGCGGGGGCCCAGCCCCCTCTCTGCTGTCTCCTCCATACTAACTATCTTGACTAGCTAGCCCTCCATACTAATGACTGTCTATTGGATCTCCCATGTATACTAACTAGCTGTACTAGTGAGGAATCCTCCCTAACTAGCTGTACTAGTAGGCTTGCTCCCCCACACACACACCTCCTAAAACACTTGAGTAGATGCGCTAACCTCCCTTGAGCTAATCAAAATAGACTGTCCACAACACGGAGTATATGCGTCAATGTACTCTCTCTCTCTCTCTCTCTCTCTCTCTCTCTCTCTCTTTCTCTCTCTCTTTCTCTCGCCCCCCCCTCCTCTCTCTCTCTCTCTCCCCTGGTCCCCCCCCCCTCCCCCCCCCCCCACACACACACACACAGTGTGTTCCTCACCAATGAGGGAGAGCTGTTTGGAGGCGTGGGGCAGCAGGTCCAGGCCGTTCTTCAGCCAGAGCAGTCTTGGGTTGGGGATGCCGTCAGCGTGGCAGTGCAGGCTGGCAGACACCCCGGGCTCCTGGGCCTGGGTCTCTGGGTACACCAGGATGACCGGGGGGACTGGAGACGCACACACACACACACACACACATAAGAGAGGAGGTAGAGAAATACAGCTAGAGCACACACACACTTCAATTGAAGTTCTCAGATGCAGCTGTATCGTTTTCCAATGAGCCTAATCCCTCCTAGCAAACACAACACAATCACCCCTATTGTACTGCGTTAATTGGAAATAATTTCCGGACCATTCTGTCTGTCTGCATCTGTCTGCGGTGAAACAACAGCCCAGACAGAACGTCTGTGTTCTGAGGCAGGGCCGCACGTGTCCTTTATCCTCTTTCCGTCCTCGTCGTCAAAGAAGAGAGCTGATCCTCATTGGCTCGTGTTTGCATGTGTGTGTGTATTTGTGTATGTTTGCTGTGTGTGTGTGTGTGGGCTCACTTACACCCCCCCCCCTACTCCGCTGTGTCTGTATGGAAGCTGTGTGCATATGTGTGCGAAAAGTATTAAGCCAAATGCTGATGCAGGTTGAAGGAGTGTTTCACACACACACACACACACACACACACACACACACACACACACAGCAGGAATCAGCAGCCAGCTCAGCTTGGAATCAATTCAAGTGTGTGTGTGCAGAAATAATGATGCTTGTGCTTGTTAAGAGGAAGGACTGTGTGCTTATGAAATCCTCTAAAGAAATGGTTTATCCAGGGTGATCAGAGAGGACTGTGAGGTTGTGCGTTCAGTGTGGGGGGATGTGAAACCTGTTCTAGCGTGTGGATGTATATGTTTATGTGTGGCACGTCTGACCAATCAAAGCACGAGACGCCAGGTCCACAACCAAACAGCAGGCTGCGGACTCTCCAATCACACCCACACAGGAATGCATACACAATGCAATCACACACACACAACTCTCTCTCTCTCTCTCTCTCTCTCTCTCTCTTACACACACACAAACACACACACGGTGAGTAGTAAGCAGGAGAGTGTACTGACCATTCACCTGCAGGACATGTGTCTGGTTGAGTTCCTCGTAACCGTAGGCATGGCAACTGTAGATGCCCATGTGAATGGTGGTCACCTTGGTGATGTAGAGAGAGCCGTCATCGCCAAAGTCCTGGTAGGAGGAGGAGAGGAGAGAGGAAGAGGAGAGGAGAGAGGAGGAGAGGAAGAGGAGAGGAGAAAGGTGGGAGGGAGGGAGGGTACACACAGCATTAGGGACTGATGAGACAAGATAGAACATCAATGAATCACAGTGCATCCTGGGAGAGTGAGGCCGCATGGGGGGACACACGCCCCACTCCTCCCGTCCCCCCCTCTCTCTCTGTCTCCCTCGGTTGGTCGGTCTGATAAATAGGAAGGGTTAAAAATACCTCCTACATTAGCTTGATAAATGGAGCCAGTTGTTGTTTTCCAGGAGACGCAACCCACCCGGGGGTTTAACATCGGCTTAGAGGGATTAAGATAGGAGAGAGGGAGAGAGAGGGAGAGAGACAGAGAGAGAGACAGAGAGAGAGGGAGAGGGAGAGAGAGAGAGAGAGAGAGAGAGAGAGAGAGAGAGAGAGAGAGAGAGAGAGAGAGAGAGAGGAGAGAGAGAGAGAGAGAGAGAGAGAGAGAGAGGGAGAGAGGGAGAGAGGGAGAGAAAGGGAGAGAGACAGAAAGAAAGGGAGGGAGAGATGGAGAGAGAGAGAGTGACACAGAGAGAAGAGAGAAAGATGGAGAGAGAAAAAAGAGAGAGAGATGGAGAGAGTGAATGGGAGACAGAGAGACGGAAAGAGAGAGAGCGATGGAGAGAGAGCAACAGGAAACTCTCACAGAGACAATAAAACAATAAAACG
The DNA here is from genome assembly GCF_054491055.1 of Hypomesus nipponensis. Classification (NCBI taxonomy): domain Eukaryota; kingdom Metazoa; phylum Chordata; class Actinopteri; order Osmeriformes; family Osmeridae; genus Hypomesus; species Hypomesus nipponensis. The sequence goes on along the minus strand of NC_140380.1, from coordinate 10,490,791 downwards.
TTGATAAATTTCAGAACACGCTCCAGCACAATAACATGATCTGACTTTCAGAGTTATTAAAAGTAATCACTGTGAAAGTTATTAAAATCATCAACTTTAAAGTTATTGGAAGTAAGTTTCAGGTTTATCCGGGACACTCAGCACAGATCTAATCCAAGCTGGTCTCCCACTCCTTCATCATCCAATCTATTCCACTTTTCCTTTGAAGCATTTGACCTTTCATCATTCATCTCATCTTTCTCCCCTGATTAAACACTGTAATAGTCTGGTTTTATATCCGACTGGACTTCAACAGTTCCTCTCAATGAAGACCTAAACGCCTAGACGCCTAAACCTAAAGCAACGTGATGTAAAATCTGTGTTTTTTTCTCTCTCACACTAGCACGCAGTCCTCTCAAACAATGTTGATGAAAGCGTGTAGCGACGGTATCGTTTCTGAAAAGGTAACATCTCTGTAGTTCTATTTCCCTGTGATGGGAAATCAGATTATCATGTTTCTAGTAAAGCCATTCTTTCTCTTTATTTTTTCTCTTCCCCTCCCTCCCTCCTTCCCCTCCTCTCCCAGAGAGCAATCAAATGCAAGTGGAGCGCTCCTGATCTCTTGGAAACACCACGCAATTACTCTGCTGAAAAATACCTACTCAGTATGTAAAACAAAAGTGTGAGAAAGAGAGAGATTGAAAGAGAGAGAGAGAAAAAAGAGAGAGAGAAGGAACAGAGAGTAATATTGCTCCTATAACATTGTGAACAGGAGCAGACAAAGGGGTGTGATTTGGGTGAAGGTAAATGACTACTCAGGCAGCTAAATGGTTTGTCTCCTTGAATGTCGGTTGGGGAGGAATTTCAATTGCAGGGCTAATGTAATATTTGTTCCTTGATTTCAGAACAAGACCATTTTCATCAAAGACAAGACCAGTTTAGTTAGTCCGTCAATCCAACCAGCACAAGATGACATGGAACGTTATGTTACACATAATTTCAGTTTATTCTTTCTTTCTCTTTCTTTCTCACATTCATACAGTTTCTGTGTTTCGCAGTTTGTTTTGTTTGTTTGTCATTTGTCTCTCCCTCTCTCTCTCTCTCTTCCCTCTCACCTCCCCACCCGGATCCTCGTCCCAGTTAACCAGGTCACGAGTCCAGCACTCACTACAAGTTCATCTACCCATCCACAGGTAGAAAACCAGAACCAGCATGCAGGCAGTCTCAGTCCATCAGCCATGCAGGTGAGGTCAACACCAGCTGCTCTCTGGTCAGTCCATCAGCCATGCAGGTGAGGTCAAGACCAGCTGCTCTCTGGTCAGTCCATCAGCCATGCAGGTGAGGTCAACACCAGCTGCTCTCTGGTCAGTCCATCAGCCATGCAGGTGAGGTTAAGACCAACTGCTCTCTGGTCAGTCCATCAGCCATGCAGGTGAGGTCAACACCAGCTGCTCTCTGGTCAGTCCATCAGCCATGCAGGTGAGGTCAACACCAGCTGCTCTCTGGTCAGTCCATCAGCCATGCAGGTGAGGTCAACACCAGCTGCTCTCTGGTCAGTCCATCAGCCATGCAGGTGAGATCAACACCAGCTGCTCTCTGGTCAGTCCATCAGCCATGCAGGTGAGGTCAACACCAACTGCTCTCTGGTCAGTCCATCAGCCATGCAGGTGAGGTCAACACCAGCTGCTCTCTGGTCAGTCCATCAGCCATGCAGGTGAGGTCAACACCAACTGCTCTCTGGTCAATCCATCAGCCATGCAGGTGAGGTCAACACCAGCTGCTCTCTGGTCAGTCCATCAGCCATGCAGGTGAGGTCAACACCAACTGCTCTCTGGTCAATCCATCAGCCATGCAGGTGAGGTCAACACCAGCTGCTCTCTGGTCAGTCCATCAGCCATGCAGGTGAGGTCAACACCAGCTCTCCTGCGCCTATCGATTACCTCCTTTCTTCACCTTCCATCCACAAGCTTGATGAGATCCAAGCATTTGTTTGTGTGCAATTCTTTCTTTCTTTCTCTTTTTTTTCTCTCTCATTCTTTCCTTCCTTCCTTCTCATATCTACAGTACACATCTTGACCGTAGCTTGGGGTCTTTGAGAGCCCCAGGGTGGTCATAACCACATCACTTTCAATTAAAGATGAACACCAGGATAAATAAAACAGGTTATAAAAACAATACTGAAATCCCAGAGAAAAAAACTCTGGTTTTAATTGGAATTTAGAACAACAAGCCTGATAATTAGGTACATTAATTAAGTTCATTTTAACATTAGCATTTCTAATGTGGTTCCTGCTAAAGTATTTTTTCGTCTGTATTGATTAATTGTTTTAAATCAGTGCGAGAATCCCCCCCACTGTGACACGTGTTTCAGAGGATTATCAAATATTAATCAACGGGCCCAATTAAATCTCTTAAAAGCGGAGATTCAAAACGCGCTTCACATCAGAGTTCTCGATGTTGGACACAGCTTTCCTGTTTAACCTTGAAGAGCACCATGGAGTTATCAAAGGAGTAAAAAAATATTTTACAAACTTTTACATCAAAGAGCATTCTACATATGGAGCATTTCGACAGATTATTGAACTCCTGGCTGAACTTAAATTACTAGACATGGCTGTCATGGTACCACTTCCTTGTTTGTGAAACTCTGAAAACCTCGAAGCTCTTGTCGTTGTCGAACTTTTTTTTTTGTAACATTCAGCAGAAACAACAAAACAACAGGAAGTCTCTCACGTTGATGTCCTCCAGGTCCAGGAAGTTGAGGGTGATGCCGTTCTTCTTCCAGATGATTGGTGGACGGAGCGTGCCCTGGATGGCACACGACAGCACCGTGCTTAGACCCACCGTCACCGTGGTTACGCTGACCCTCTGGTCCTCCGCCAAGCTCAGCTGGATGACCTCTGGAGAGGAGGAGAGAAGAGGAGAGGAGGAGAGGAGGAGAGGAGAGGAGGAGAAGAGAGGAGAGGAGGAGAGGAGGAGAATAGAGGAGGAGAGGAGGAGAGGAGGAGAATAGAGGAGGAGAGGAGGAGAGGAGGAGAATAGAGGAGAGGAGAGGAGGAAGGAGGAGAGAACAGGAGAGGAGAGGAGGAGAGGAGGAAGGAGGAGAGAACAGAAAAGAGAAGGTGGAGTGGATAAAAGAGACAAGAAAGAATAAGAGAGTCAGACTGATGAAACTAAAGAGGTTGAAGCAGTCGACGAGAGCCGGGTTGAGGGGGGATGAGGGGGGTGAGAGGAGGGGAGGGGGGGTGAGGGGAGGGGGGGTGAGGGGAGGGGAGGGGGGGAGGACTGCTTCTCCAAATATCATTTCTCTTC
>NC_140380.1:10440000-10482500 GCF_054491055.1 Hypomesus nipponensis | reverse complement strand
CCTGAGTACAAGAGGAACAAGGAGTCATTATTCCAGAGCGGCGCTCGGAATAAAAACACAAAGCTGACGAAAACAATAAAGCTTTAAAAAAAGATAACAAAAACAAAATATGGAGGAAACAAAAAAGTGAACTATTTACCAGAGATGAAGGGGAGGGAGAGGAGGGGGGAGGGGGGAGAGATGAAGCACAGTGTTTAGCTTCAGTCCCTTGCGGAGGGCGAGGTGGTGAAGGATTCTACCCGGGCCCGTTGTCTCACTGATCTGTACCCAGATCCACAACACCTGCTAATGAAGCCCGTTTCACAAACTGACACAGAGCGAGAGAGCACTTATCTAGCAGTAAGACCTCCCGCTTAACGCCAACCGATGCCAAGCTTTCCTCAGGAAATTACACGCAAGGTTTTTATGCCATGTTTTTGTTAAAAATACAAGAGTTGAACAATGTTAAATGAATGGAAATTACAGCATTAAAGTGTTTCTAAAGCTGTCGCAAAAGAATTGCTTCGTTGCTTAACAGATTATATGGATATCAGTGTTGTAATCTGTTTCATTACAGACATAAAGGTAACAATAACTTAAAGCATGAAGTCGTTTGAGTTTTTTAATATCCGTCTGCACTGGGCGACGTCTTCTGAATAGAGATTAGATGTTATTATTAGATGCTGTTATCGAACAGACAGACACTACTTTCTCTTTCCTCTCACCCTTAAGCAATAATCGTTGAGGGAGGGAGAGAGATGGAGGGAGGTGGAGAGACAGAGAATGAGAGATAAACAGAAAAGGAGACTGATGGAATAGGTCCCAAGTTTATCTGGACCTCCTCTGAAGAGCCTTGTCTGAGAGGAACAGCAGTTCGGTCGGACAGACAAACGTCCTCTGCTCCTCCTGTCCCGCGGGCGCCCGTCAGGGGACGACAAGGTGAAGCAGGCGAGCGCGCAGCTCGTCCGACAGCGTTTGAGGAAACACATCACTGACGTCTGAAAACACAGCCTTTCATTGGGCCTGGAAGGAGAGCGCGGAGAAGGTCATCTCACTTGGACCCTGTGGTGAAGCCACTATTCTCTCACCACCTCTCTACACTCTTCCATTCACCTTCCTTTTCTCCTCTACCTCGGTCTCTTTCTTTCTCTCTGCATGTGTCTCTCTGAATTGACCCCCCTCTCCCACATAGTTATTTTATTCTCTGCTCTTGATGCATGATGATGCCCAGCCTTGCATGGCTGTGTCCAGCCTCTGGTGCGCTCCTCTCTCTGTGACAGGCCGTCTCTGGAGGAGGGGAGCCCTCACTGAACTGCTCCTCCCAAGGCTCCTAACATTTAGTCTCTCCTGGGAGTGTTTCCCTGTGTCCCTCCGGGGTCTTAGGTTTGTTCAGGTGCAGGGATGTGGGCGTACGTGAAGCCCTCAGTGACACTGCTTGAAACAAAGGGCAGAACTAATACAATTGGATTTGGTTTGATCTCCTGTAACCTTCTCTCCTCCCGCAGTCAGCCCGCGAGCAACACAGGTCCTGCTCTGATCAATACACTACTCAGCTCCCTGCATGAACACTGCATGCTAGCACTGTGTGTGTGTGTGTGTGTGTGTGTGCAGGTGTGTTTGTGTGTGTGTTTGGGCAAGTGTGTGTGTTAGATACCATGCACCAAGTGTTCAATTGTTATCCGCATGAGACGCTGGGCAGCTACACTAGCTCATTAAGGCTGTTTTTCTACCCTTCGTTCTGTCTGGTTTTTTTCCTTTGCCGTCTTAGCTTGTTTCTTTAAAATGTTCCTTCTTTCAAACAGTAGACACACGTGTTTGAAGTGACAGAGCGGAGAGGCGGAGAGAAGAGAGTAGGAGAGAGGGAGAGGAGAGGAGGAGAGAGGGAGAGAGTAAGAGAGGAGGAGAGAGGGAGAGGAGGAGAGGAGGAGAGAGGGAGAGAGTAAGAGAGGAGGAGAGAGGGAGAGGAGGAGAGGAGACAGGAGAGGAGGAGAGGAGGAGAGAGGGAGAGGAGAGGGAGAGAGTAGGAGAGGAGGAGAGAGGGAGAGGAGGAGAGGAGGAGAGGAGGAGAGAGGGAGAGAGTAGGAGAGGAGGAGAGAGGGAGAGGAGGAGAGGAGAGGAGGAGAGGAGGAGAGGAGGAGAGGAGGAGAGGAGGAGAGAGGGAGAGGAGAGTAGGAGAGAGGGAGAGAGTAGGAGAGAGAAGAATCCAGCCCTCCGTACAGGTGGAGCTGAAGGACTGACTAGAGTAGAGAGGCAGACCAGAAGTGGGACGAGGAGAGAGGCAGACAGGAAGTGGGAGGGTGCCTGGGGTCAGGGGTCATGTGTAACCCCAGGACGATGAGACAGGAAGGAGCTCTACCCTTAATTAGACATGTAGAGGAAGGGGGATTTAAACAGAGTTAAAAGAAAGCAGAGAGATGAAAGGATCACACTGTGACCAATGAGAAGAAGAGGAAAGGGTAGGGTGAGGTCATCTGGTCATAATGAAGGAATAATGAGATATTACGGGAGAGATTTGATTTTGAGTTTGCCACCAGAGTTGAAGATTTTACTTTTTTGGGGACACATTTATTATGGTTTATTATGCTGTGTGTGTGAGAGAGAGGGAGTGAGAGAGGGAGAGTCAGAGAGAGGGAGAGGGAGAGCAAGAGAGGCAGAAAGAAAATGTCACAAAGTATGAAATGAAAGACAGAAAGTGACACAGGGCGTGAAATGATTAAACCAACTGCGAGCTGAAGAAAGCAGCTCTCGCTTATATTTCTGGTAAGAGAAGAAAACGCAAAGATCCATTCAGCCAACTTGAGGTAATCTTTTTATATTCGACAGTTCTTTTGGCTCGCCAGCTTTTAATGAGCTTCCAACATTTCCCGCTAATTGGTTTGATTGACAGGTGATGCACTAATGTCCTGGTTTCAAATCTCGTTTATAGATTTATGGATTCATTTCCCACTCTGTTTGTAAGCAAGTGGGTCATAAATCCGAAGACCTAACAGAGATATGGATCAGTGTTTACATCACACTCAGACTCCTCAACAAACCAGGAGTTCTTTTTGATGATGCAACAGCTGGCTGGCTGAGTCCTGCTCTGTCTGGGCTGGTAACAGGGGTGTTCTGGCCTTGTCTGGGAACCACCAGGACTCTGATGCTGATGGCTGTGTTATGCACAAACACACACACACAAACACACACACAAACACACACACACACAAACGGATGCGAGGGGCTGCTGTGTTTGACCTCCACACATATGGTGTCAGTACCCCAACACCACCTACCATCCACCACCGCCACATTTCAACCACAGACCCTCTCGACAACTCTCTCTCCTCCTCCTCCTCCTCTCCCTCTCTTCTCCTCTCCCTCTCTTCCCGCCCCTCTCGTTCTCTCTCTCCCTTCACGTTCCTTTCCCTTCCCTCCTTCCCTCCTTCCCTCCCTCTCTCCCTCTCTCTCCTCCCTCCCCTCTCTCTTTCTCTCTCCGCCTGCGCCCTCTCTCCTCCCTTCCTCTGTCTCACCCTCTCACCAGCCAATTACTCAGATTCTTCCTCCTCTCGCTTTCTTCTCCTCCTGACCTCCCTCCCCCCACCTCCTGCGCTCCCTGTTTCAGCCACTCTATTAATTAGTGCTTACTGCTGACAAAGCCTGGCACTTCCTTGTCTCTATAATTCCTCCATTAACAGGAGCCATGGACAACACATAGACTGAAGACGGGAGGCAGGAAGAGGAGAACGGGCACTATGCCTAGACTAGATGTCTCTCGCTCTCTTTCCACTTTCTCTCTCTATACTCCCTGCCTCTCTCTCTCCCTCTCTCACTCTCTCTAATATAGCAGCACTAACCACTGCATGTGAACTAACTGTTTCTGAAACACGTGCTCGTGATATACTGATTTACTGCTGCGCCTGGGTATATAATAGATATGTTCTGCAAGTGCATTGATCTGGATGTTGAATATCTATTCATCCGAAAACAGCAGTACATCCTAGTGATCCAGTACTTCCATTATCTATGTGTATGTATAATGTATGTGTTCTGTATACATGTTATAATAATAATAATAATAATAATAATAATGTCTATAATGTATACAGTTCAGTAAGTTCAGATTTACACATCGACACATCTCCTCTCTCGCTAAACCTCAAATAGTGTTCCCAGTTAATGCGTCTGTGCTCTGAAAGAAACACGCCCGGTAGAAAAAGTTATTACTGGACCAAACTCAGCCAAATTTACCGCCATGACAGGACTAGGTCTGTTAGACAGGAGAAAACGGTAGCGGTGATGTTGACTAGAGTGGTCTTTGAAAAGAAACGTCACCTTTATCTCTAACCCGACCCCGAGCGCAACCCCGGAAAGATTAGTTGAAAAAAAGCGCTCTGCATTGTAGCGGACAAAGTTTAATAATTTATCTCATCAAAACGTCAGATTATAATCACAAGATTCCGCCCTCCGAAACGTCCTTAAATCGCTTGTGTAGGAAACTTAGTTCCACATAAAGTCTGTATATTTTAATTGCGGAGTTTCGGCCCAGAGGTGCAGGAGGGATAAAGCATTTAAAACACGTGCTTTCCGACAGCTTGGGGCAAAGGTCGACATAGCGACGTCAACGAGAAAAACAACAACGCCATATTTCCGAGTACCACAAAATGCTTAGGGGGCAAAATGAATGTAAATAGCCTACCATCGGAAAATTCGATTATTTTCGAGCAAAGCTGTGGTGTCTAGGGTTTGTGGGTGAAACACTAGCCTTAAGAATATGCTCCAGGGACCCAGCAATCGCTTTATGTCCACAGTTGTGGAAATTAGCTTTGGGCTTGTGGCCACAGTGCCCTTTGTATTATTATTACTTTGTCCAAATGAGAAGATATCCGGGGGTTTCTAATTAGGACTGTCACAAAGTGTATGATATCACCAGTAGTGCGATTCCACTAGGTTAATTAACTTATAAATGCAAAACTGTTTGAAATAAGAAATCTGTTGTGTAACTTTGTTTTTAATTATTCGTTTGTGCTTTATTTTTTGCTTTATAATTATTTTGTTGTTGCTAAATCCACACATATTTAAAAGCTGTTTTTCCAGGTCTCAAGACATACCAACTCCAGAGAACCCCACTCCAAGGCTTCCCCTTTCTGTATTTGGCAACTGGGAGTGATACTGCAGTTCAGACACAGAAAATACTAAATGATCTGATTATAATAACTGATCCACTAAAATGAATCCGAATCATATGTTTCCAACAGCATTTTGCGCTTTTGGAACGATTGGTTCCATGTTAAAAATGTAAAAACGTGGAAATATGTCAAAACAAATCAAAATAATATTTGAGTGGATAAATCCAGACTTTGGTTGCGTCTAGCTAACTAGCGCCTACGCCAAAGTGATTCCACGCTCATTATCTATCTCTGTCCAGATAAGACACCATCCGTGGCCCTCTGAGGGAGAGTAGCCACGACAACCAGCTGAGCTTCCTGGCGTCACGGCATCAACGGTCCCCCGCAGGGAGGAAACAAACATCCCCGGAACTCATCGCACAAACACAGAACACCAGATGTGTCCCCCCCCCCCCCCCAAAAAAAAAAAAAAACGAGTCACCCGCCGTGTTCCATCTCATGTAGCTGAACAGGTAACCTTGAGTTTTACATTGTTCGGCAGATTTTATCTCCCCCCCCACTCCTCCCCTTCACGTCAAAAACACATAAAAACACCTTGACTGGAAACCATCGCGTGCGTTAACGCCATGCGCTGCAATGCCATCTGGATGCTCATACGGAAAACTAACTGGATAATGACAATAGGGGTTCCACTAAAACCAGTCATTACCATGCTTAACGAGTGCTAGGATTTAATGGGCCCAGCTTTTCTGCTAAAGCCTTCAAAATGGCCGCTCGCCATGGCTAATGGGTTGATTTATCTGCCTGGCCCTACTGGATGGTCTTGGCACGCAATTACCACTGGAGCTGGGGCATTCGCTCAGGACTTCAGAGAGCATATCACTCTCTCTCACTACCAGGATGGAGTGAGGAGAGAGAGAGACAGAAAGAGAGAGAGTCAGAGAGAGAGAGACAGAGAGAGAGACAGTGAGAGAGAGACATGGGTAGATGGATAGATAGATGGATGGATAGATGGAGGAAATATGACACGAAAAGAGAGTGAGAGAGTTAAAAGAGGATTCAGATGGATAGTATAGATCGAGAGAGAGAATGGGGGGGGGGGGGGTGGGTGGTGGTAGATTGGACATTGAAACAGACAATAGTGTACAGTCTGATGGACTAAGTGGAACCATGGCGATATTCCGTCTGGTTTCAGAAGACAATTATGGGTTGTGTGATTAGAGCTTATTAGTCTGGATGACCAGGTGCTCTCAACCCAGGAGCAGAGCAACATATAGCCTGAAGATAATGACTGACCGGGGGGGGGGGGGGGGGGGGGGGGTGTTGATGGAGGGAGAGGGGGGTTTGGGTGGAGGGAGAGGGGGGTGAAGGAGTATGAAGGGATGGAAAGAGGGAGAGGATGAAGGGATGGAGAGAGGGATAGGATGAAGGAAGGAGAGCAGGAGGGGGTTTAGGAATGGAGGGATGGAAGGGATGAAGAGATGGAGGGTTTGATATGAGGGTATTACAGGTTTATCAATCTTCATCCTGGCTGATCCCTTCAGCCTGCTAGGAAAGGGCCAGAGAGGAAGAGGGGAGGAGGAGAGGAGAGGAGGAGAGGAGGAGGAGAGGAGGAGGAGAGGTGGAGGGGAGGAGAGGAGGAGGAGAGGAGGAGAGGAGAGGAGGAGGAGAGGTGGAGGGGAGGAGAGGAGGAGGAGAGGTGGAGGGGAGGAGAGGAGGAGAGGAGGAGGAGAGGAGGAGGAGAGGAGGAGGGGAGGAGGAGGAGAGGTGGAGGGGAGGAGAGGGCCAGAGAGGAGGAGGGGAGGAGGAGAGGAGGAGGAGAGGAGAGGAGGAGAGGTGGAGGAGAGGAGGAGGAGAGGAGGAGAGGAGGAGAGGAGAGGAGGAGAGGAGGAGGAGAGGAGGAGGAGAGGAGAGGAGGAGGAGAGGTGGAGGAGAGGAGGAGAGGAGGAGGAGAGGAGAGGAGGAGAGGAGGAGGAGAGGAGAGGAGGAGGAGAGGTGGAGGGGAGGAGAGGGCCAGAGAGGAGGGGAGGAGGATAGGAGGGAAGGAGGCATTGTGGGTGAGAGGGGTGGAGGAGAGGCTGGAGGAGAGGAGGGAGGCTCACGGAAGGCGGTGTAGAACTCGTGCAGAGTGAGCAGCCCATCGTTATTGTAGTCGTCGTAGCGGAGGAGATCCTGCGTGGTGCACTCCAGCATGCTGTCTACCAGATGGTCCTGCTCAGAGATCTGACACACACACACACACACACACACACAGAGAACCCAATTAAAATGTAACATTTCGCATTTCAAAAGGTTAGACTAAATAGGACTAATCATGCGGTGCCACTCCAGTTGGTGAATCAAGCTCACCCTTCGTATACGACACTAGGAACTAGACCCTGTGTATATGACAGTAACTAGCTCCACCCAGAGAGGTGCCCACCTGCTCCAGCTCATCGCTTCCCAAGCGCCCGTCCAGGTTTCTGTCCAAATACGTGAACATGCTGTCTACCAGAGCTCGCCTCTGATCCATGTCTGTCTGACGACCCTGGTCCTGGCCCGGGCGCTGGTCCAGGCCCTGGCCCTGGCCCTGGCCCTGGCCCTGGCCCTGGCCCTGGCCCTGGCCCTGGCCCTGGCCCTGGCCCTGGCCCTGGCCCTGGCCCTGGCCCTGGCCCTGGTCCTGGCCCTGGCCCGGGCGCTGGTCCTGGCCCTGGCCCGGGCGCTGGCCCTGGTCCTGGCCCTGGTCCTGGCCCGGGCGCTGGAGCAGCATGGTCTTCAGTTTGTTATACTCAGCCATACTGCAGGATTCTCCTGGAAGAGACCAGACACACACAAACATTCAATTAACCTGCCATGACGGCAGAGACCTTTCAAGTGCAGCGCAAATTGGCTGCAGAATTAACAGAATTAACCTGAGTTTGTTTAGGTAGAATAATTGTGTGTGTGTGTGTGTGTGAGAGAGAGAGAGAGAGGGTTAATGATCCGTTTGTGCGTGTGTGTGTGTGTGCATAAGTGAGTATGAGTGTGAGCGTGTGTGTGCGTGTGTGGAAGAGTGTTTGTGTGCATACATAATTAGCTTGACAGCATTTCTGCATAGGGGGGCCAATTAATTAGAAGTGAATCCTTGAATCCACATGGAAACAGAAGGTAAACATCCTCGTTTACAACATCTCTCTCACACACACATACACACACACACACTTTTTACAGCTGCTGCAGCAATGTAAGGACCACGCAGTACACCAGACTAATTATCAAACCTTTTGTTCTGTGTGTGTGTGTATGTGTGTAGAGGAAGGAAGAAGGCACAATAAATCATATGCAGAGTGTAGTGGTTCTTCCTGACTTGAAATAAAATTATGCAAACACTGTTTGCCTGCTGTGAGCATCTTTAAAACTCAATGTTGTGTTTCTCTGTCCTTCCCTCTCTTCCCCTCTCTCCATCTCTTCCCCTCTGTCCATCTCTTCCCCTCCCTCCATCTCTTCCCCTCTGTCCATCTCTCTCTCTCTCTTCCTCTCAACTCCCTGCCTCTCATCCTCTCTCCCCCCTGCCTCTCTCTCCATCTCTTCCCCTCTGTCCATCTCTCTCTCTCTCTTCCTCTCAACTCCCTGCCTCTCATCCTCTCTCCCCCCTGCCTCTCTCTCCATCTCTTTCCCTCTGTCCATCTCTCTCTGTCAGACTCTCTCTCTCTCTCTCTCTCTCTCTCTCTCCCTAGCTCTCTCTCTCCCCCGTCTGTCTCTCTCTTGATCTCACACACACAGCAGTGCAGTAGGCCTCATTCTGTCCTTCCTTTTCACCTGCCAGGGTGGCAAACACTGGGAGACAGGATGGAGAAGAGAAGGAGACAAAGAGACAGAGAGACAAAGAGAGAAGGAGAGCCAGAGAGGAGAGAGAGTCGACAGGGCAGGGGGATGGCAGTGCCTTCGTGGTACAAAGTGAGCAAACCAAGAAGAGCTCATTGATATGAATAAGTCATGATCTAACTTGGCTAACTCCAGCATTCGGCCCCCCTGTGAGGGCACCAAACAGAGTCTAACTCACCCCGACGTCTACATCTATCACACACACACACACACACACACACACACACACACGCTCGAACGCACCCACTCTTACACAAACACAAACTGTCTCTTACCAACACACCCCATCTCCCCCTCTTTTTCACCAACCCACAGACACCCACAGACACACACACACACCCCAGCTGGCCAGTTCCCCCCCAGCCCAGTGATCCAGGTTAGGGTCTCCTCACGCGCTGCCCCTGTCGCAGCCTCGTTAGCTACGCTGTCGCACACAGACAGTTCAGCTGTCAGCTCTTGCAGCTCCATAAATGACGCTGGTATGGGCACTGGGATATAATAGTATGCTGGTATGGCTAGTGGGAAGTTTTAATAATACGCTTGTATGGGTGTGAGGACGGAGGAACAGTATGCTATTATGAGTTTAGGGACACAGCCAGATACATCATAGCGGAGCTAGCGGAACATGCGGGCGGAGTCCTGACTTTCAAGTTCCTCAGGAAGGATAATGAAGCACATCTATCTTGCGCCTGGTTGGCTGGGAGGTCAGAGATGATATGGGATAAGTCTCTATGACACGTCATTAATCCAGCCTGGCTCAATTATCAGCTTTTTCTGCCTTTTTTTTTTTTTTTTGCACGGGCAAATCTTGTGACCTTTCACACAGTCTCTGTCTCTCTCACAAGTAAACACACACACACAGCATACGAGCACACACACCCTGCTTTCTCAGCACAGCGATCAAGTCAAGGTCTCGTCTAAATCCCTACTGAGTGTGATCCTTCGTGATGGCGTCGGAAGCGTGAGACGCCTTAGAGGAAGAGGATCATCACCCCGCCGACCTCATCAACATGGCCGCCACCGAAGGACAGAGGAACAAGGGCTTTACATCGATCCACATCCACGCATATGGCGCCCGATTAAAGACCCGCGCTCCTCGTTTCCTGCCGTCTGCCCTGGTTATTCTGCTGACGAGCGAGCGATGGGCGAGCAAGCCCGGAGAACACAGCCTTGTTCTCTCAGAGAGGATTATAACAGTTTTTTTGGGGGGGGGAGTGGAGAGAGAGAGGGCGGGTGAGAGGATAGGAGGGGCGAGCAGGTCGAGGTTTCGGGCTACAATGCTGATCTAACTATTTGTTTTGGTTGGTTCTGCTTTAAGGTTTGAGTCGGGAGACATGCAGAGCTGTGTTTCACTAGTTGTCCTGATGTTGCCGTATCAGAGATGCTTCATGGATGAAAGAAACTTCTAGGAGCGTGTCTGCGGCAGCCCCGTTTGAAATGTCAGCAGCTTAGGTCCTTGAGAGATTTCGACCTGAGGACATGTGTTTGGCACACTCTCCAGCTCAGCTCTGCTGCCCTGCAGACACCAAACAAACAAACAAACAAAAACCAAAAAAAAAAAAAAAAACCTTGAAGTTCAGCCCCTTCTAAATGTCAGATGGAAACCGACTTCCTGCCCTGCAGCAGGAAGTGCAGTGCTGTACGAGGAAGTAAACAAAGCAAGAGACATTTACGGAGCATAACGAGGACGCAAAATCACCAGCCAGAAAGATCTAGAATGTCAAGGAAGGTACTAAGGAAGCTTGTTAGAGCAACAATCTCCCCAGGAACTCTTCAGACTCTTCAGAGAGATGCATCAAAGTCTGCAGGTGTCTCTGGAAGGTCTGAAGGCTCCAGATGTAAGCACAAGTGTGGGTGGGAGGAAACAGGAGTCAAACTTGCAGGAGGAAGATGGAAGCTTGTAAGAGCAAGCAGGAAGTGAGGTGTGTGTGAGGAAGCAGGAAGTGAGGTGTGTGTGAAGAAGCAGGAAGTAAGCATTTATGAGTCATCAAGGGGGGAGGAAGAAGAAAGAGGATGGAAGATGATGCAGGAAGTGAGAATGTAAAGTGGAAGCTTTTGATTGGTCAGAGTCTATATTTGAAATTGCAGCATCCTCAAGAACTCAGTCAAAGATCAGAGAAACGTTTCGACAGCTTAGAAGAAGCAAACCGCTCAGAGAGGAAGCAAAAAAAATCCTCCACTAGTCTGAATACTGGACCTCAAACAAGGCTATTTTCAAATCCTGCTGTGTTAATTGAGCAGCAAATAGACAGGAGTGGGACTTCACAAGCGATGTGTTCAGTTTTGGGGGTGCGGGGGCGTTCTCTAAACGTTATCATACTCACTGCACCTTGGGACTTGAGGAGAGGGAGGATTGATCTGAACGTGAGAGTTACTGAGAGCAGCGAAGACAGACAGGACTCCTTGACTCGACTCCAACTGCACCGGAGCAAACTGCTACTAACACGACATTGCTCCACTCCACTCACCCTACAGCACTTGAGATACTTTTGATTAATTTATTCATTTGCATCCTTGCAGTAGTCAGACGTGAGAACAACCTCCATTATAAGAATAGTAACTTTCATTTATGTCGCACATTTCTCACACCCAGAAATGATTCACAGAGGAGTGTAAAAGAGAAAAATGTTAATGTAAAATGCAGATATACATACATAAATAATCACAAAGACACATTACCCAGAGAGCCATGCAGAGATGCTCAACAATTCACAACATGGAGGGTTAGTCTTAACTCCATATTGTGAAGAGGAAGGGAAGCGGCTTTGCAGTTAGCTATGAAGAGGAGGAGAGGAGAGTGAGAGATGAAAGGAGATGGAGAGAGAGTATGAGAAAAGAGAGAGGTTTTCGGCGTGTAGCAAACGCAATAAATCCTCAATCCGGTTTTTTTTACTGTCAAAATCGAACCGATTCAAACCTGCGCCCAATCCGTCACAGGAACGAGATCAGATTATTAAGATAGCTCTTCAAATCCTAGAGAGGATCAGTTGTCACTTCAATACTTCTATCTAACAACTGGTTCACCTTTAGAGAGCAACTGTTATCATATGTCTGGGACTATATAAAAACCTCTTTGAAATCACTTTCAATATGACCTGCCAGTTAACCGAACACCCACCCTGCCAACATCCCAACCTCCCACGCACACACACACACACACACGCACACACACACACACCTTTCGTTTTCTTCTCTTCTCACCCACATCACACATCTTCACACACACACACACATCTGCAGGGTAAGCTGGCCACATTAATCAACCTTCTCTGTCCTCTGTGGTCCCTGTGCCTGGAGTGGATTTGCTCTCAGGGGAGAGCAGGCTTTAAATGATGAGGCCAGGCTAACTGTTAGCCTGGGCACTCAACTCCCTCCTCTGACCTCCTGCACCCTCCTGCACAACAAACCCTTGAGCCAACTCAATCACCCACTGACAGAGATGGGAAGTACATTTCAAAAGGTTAAAAGTTTTTATTAAAAAATGCAATCGTTTTTTAAAACAAAACTTTTGAAAGAAAGTTTAGAAAAGGTTTTTGTATTATTAAATTTGTTCGAAAGGTTGAAAACCATGGTTGTAAATAATGCCTATATTTCTAAATTGCTTATTCGCTTAGTGGTCTTAATCACGGACAGAAAACGTGAAGAATAAACATGAAACACGAGGCGGATGTTGTGAGTTTGACCAGGAAGAGGGCCTATTCTGGAAGATGAAAGAATATACATTTGTTACAGGAGCTCTGCAGATAAAGATCAATCAGTAATTACCCAGAGAGCTCTCCCATCTCCTCCTCCTCCTTCCTCTGTGAAGTTCCTGGACTTGAATAGGGCCCTCCGCTCAATTAGGCTCCGCCCTCCCCCTCCCTTTGAATGTGGTATTGTCCTCTCCATCATCTTCTTCTTCTCTTGTTTTGGTGCGGGGCTTGCAGCAATCATGTAGAAAGCCGCTGAGTGGCTCTGAAACGGCCGGTATGGATACATTCTCTCTTCTGTTTCCTGGCCATGAGGAAAGAACACTAGCCTTCTCTGTCTCTGATTGGCTCTTAGCTGCTGGATGGTAACTGCTTAGAGAATGGCTGACTGGGGAAGTCATTATGGGAGAGGAAGAGAGAGAGAGAGAAAGAGAGAGATGGACAGAAAGGGAAAGTTCATTTCTCTATATATGTAAAAAGAAAAGAAAAAGTCATTTCCCCCTTTCATCTCTCCTGAGTTTTGCCTTTCATCTCAATTCCACCTCTCGGTGTTTGCTGTAAAGGAGAGCTCTTCGTCTTTCATATTCCCCCTTCCTGCTCTCTCCTCACTACTGCGATGGTGATGATGATAATGATGATGATGATGACAGCGGCGTAGATGACGACTCTGTTGCGTTGTTTCCTGTCGGAGGCCAGGACAGCTCCGACAGGAAGAGGACGTTTGGCTCATCAGACCCTGCCAGCTTCTGTAGCTTGCTGTACCCAAACTCAGACACATCCACCTACTCTCAACACACCTAGACAACACTGAAGTGCAGAATCACCCCTCAGCTCCCTGCTTCTTTGATTGCTGACAAGGTTCTTTTTCAAAAGACTGAAGAAAGGAGATAAAAGTTCTAAAGTTCCTTTTCTTTTTTTTCAGCGCTTCTCCTTTTTTTTCCATTCTAACTCTCCAAGATAGCTCAAAGTGATTACGTTTTATTGTTCTTAATGGACATGTTTGTTATGCAGAGCTGAATAAAAATCACGTCCGTGCATTTAAATTAATGTAGTTCATTCTCGAAGGGCCAAACGATTTGCTCTTTGAAATGTAAGTCACAATCCAATTTAGCAACATAATTGTATAGCTCTAACTGTTGCAATACCAAACAAAGAGATTACTGTGAATATGTGTGAATCAAGGTTGATGAAAGACTACACCTTCTCTGGATTCATCTCAGGTCTTTGCAATCATGGATGTTCCAATTTACTGCTTCACAATTACAATATGCAAATAGAACTTAGTGTCCTCCCGGTGTGTGTGCGCGCATCTGGTAAGGTGTGTGTGTGTGCGTTCTTGTGTGTGTGCGTCTGGTGTGCATGTGTGTGCGTGCACCTCTGGTGCAGGTGTGTGCGCAGTATGTTTGTGTTCTTGTGTGTGTGCGTGTCTGGTGTGTGTGTGTGCGTATACACCGCATAGATGTTTGTACATCACACACACAACGTGTGTATGCGTGTGTGTTTCCCCAGACCCATAGAACTGCTATTAACTGTAACATCTGCCGATGATGGCCGCGATCCCAGTGTTGCTCTGTGGTTGGTTATTGATCCCCTCCCTCCCTCCATCTCTCCCTCCTTCCCTCCCTCCTTCCCTCCCTCCCCACAACTTCAAGGACGCTGTTGGAAGACTGCTCTTATGACCTGTAATATGGGCTGATGCCCCACACACACACGCACACACACACACACACACACACAGGGATGGGTTGCAATCTTCCCATGCTTTCACTGACACACACACAGACAAACTATTAGATTTCTGCACCACAGTTACTGCCATGAAACAGGATTCCTGCTGTAATTGGTAGCAAAGTATTTTTTTTTTTTTACAATAACCTCATGTATGAGAAGACATTAATGAGAAGACAATATTGTCTTTGTAGGAAGATATGGAAGTCCATGTAATGAGAAATATGTCTCTCACACACACGCACAAACACAAATACGCAAATGAGTTCTTTTGTGAGACATTTGTACAGTAGCAGTGGATTGATGATGAATCATTAGTCTTTTACATTTGATGTTTTACACCAAATAGTTTCTCTCTCTCCTTCCCTCCATCCCTCCCTCCCTCTCCTTCTCCCTCTCTCTCTGCCAGAGGAACATTCCCACCAGCAGGAGTCATTAACCAGACTACAGAAGTAATGAAGGAGGAAATTAACCATAAATAAGAACATACAATACACCAACACATAGTTCTGTTATCTCCCACATACACACACTAATACACTCTCACACACTCATAAACTCACGCACACACACACACACACACACACATTCATTACACAACACTATGTAGGTCAGAGACTACAGCAGGGCTACGTCTCTACAGAAACAGAAGAAAAAGCATCCGGTCGGTGTCTCATTGACTATTACTAACGAGATGACCTGAATGGGCTGGTTGAGGGATTCAGACCACACTAGCAGATCACCTATTTATAGAACTGACCACAGCGCAGAATACCGAACAGGTGAATTTATCACTGGGCCAGTGGTTGGGTTGAACAGGACACAGGAGAGGTTCAGGGAACAGCCTATCTTGACTTCAGCTTAGCCTTCAGAGAATACCTTTTTAAAAACTCTGTGACTTTTTAGTGTCACTGCGAAAAATCAGCTTCTGTCTTGTTCTCTCTTAGATCCCAGGAAGTGCTTCTAGGTGAATCCATACCAGGGAAAACTCCTTCTCCTCCTCTTCCTTCCCCAGGCTCCCTTCTCCTCCGCCCCCCTCCTCCCCCACCTGTCACTTCACTCATCAGTCTGAGACTTGAAGCTGCCATGAAAATCCTGTAACTCAAGTTCTTTCACCGGACCTGAGCTGGTTATATTAAACACGGACAAGTCTACACCCTGAAGCTAATACCATCTCCTTTTTACTCCTCCTCCTCCTCTTCCATCCCTTCACCTCCTTCCTTTCTTCCCCTCTACATATCCTCCTCCCCATTCCACAAGCTCTCCCTCTCTCCCCCATCCCTCCCTCTGTCCTCCCCACCCCTCCCCTCCTCACCTCACTTCTTCCTCATCCCTCCCTCCCTCCACTCCCTACCCTCCGACCATTACAGAACTAATTAGGGAACATTAGGAAAGAGTCCATCAACCCAAAGCCTAAATTAAAAACCCCAGACGCAAAAGAGAAGACAAACGTGTTGTCGCGCTCCTTGTGCCTGAAGGCCATATATCTGGATTAGTGTCAGTTTGTGTGATGACAAGAAACAGCCAACAGGTCCCATTGGGAAAGGGAGAGAACGTGAACTGTTTGTGCCGCAAGGACACAGTGGAAGCGTGGTACAGTAATATGACAGGCCTGTGTTCAACTGCAGGCCATACCATGCTGCTCACACACATAAAATCCACTGGAATAGAAACTTGAAATTGTAAAATGGCCGCCAACGATTTGGCTTGTTGTTGTGGATCAAGTGAGAAGAGGTGAGGGGGGGAGATACACAGAGAGAGAGAGAGAGAGAGAGAGAGAGAGAGAGAGAGAGAGAGAGAGAGAGAAAGAGAGAGAGGGGGAGAAAGCGGAAGGGAGGGAAGCAGGGAAGAAAGAGAGGAGAGCGGAGTTAAGGAGAGAGAGAGAAAAAAAAAAAAAAAGAAAGTGTAAATATGTTTCAGGTGCAGCGTTCATAATCACCTGGTAGACCAAAGCGGAAATTGTAATTCTCATTGCAAGGTGTTAGCCTCCTTATGAATCACTTCTGTGCGTTGACATCATCGATCTCAATGTTTAGATACGTCTCATAACACAGAGAAATGTTCCTCCTTCATTTAAAGCAGTGTCTCCGTCTCTCTCACCCTTTCCATATTGACACCTCTCCATCCCTCCCCGCTTCTCTCTGAACTGTCTCTTAAGCAGTCTGAGATAATGATTCGTTGGGGAACAGAACACGTTTCTTTTTAAACATAAACCAATTATCGTCCCAAACAGTAAATCAGGCCTGCAGCATCATCGCTCCTCTCTTGGGAGGAGGAGGAGGAAGTGTTGACGATTAATAATTGGCAGATTAATAATTAATTAGGTTCAAACACCCCTCGAACAAGTTTGAGTTTTTAGAAGACACGGTAGCGTGAATTTAGATTAGTTACGTGATTTTTTTTGTTTCCCAAACAAACAACTATTTCCTTTTGAGGAGATTTGAGAAGGTTGAGAAGATTGTAGCCCATTCAGCATCCCACTTGCCGTATGACTGAGGCTTCAAATATTCCAAGTGTGTGTTTTGACTTTCAAATAAATGGCGGCCGTTATTTTAATATATTTTAATTAGCGGAACAAATCACATTAAGCCTGTCCAATTTTCTGATCTAATCTGTATTGTCTCTTTCATAGACAAGTTCTCAAATATTAAATATATCCAACACTTTGCTGAGAGCCTTGTCTTAAAGAGTTTAAACTGATTTCATGACCAGAAATAACAAATTCACTGTCAGTTTTATAGTTTACTACAATTTAGTCACTTCATTTAGGATACTTTGATTAATACTTTGACTTCAACCGGATAACTGTTTAGACCTGTTATAACTGTGATAACATTGATGTGGATTCAAGAAATCACCTTGAATCGCTCTGTATTGAAGGTATAGTGAAATTAAAGTTGACTACAGTAGATATCGTATTACTGATTCATAGTCCCCTTCCGATGTGATTTTAAAAAATTCTCTCAGGTTTTTGTGCATAAGGTCTGATAAATATCTCTCTATGCCTATTAAAGATAGGAGAGAGGGGGAGGAAAGGAAGATAAGAGGAAGAAATAGAGAGGGAAAAGAGAGAGAGAGGAAAAGAGAGAGAAAGAGGGGAAAAGAGAGAAAGAGAAACGAAAAGTTGTGAGGTTCAACTCAGAAGAGAGAGTTTAGCATTTCCCTGACAATGCAGATTTTTAATTGGCGATTTTGCAGTCATACTTAACACCAACCATAAAGTCAGAAGTTAGAATTTTGCGTCGAGGTGCCGTTGGTTTTCCTCTCATCTGCTTAGGGAGAAGTGATGTGCATCATTAGGCGCTTCAGTTAAACCCTGCTAACGATAATTGAAGTGGTTTATGTGTCGACCGCACGTGTGTGTGTGTGTGTGTGTAAGATCAGGTGGTTGGTGCTGGCTGTGCCAGGTGTTTGAGAAGGCAAGGTCACCAGGGGGGCACCTGTCGCTTCTCCTAACCCAACACATGTCCACCACACCTGGATCAAACACCTCTCACCCCCCCTGAAGAAAAACATTGATAAAAACCTCAGAAAGAGAAAAAGAGCTTCCCAGTCTTACTGGCCTCGTCTGTGTCTGTAATGAAGACCTATTTTCTTTAAGCCTTTCAGGAAACGTTTGAGGCAACATTAGCGGGCCAAGAGTCCCTTATAAAAATCCCTCCTGGTAAAAACTTTGCTTCCAGCCAACTACAATCAGGAAATATTACAGCCTCCGAGATAAGTATTGGAGCTGTAGTAGCTTTGTCTTGTGAGGAGCGGGGGGTGGGGGGTGTGTGGGGGAGGAGGCTGTGATGTTGAAGAAGATCCTGTAGGAGCTAGACCTTGCCCAGGGGGCTTCACACAGCGCAGAAGGATTACCACTCCACTCTGGTGGAGAAGAGAGCAAACATATGTTGAGTTAATGAGTGTATAGGAAGGATGAAGCAGGGAGACAGAGGGGGGAGGGAGAGGGAGGGAGGAGAGAGGAGAGAGAGGGAGAAGGGGGGGAGAGGGAGAAGGGGGAGAGAGAGGGAGAAAGAGGGAGAGAGAGAAGGGGGAGAGAGAGGGAGACAATGACATGGGTAGAGAAATAAATACTTTAAAGCAGAAAGAGATAGTCAAAGCTCCAGTGACAGGAAGTTTGGAGGGTTAGGGTTAGAGCTGTGGAGAGGGAGATCCCTCCCCTCCTCTCCGGATGTTTCCTGGCTCTGAGGAGATAGGGACTCAGACATGAGGTGTAAACATCCTGGACAACTCAGCTAGGGAGTGAACACTGATCTAAAGGCCACCACTCCATCACATTTACCCTCCTCTTCCTCCTCCATCTCTCCACTGGGCTCTGCTGCAGTCCCTTCATGATTTCAGCAGCAAGACAGCCTTTGACACTGTCTCTCTTTCTCTCTCTCTCTCCGTTCCTCGATCTCTCTCTCTCTCCGTTCCTCTGTCCCCTCACCCCATCCTCACCCCCAGGCCCTCCCCCCCACCCACCCAAACTTCCTCCAGCATCAGTGTTCCTGGTGAGCAGGCTGGCAAGTTTGCGAGAACCAGTATGTAAATAATGCAGACCTCAGTGAGGTTCTGCTTCGGCCCTGTAGGGGGGTGAGGGGAGATGGAACAGGGGGAGGGGGGAGAGGGGAGGGGGGAGGGGGGAGAGGGGAGATGGAAGAGGGGGAGGGGGAGGGGGGAGAGGGGAGGGGTAGGGGGGGGAGAGGGGAGAGGGGAGAGGGGAGAGGGAGAGGGAGAGGGAGAGAGGGAGAGGGAGAGGGAGAGGGAGAGGGAGAGGGAGAGGGAGAGGGAGAGGGAGAGGGAGAGGGAGAGAGGGTAGAGGGAGGGAGAGAGGGAGAGAGAGGGAGAGGGGGAAGAGAGAGGGGGAGGGGAGAGAGAGGGGAGAGGGGAGAGAGGAGAGGGGAGAGGGGAGAGGGGAGAGGGGAGAGGGGAGAGGGGAGAGGGGGTACTGGCCCAGATGTCTGAGCACCTGGTGATCCATTTTAAAATGCTGCCAGTTGTCATGCTGCTCACTGCCTGCCCACAATCTGCATCTTTCCCTGTCTGTCTCACTCCCCATCTCTCCCTGACTGTCTCACTCCCCATCTCTCCCTCCCTCTCTCCCTCCCCATCTCACTCTGTCCCTCCACCTCTCTCTCTCTCTTTCCTCTCCCTGTCTGTCCCTCTCTGCCCCCCCCCCCCCCCCCCCCCCAGTTTCCTCCTATGCTGGTGGGGTAAACAGACTGTTTGGGCCGTGTTAAATCAAACCGGAGGGTTTAATTGTCACTTTGGCTGCGGATACTGTTGCTTTTGAGGTTGCTGAAGATGGCAGCTACTGCCCTGTACCAGCTTATCTACACACTACTGTGTGTAAACAACACTGTGTGTGTGTGTGTGTGTGTGTGTGGGGGGGGGGTGGCCAGGGGTTACCTGGTTAGCTAGGTCAACGTACACACAACAGCGGTCTCTTCTGTCAGAGTACTGATGTCAAGTTTTGACATTGGCACTGCTCTGATCACATAAGTGCACATAAGGATATCTAGAGGAGAAGTGTTCAGGTGGTTAGAGTCAAGAAACAGTCAGCGCAAAGTAACCACTCATGTCATCTCCTGTACCAGGCCCAGGGAACAAAACCAATAACAGATCAGACAGGAAGTCTTTCTAGAAGTCTCTGTTCTCCCTCTCCCGTCTCTGTTCCACCCACGCGCTGTGTCGGAGGCTCAATTTAAAGCCTGTTGTCTTGATTGACTGGCGATAGTCATAAAGGAAACGGCTGTCTCGACAATTATCATGTAATCAACGGGGCGAGCGAGCGCAGATGGATCCTTGTTGACGTGGTGACAGATGCATCGCCCCCGGAGACAGGACGCGCCACTTCCTGGTGTACTGACGGGCACGGCATGTGGGGGGGGGGGGGAGGGGTAACCAGGATCACACCAAGGGGACGAGGACTGACGGTGGTGTTGTGGAGGTGACGGATTTATTGTTCTTTTTATTGTTACAGTGTATCGCGGTATCAGATGCGGGATGAAATACTTTGTGGAATCATTCACTCCTTCAGAGACATCATCCACAGTCCCTTCTTCCCTCGGCTTCCTCTATCTCTATAGTCTCTCTCTGTCTCTGTCTCTGTCTCTGTCTCTCTCTCTGTCTCTCTCTCTCTCTCTGTCTCTCTCTCTGTCTCTCTCTCTGTCTCTCTCTCTGTCTCTCTCTCTGTCTCTCTCTCTGTCTCTCTCCCTTCCCCACTCTCCCTCATTTCTACCCCTGTTCACCCTCTCTTCTCTAATTCCCTCTCTCTCCACCCTCTCTCCCCTTGTTCATCCTCTCTTTGCTCATTCCCTCTCCCTCTCCTCTCACCTGACCCTTGTTTGACAGATTCCTGTCTGAGAGGGTTTGAAGTTCTGACTGGTGTGGGTGTGTGTGTGTGTGAGCATGATCGACAACCTGACCAAGCAGACAGTGTGAGCGCATAGGTAACACACACAGCTGGTGTGTGTGCAGACGAAAGGACGACACACACACACACACACACACACAGTTCAGGAGTTCCAGAAAACAGCAGAGTGCCCTGGCAAACACCTGAATAGAGGCCATGTCTTCACGGAGAGCCATGCCGGTGGGATGAAACATCGATAAGGAGTCCTAACGACAGACAGAACATCTGTAGCTCGTCACCCAGTCGTGGATCTGAGCCCGCATGACTGGGCAGGCTCCCCCTCTCCGGTGAGAGAGCGAGGTGGAGCGTGAGTCAGCAGAACTCAGAACGCTGCACTCTGGTCGTCCTCCAGCCCGTCAGTTCTGCTAAAGGCGAGAGAGATCCCGGGTGTGATGTGTGCGAGGGAGGGAACGACCTGCTTGTTGAGCTTGTTGGTGTCGCGAGCTGTCGTCTCTTGCTGTAGTGTTTCTACGGCCTCGCTAAGCTGAGGTACGTGGGGGTCGACCTTAGAGCGAAAACTACGTTACCCAGCATCCCTCTGGCTTCTGGGTAATTAATCAGTCAAGACGGGGAGGCATAAATTGCACACACATACACACACACAAACACACACAGACACACACACAAGTAGCAGGGAGCAGGTAGTGTCCTCGAAGGACAGAGATATTTAGCTTCAAGAGGAGAATTAAGATCTGTCTCAGAAGACTGACTGCTGGAGGTAAACCACAGAGAATCATTCATGGGATTCCCTCTGAGGCCACTTCTCAATGCCTCCCTCTCTTTCTCCCTTTCTCCCTCACCTCTTATCCTTCTACCTTCCTCTATCACTCTTTCCCTCTCTTCCTCCTTTACTTTAGCCTTCGCTCTCCCTCCCCTCATCCCCCTCTTCCTCTCCCCTTCCTCCTTTACCTCTCTCTCTCTCCTCCCTTCATCTCTCACCCTCTCAGGGTGGGGACGCCTGTCCAGACCTGAGTCAATCTGACCACTGAGGAGGAGGAGGAGGAGGAGGGAGGGGGGCTTTGAAGAGGGGTCAGCCAGATCCCCAGGCCTGGCTGACCCCCCCAGTCCTCTCCTCAGACTGATGGAGGGATGAGAGAGGGAGTGGAAGTGAGGAGGAGGGACTCAAAGAGAAAGAGACAGACAGATCCCACAAAGAGAGCGAGAGAGCGAGATAGAGATACAATATATATATATATATATATATATATATATATAGAGAGAGAGAGAGAGAGAGAGAGAGAGAGAGAGAGAGAGAGAGAGAGAGAGAGAGAGAGAGAGAGAGAGAGAGGGAGAGAGAGAGAGAAGGGGATGAGAGAGAGAGAGAGAGAGAGAGAGAGAGAGAGAGAGAGAGAGAGAGAGAGAGAGAGAGAGAGGGGGATGAGAGAGAGAGAGAGAGAGAGAGAGAGAGAGAGAGAGAGAGAGAGAGAGAGAGAGAGAGAGAGAGAGAGAGAGAGAGAGAGAGAGAAGGGGATGAGAGAGAGAGAGAGATTTGGAGAGATAATGGAGGTAATTCTCTGGCTGTGACAAGGCAGCCCTCTTCCTCCTCCAGAGACCCACACTCAAACCAAGAGGATGTGTTCTGTCCATCCAAGATGTTCTCAGGCATCTCCTTGGAGCCGGGCCGTGGCCTTCTCCGTGTAATGTGGACAATTAAAGGAACCGTTTACGATTAAGTTGCAACTTTTGGGCAGAGTATGGAGGTGTTCCTGTGGGTCCTCACCCAGTAGATCATTTCACCCCCACCATCAGCAAACCGCATAAGTCATCCAACTATGATCAATTCTTGATTTCTTTTTCCCTCCCTGGGCTTGCGAGGAACCCCCAGCGAGGCGATGCTAAATGCAATCTATTTGATCTGCTGTGATTCGCTCTCGCGTCTGCTCCTCTTTCATTTGCCTCTCCTTGCGTTCTCTTAATTCCCTCTCCCCCCCCCCCCCGTGACGTTCCTCTGGTGGTCTTGATAAAGCAGAATGTTTCATGCAATCATTTGCAGTTTCAGAGGGGAAATTAACATGCGTAGCATAACGACAAGCCTGGCCTTTAGCAGGAAGTGAGGCTTTGGAGAGGCCTATGGTGAGAGAGAGAGACAGAGAGACAGAGACAGAGACAGAGAGAGAGAGAGAGAGAGAAAGAGAGAGAGAGAGAGAGTCATTTTTTTCTGAAGAGCACTTATTTCCAGTTCTGGGGGGTAAATTGTATCTTTAAATCAGAGAAATAACCAGCATTAAAGCTGTGCATTACAGAATTATGGAAATCAGGCCCTTTGTTTATTTAAAACCTGTAAGTATATTAACAATTCATTCTGAAATAATGCCAAGAGAGGAAAAAATAGGGCTTTCAACGCAGTTGCAAAACAGAGAAGAAAGAAACATTCTGGAAACAAATTTGTCGAAATGCCAGTTTGTTTTGTCCTTGCCTCCAGTTTCCTGTCGGAACTCTTAACGGCCGAGGGTAAAAGAAAGGCGTCCGTGCTGTTTTTAAATGATCTTGAACGTGCAACATTGTTAAAAACCACAGCCTCTCTCTCTCTTAAAAAGCTATAAAAGACATAAACCCTTTCATTGATTGGCAGTATAGTCGGCTTGTGAACGTCCCTCTCTCTCTCCTCAAGCCGTTTTGCTGTTCATTAGACTCTGCGCTAACACAGCACCCAGGCCCAGCAGACGCACAGGAGGACAACAAACATTTATCCTGATGTGTAAACAAGCGAGAAAAGCCACTAGATTCATTGATGTTTCTGTCTAAACCAGAGGAAACGTCCTTCTTTTTGCTATCTAACACACCCTGGGAGAAAGGAGAAAACCTAAGAAGGTGGTCGGGTTCAAAACCCAGAGGTACAGATTGAAATATTTCTTGGATATTTTGCATCGGTCTCAAGGCTGGCTACATTTTATATTTACATTTTCATTCACTTAGCTGATGCTTTGATCCAAAGCTTTGCACAGGGGGATTTGAACCTGTGGCCTTTTGATCTGCAGTCAATTCAAATGCTCAAGCACTAAGCAATACCCATCCCATGTATGCGTCACACTTTAACAGCACGGTTGTTGCTATGTAACTACACTATCCAAGGAAACATAAGCTTTGCTCATCGTCCACGAGTAAATAATGACTGTCCATTTCTTCCCTCTTCTCCTGAGTTATTTATTACGGATACATACGCAGAAACGTGAAGTTCACGAATTAACATTTAGACACTCACATTTACGGTAAATGTCGTCTTTAACAGGCTTCTGAGATTTGGGAGCCAATCACAGGGTCTGTAGTACTCCCAGAGAGGAAGCCACTTATGGTTCTGTGGTGTTAGACAGAGTCTGTGGCATCAGGTCTCCTTGCTACGCTGAGGCCCCAGCATGTGGCACACTGGTTAGTATGTGATAAATGACACTGAGTCCTCTACATTCAAACGTACAGAATGTACAGCAGATTCTCTCTCTCTTTCTACCTCTCAACCTCTCCCCTCTCTCTCTCCCTCTTCATCTCCCCCCCCCTCTCTCTCTCTCTCTCCTCCTCCTCTCCCTCCTCCTCCCTCCTCCCTGTTTCTGCTCCTCCCTCTCTCTCCTTCTACCTCTCTCTCCTCCTCCTCCTCTCTCTCGTCCTCCTCCCTCTCCTCCTCTCTCTGTCCTAGGTATAATTGGGTGACCGGTGTTCTCCTTCAGCTTCCATGTGATGTCAAGACTGCTCACACCTCAGACTGAGACTAACAAGTTGCTGGTACATCCTGCTCCTCCTCTTCCTCCACCCCCTCCCTCCTCATCCTCCATCCCCCTCCACCCCCCTCCTTCCTCAACCCTCCCTCCTCCCCTCTCCTCCACCCTCTCTTCCGCCCACCTGTCCGCTGTTCTCCACGACAACACACTGTCTACCGTCGGCATGTCGCTTGAAAATAACTGCGTTGTTGTGAGTCATGTCTTGAGCCTCACATATATGCTCAGGTGTGTGTTGATGTCGAGATTTGTGTGTGTGTGTGTGAAGTTGAGTGTGTGTGTCTCCTGAAATACCCTCTACATAGCGTGATTTTTTTTTATTATTCTCTCATCATTTGCATCTGTTCCCAAGGCAACAGCTCGGTAGTGTAGTAAAATGTGGAGGTATATCATATCTGCTTGTGTGCTAACCGGTGGCTCCTTGTGCCACTGTTTAAACAGCGGTGTTTGCCCTGCGTTCAAACACGGAACGGAACAAGCAGACGAGAGACAAAGATTAGCTTTGAATCAGACAGCCGTATTGATTACTCTCATCACCTGTAGCTTTGCGATTGTGGTGATATGGAGGTACTTAGCAAACATTAGGATATTGTACTCGCTCAACGATGACAGTATTTTTGCCGCGACTGAGACAGATAGCTCCAGCTCTATATTTAAATGGAACAACAACAGCGGTATTCTTATACCCTTCTCAGCAATCTTAAAGAGATACCTCCTTTCAAAAATTAAAGTTTGCTTCACAGGAAAAAAGTGATGCTAGCTTAAGCGTAGGTCGGCTGTGTGTGTTGACACATTTCATCTCTGCACAGGAATTAGAATAGCCTGGCTCTGCCCTCCTACGTACTTATACTCAATTTAGATTTTGCTTCTGTATAGGTCTGGCCAAGAGATACGGAAGTCAGATGTCTTTAGTTCATTTTCTACCGGCCAATCAGCCAACAGAGAGAGTGGCTGAGAACGATGACGT
Source organism: Hypomesus nipponensis (assembly GCF_054491055.1). Classification (NCBI taxonomy): domain Eukaryota; kingdom Metazoa; phylum Chordata; class Actinopteri; order Osmeriformes; family Osmeridae; genus Hypomesus; species Hypomesus nipponensis. Next base: position 10,457,082 of record NC_140380.1, on the reverse strand, counting down.
TGATGTCGTGCGCTAGTTTGTGTTGTAGTTCCGTAATTTCGGCGGAGAAAGATACGAGCGAAACCATTCGGTCCGTTGTGGCAACTGCCGAATATCCATCAGCTGAAGCCGGAGCAAGAAGAAGTTTTGCTGAGTTTTGTTGGTGGCCATGATGTGGCCCTCCTCCCCACGGGGTTCGGGAACTGTTTGATTTTCCAGCTACAGCAGCTAGCTCTGTTACAGTAGTGGTGAAGGAATTGGCTAAGGCGAACGCTAGCGATTGGTTATGGCATATCAAAGTGGCTCTGGGCAGACCCAATAGTTTAAACTTTAACAGAGTAACTACCTGCCTAAAAGGAAGTCAACGCTTGTCAATGGAGCGAGGCCAGACTCTCTGTACAAATGAAATGTACGAGAGTCTGGTTGGGACCAGGCTAGAACTAGCAGTCTTTGCAAATAATTGAATAAGTATAGCCTGTGTAAATCAAGCTTAAGTAAACTTAAGACAAAAATAGAAGGGATTTAATGAGGTAATTCAGAATTAATTTAGTTAATTTCACGGACATTTGATCAGGTGTTGATGAGTGTTGTTGTGGAGGGGGGTTAGCATACAGTCATTAGCACCCGGTAGTTAGCTTTGATGCTAGCTCACTTCATTAGCGATTCAGACGGGGGAGTAAGTGGATGTGTGTGTGTGTGTGCTGTCAGATGACTAAGCTGTGCCCACACACATACATACACACACACACACACACACACACACATCTACCTTCCTTCTGCTTCACGTTGCTTGAATAGTCTGCCAAACCGTGTGTGTGTGGTGTGCAGGCTTTGATAGTAACCTTTAAACAACCTCTCCTCCTGCAGTCACTATCTTATCTGGCACCTAAGTGATTGGTCTAGAGAACAAGTTTGACCGGGACCCAGGTTTAATTGGAATTAAACACAGGCGTAATATGGTGCACTGCACCAATCCTGCTGTTTGATTGACTATGTCCATAAACTGTCTGTAGGGGGGGCCTCATTAGTTAGAAAGTGTGTGTGTGCACATTAGCTTGCTAATGTGCATGAACTTCCGTATCAGCAGTCATCCAAACACACACACACACACACACAGCATTCACACACACCATACAAGCACACCCGCAAACCACACACACCCACATGACCTGGGCTGACGGCATGAATGTGAAGCTCTTCATCAGATGTCAACATCCATTTCTCATCTATATGATCCCTCCAGGGGCCCATCACTTGGATTAGCGGCTAATGAGATCTGAATCGCTTCCCGACCACCATTTAGACTTCCTCCCCGGCTGTATCACCTCCACGCCTCACGCAACTGACGCTCAACACATGATGAATTCAACTCACCAGCTGTTGACATTTACGTCTGATGCCCTTACCTGCTTGTAAATGTGTAATTAACACTGTTGAACCTTGCGCATCGCTAAATTAAATCAGTCGGGTCCAAGGGACGTTATTGATAACGCAGCCTGCTTAATGGCGCCCCCCCCCCCCCCCTACAAGCATCAATCGTTCCGCGGAGAAATGCACCTGTCTCTGTAATTAAGTAGAGTTTGAATGTGAGGCACGACACTCTCTCTCTGCCTCGCCAACAAACGGCCAAAACCATCCAGAGGAAACCTTCCATTTCAGCCGGCAAGGACACCGAAACCAAGAGGCCGTGAGATTTCATGAGCTGACTTATTTCAATTCTACATCCCTGGCCTTGCCTCGTTCTGCAACACCAAACCTTCATTGATACGTTCTCTTAAGGCCCTCTGGGTACTGAGGGCCGGTTGCTGCTGGGGATGAGCTGATCTCGTGGCCTGAGCGATACAGTATGTTCTGTGTCTGTTTCAAACATCATCTTTTAATGAGAAACCGGACCTCATGATCTCATGATAACTGGCGTCTCATTGGAGGGTAGACCAAAGGCGTTGCTAAGGGACACTGACGGGGTAGGGTGGAGGCAGTGTGATGGAGAGAGGGCCAGAGGGATGGAGGAAGAGCAGGTTGGAGTGGTAGAGGACAGAAACACTCAAGATGCACTGAAGGGAAGGGAGTGGAGAAGACAGAGGTAGAGTAGGAGAGTCTCTGTGTGTGTGTATGTGTGTGTGTGTGTGTCATAGACAGGAGGACAGATAGACCAGGGAAGGGTGTGGATAGGGGGAGGAGCAAGGTAGATAGTGGAGGCTCCAGGGAGGAGGAGGAGAAATACAGAAATGAGAGAAGAGATAGAGGAGGAGGGAGGAGCAGGGCAGAGAGACCAGGCTCCAGGGAGGAGGAGAGGAGCGATGGAGAACGAGAGGAGAGATGGAGAAGGAAGGGGGAGAAGGGCAGAGACCAAGCTCCTGGGAGCACCAGGAGAGTGTTCCAAAACCTCTATCTGCAGGCATCGCTGCTCCACTGCTCACTAGCAGGCTATAAAAGAAGCATCACAACACCGGCTCTAATGGGTGTGTGTGCGTGTGTGTGTGTGCGCGTGTGTGTGTCCTATCATTGAACCCCCCTCTTCAGCGTTCCGTAACAAATGACTCGCGGAAAGAGCTGCGTTTGGGGGTTTTGTTGTGTGTGCGTGTGTGTCTATATATGCGCGTGTGTGTCTATATATGCGCGTGTGTGTGTCAGTGTGTGTGTGTGGGTCTATATGTGCGCGTGTGTGTGTCAGTGTGTGTGTGTCAGTGTGTGTGTGTGTGTTAGTGTGTGTGTCAGTGTGTGTATGCGTGAGCACACGTGTGTAATTATGCAGCTGTGTGCCAGTGCGCATGTGTATCAATATCATCGCCGCTCAACGGCAATTCCTAAAGCTCCTCTCACGGTGCTTGTTCATTTACATTTACATTCCCCCCGAGGCAAGTAGGGTGAAGTGCCTTGCCCAAGGACACACCGTCATTTGGCACGGCGGGGAATCAATCCGGCAACCTTCTGATTACTAGCTCGACTCCCTCACCGCTCAGCCATCTGACTCCCTTGTTCACCATGAGAGTGACCCCCTGCAGCCAGGGCTCGTAGCCTGTCGACAGACAGGAGGGCCGGAGACCCTGTCCAGAGGCCCCCCTCTCTACCCACAGCCACGCTCCAGACCTGTCTGTATCAGTAGAAGACTGTCACTACAACACTAAGGGCTTTTGTGTTCAGGAGCTCATGTGTGACTGAGGGAGGGAGAGAAAGAGGGAGAGAGAACAAGACAGAGAGAGAGACAGAGACAGAGACAGAGAGAGAGAGAGAGACAGAGACAGAGAGAGACTATAGAGATAGAGGAAGCCGAGGGAAGAAGGGACTGTGGATGATGTCTCTGAAGGAGTGAATGATTCCACAAAGTATTTCATCCCGCATCTGATACCGCGATACACTGTAACAATAAAAAGAACAATAAATCCGTCACCTCCACAACACCACCGTGAGAGAGAGAGAGAGAGAGAAGGAGGGATGGAGAGATGGCTAGGAGGAATGGAAAAGAGGGAGGACTGAAAGATGGAGAGAGGGGAAGAAGACATCCTGTGGCGGGGGTGTGTTCTCTGTTATTCTGTTCAATCATGCAAATAAGAGAGTGGCGCAATTTACCTCCAGATGAACTCGACAGTCTTTCTCCCTCTAATAAGAATTTAGAGATGAAGTAAGTGGTCAAGATCATTATCAACTTCACAATCAGCGCTTGGGGGAGAGGCCTGTAATAACAAACTCAAAAAGAGACGCCGGGAAAATCCTAACGTTTTTAATCACGCTAATATGTTCAACAAGAGGTCGTTTGGCAAGTGATTGTAATCCAGTCTTTTGCAAGCTGCTGCTGGGGGGGAAGGTTTCAGTGTGATGAGGGTGGTTCAGAGTTGATGGTGTTAGATCTCTACACACAGAACCAACGCCAGACAAAAGAAACAGTTGTTTGATTGATAAACACGGAAATGAAACGATAGGCAAAGTGGTGTCCTATGAATGGTGCCATTTACTTTATAATAGAATCATTTACAGCAGTTAAATAACCCTTAAATATAGTTAAATATACCTAAAAAGGTATCGTTCTAAAGTAGTAGAACTATGTAAGGTTCTCCATTAACCGGTTGTCTGTACAGGCGACCAAGCAGTCACAAAATAACAATTTAAATAAATAAAAAAAATATGAAAGAAATCTGAGTGATGTGTACTGATGTGTGTGTGTCAACAGACGGCCAATCCCCTGTCAGGATCAAGGACCCAGACAGTCAGTTCAAAAGGCAAAAGGCTGTTTTGACTGAGGTACGATTCAAAGACAGTCTGTTCCGTCATAGAGACACACACACACACACACACAGGCTGTTTCTGCGTGCACGCATGCTAACACACACAAGCACCGCCATACAATCCCACCACTGTAGTTTTCGACCGTGACAAATGAACCTCTCACAGAGAACAGAAAGGCTCTGGCTCTTGCACATGAAGAGACAGTGTTGTAATATCAGAAAGCGCTGAGGTCTCGGTTTAACACCCCGGTTGGAGGCTAGTCACGCATAGCTGGAGGAAGGAAAGATGTTTCAGAGAGAGAGACTGATGGTCAGAAGAGATGTTCAGCTACGCACTGGCCAAGACAGACCACAGCAACACAAAGTCAAAACAATCAGAATGAATCAGCCTGTCTGTGTGTGTGTCTGTGTGTGTGTGTGTGTGTGTGTGTGTGTGCAAGGGCAGGTGTGTGCACATACGACCGCTAGTGTGTGTGTGTGTGGACGTGCTGGTCAAACGTCCTGGCAGGCAGAGTGGAAATATTTAATCTGACAGCTCACATTACCCCGCACGGCGGAGTGTGTGTTTAGCTGCTCGTCGTCAAGGTCACCGAGTCGCCGCCCTGAGCCACCGTCGAGGCGAGAAAACGTCCCCCAGGAGGCTCCAGGCCAGCACGTGCCGGAGTACAAAACAAAAACACCCTTCCTTTTAGACAGCGTTGTTCAGAGGGGCCGGGGGAATGGGAGACTCGTCATGACTCCCAGGGTCATTATACAGGCTCCTTGATACTCCACTGACAGGGTAAATTGTACTGCTCCATTCACAAGCTCTCATAATGCACAAAAAGCCTTTTTTTTTTTATCGGGAAAAAGGATTAGAAACTTTGTTATAATGGCGAAATGTGGATGTGCTATGGTTGAAAACATTTCAAATAGCCAGGTTTTGTGTGAAAAAGGGTGTAAATGTCACGAGAGGGAGTCTACTCAGTTGGAAGGACTCACTCATAGGCTTACGGGCCTGTGTTTTCCTGACTTCTACCTCAGTTTAATTGAGTGTCGTTTGACGAATCCTTTCACGTGTAAAACGTTTCAATCTGCCGCTCCTGACGTATCGCTCTCTCAGTATAAATCGACACACTGTGCGTGTAAAATACACACTTGCACAATAATATCTCTCTGGTCATTTCCATATGAATGATCATTTAGCTCTAAAATCGAGGAGGGGTTTTGCCAAACATGCCAAAACATTATGGAAGATGTGTCTCACTATTGTCCAAAACACCATCTCCCTGAAACTAAGACATGGCTCTGGGCTTTTGGAAAGCATTTGCCTCGTGTCTGTGGAGGATAAAGGAGTTCCAGCCATGGGGGGATGTTGCAGGGGTCACTTATCCACGATGTCAAGCTCACATTTCTCAGATATGCCTCCCTCTGCTTAAGCCCTGAACCAATTTCACACAGACCAGGATATGTAGAAGAAATCTTGACAGAGTCGCTCAAATCCTGAACTGACTAAAGAAAGAGAGAGGGGGAGGGGGAGAGAGAGAGAGAGAGAGAGAGAGAGAGAGAGAGAGAGAGAGAGAGAGAGAGAGAGAGAGAGAGAGAGAGAGAGAGAGAGAGAGAGAGAGAAGAGCGAGGGGTGTATATCTGAATAAGACAGAGCCACTTAGCACCGCTGGCATAGTGGGAATACATTACTAGATTGCCGTCTGAAACAGTAGCACAGTTCGAAGGCGTCTCTCTCTCTCTCCATACTGTAATTGGATCGAGGTTCTGACAGGAATATAATATGTTTAATAGACAAAGTTTTCAAAAGTTGAGTCCAGCGGCTGTTTTGTTTTTACACCTCCATTAAACTGATGAGGGGGGAGAAGGAGATGAGTCAAATAAATGGATGTGTGGCTTTTAACTTCTCCCCTGTGTATGTGAAGAGGCTGGTCCAGAAGCCCTTCTTATAAACAGCCAGAGAGTAGAACAACAGACTCCCAAACACCCACTGGTTAAACAGGGCCGGCCGTAGGTTTGTTTTCAAATAGGGACAGCTTTTTTAATAACCAAGGATGCGGCCGTTAAATATCATTTTCTTAATAGAAATTGTGTGTGGAGGGGATATGCATGCCTGCCTGCCTGCCTGCCTGCCTGCCTGCCTGCCTGCCTGCCTGCCTGCCTGCCTGCCTGCCTGCCTGCCTGCCTGCCTGCCTGCCTGCCTGCCTGCCTGCCTGCCTGCCTGCCTGCCTGCCTGCCTGCCTGCCTGCCTGCCTGCCTGCCTGCCTGCCTGCCTGCCTGCCTGCCTGCCTGCCTGCCTGCCTGCCTGCCTGCCTGCCTGCCTGCCTGCCTGCCTGCCTGCCTGCCTGCCTGCCTGCCTGCCTGCCTGCCTGCCTGCCTGCCTGCCTGCCTGCCTGCCTGCCTGCCTGCCTGCCTGCCTGCCTGCCTGCCTGCCTGCCTGCCTGCCTGCCTGCCTGCCTGCCTGCCTGCCTGCCTGCCTGCCTGCCTGCCTGCCTGCCTGCCTGCCTGCCTGCCTGCCTGCCTGCCTGCCTGCCTGCCTGCCTGCCTGCCTGCCTGCCTGCCTGCCTGCCTGCCTGCCTGCCTGCCTGCCTGCCTGCCTGCCTGCCTGCCTGCCTGCCTGCCTGCCTGCCTGCCTGCCTGCCTGCCTGCCTGCCTGCCTGCCTGCCTGCCTGCCTGCCTGCCTGCCTGCCTGCCTGCCTGCCTGCCTGCCTGCCTGCCTGCCTGCCTGCCTGCCTGCCTGCCTGCCTGCCTGCCTGCCTGCCTGCCTGCCTGCCTGCCTGCCTGCCTGCCTGCCTGCCTGCCTGCCTGCCTGCCTGCCTGCCTGCCTGCCTGCCTGCCTGCCTGTCTGTCTGTCTGTCTGTCTGTCTGCCTGTCTGCCTGTCTGCCTGTCTGCCTGTCTGCCTGTCTGCAGCAGAGGAGACATGTGATTTAAGACGGGCCCATGCGGAGGGATACGGCCGCGCTCTAACCTCTGAGGAGGGATACGGCCGTGCTGTGACAAGCATGTCTAAGTCCTGTTAGCTCGGAATAAACACTCAGACCAGATTATAGGGCCACTGACGAACATGGGTGAAGGGGAGAGGGAGGGAAAACAGAATGAGAGACAGAGAAAGACAGGAAATTAGACACTGAGGAAGGAGAGGAAGCCTTGCATGAAGAAGGGTAAAGTAGGACCGAGGTCAGGTTCACCTGCAGGGCGGCCATTTTGTCCGCACGACGACTATGAGAAACGGTCCAGTAATGTACGCCTGGCCGTCACGGCCGACGCTGCAGTACCCCCGAGGGTCCACCGCCTGCAGCGGCGCTAGAGAGCGGCGGGGAGAGACGGGGTGACAGGACCAGGAGACCGGGGGACCGGGGGACAGCTGTAAGTAGGACAGCAGGGGGCTCCTGCTTCACACAACCCAACACACTTCCTCCTTAATGATCCAATGGGGACAGACCTAATAAATGAGGGTGGGGGCATGTGAAGGAGAGGTCTGGGAGCTGGGGGGCGGGACGGGGGACACAACTCAGAGGGAGAGGTGTAGAGGCTGGGGGGAGGCTGGAGGGGAGGGGGGGTAGAACAAAGATGGCGGGGTATTCTCGTTAATAACTGAGGCTGTAAGATGCAAAGAGCTGTCGAGGGAGGGAGGGAGGGAGGGAGGGAGGGAGGGAGGGAGGGAGGGAGGGAGGGAGGGAGGGAGGGAGGGAGGGAGGGAGGGAGGGAGGGAGGGAGGGAGGGAGGGAGGGAGGGAGGGAGGGAGCCCGGGGCGACGGCCATAACACAACTGGCACCACTCTGCAGTCCACTGAGAGAATAGTCCTGATTAGTAGAGAGAGAAGGAGAGCGAACACGAGAGAAGGGGAGAGAGAGAGAGAGAGAGAGAGAGAGAGAGAGAGAGAGAGAGAGATAGAGAGAGAGAGAGAGAGAGAGAGAGAGAGAGAGAGAGAGAGAGACAGGCAGAGGGGGGGTGTTGTGATATATTTTGTTGCCCAGAGCAACTTCACGACACCGCTGGCACAGTTTAGCTAAATTGCCTGCATTTGTACGCGTGTCACCTCAGTTCAGCAGTGAGCCAATCCAGAACGCCTGTCAGCTCAATGTCAATACACTTCCTCCAAGTTCGGATGCTCAGAGCTGAATGTTCTAGAAGGGGAACGGGTTCTAAAGGAACTGGAGAAGTCCCGCAGCAGAGAACTGCAGGAACTGCAGGGTGCAGAAGGAGCCACAACTGCAGGGTGGGTTCATCAGTACATTTGATGTTGTTTGTGAAAGCTCGGAGAACACACACACACACAGTAAGTAAGCTAATGGGAGAGCTCAGAGAACACACACACACAAGTAAGTGTAAGTAAGTGAGTAAGCTAAATCCTCAGACAGGGATGCAAAGATCTGGGAGCTGTATACAACTGACGATTAAGTGGAGGGAGGTGTGTGTGTGTGTACGTGTGGTGTGTGAGAGAGAGAGAGAGAGAGAGAGAGAGAGAGAGAGAGAGAGAGAGAGAGAGAGAGAGAGAGAGAGAGAGAGAGAGAGAGAGAGAGAGAGAGAGAGAGAGAGAGAGAGAGAGAGAGAGACAGAGAGACATCAGAGAACTCCTGCTGCGTCCTGGCGCCCTGTGGCAACAGCCAGCCACTTCCTCGACAACGAGGAGATGAAAGCTTCTAGAATAATAGTCGCGCTCACATGAAGGACGGGGGTCGCGACCCTGTTGACCCAGAGATATCACTTCAGACGGGAACACGCTGAACTGACGCTTGTATACGTTTCACAAACGAGGGTTGCGTGAATTTGTTTGTCTTTGGCTGCCCATAGTTTGTTCAGAGAGAGAGAGAGAAAGAGAGACAGAGAGCGAGAGAGAGAAAGAGAGACAGAGAAAGAGAGACAGACAGAGAGAGAGACAGAGACAGAGACAGAGAGAGAGAGAGAGAGAGAGAGAGAGAGAGAGAGAGAGAGAGAGAGAGAGAGAGAGAGAGAGAGAGAGAGAAAGCATCTCCCACACACGCACTACTAACTAGACAACCAAGATAAGTCCTCCACTCACTAGTCTAGCCTTCATCCAAACATTCAGACTAAACCCAAGTCCTTCTGTCCTGGCTCTCTGGAGAGTGTTTAGGGTGTTCTGCCTGCCCACCAGCTGTCCACATCAGCCGGGACATGCCTGGCTGGGCGTGACAAGCCTCTCACACACGCTAACCTGCCCCGACACGCGTGTGCCAACCCCCGCTCACCCCTTCATACAGAATGACATCCACGACAGGGGCTTAAGCGTGTTCTTAGCGTGTTCTTACGATGTCACAGGAGCATATCCATGACGGATGCACGTGTCGTGTGTATGAATATTCATAGCGTGGATGTGTTCTGTACAGGAAGAGGCTGTTGAGGAGAAGAGGATTCAGTCCTGGTTTAGTACCTGAAGCTGTTAACCCTCTTACATCCCCTCCCTCTCTCCCCCTCCTCCCCTCTCCCTCCCTCCCCCTCATCCCCTCATCCCATCCCCTCCCCTCCCCTCCCCTCTCCTCTCCTCTCCTCTCCTCTCCTCTCCTCTCCTCTCCTCTCCTCTCCTCTCCTCTCCTCTCCTCTCCTCTCCTCTCCTCTCCTCTCCCCTCCCCTCCCCTCCCCTCCCCTCCCCCTCCCCCTCCCCTCCCCTCCCCTCCCCCTCCCTCTCTCCCCTACCCTCCCTCTCTCCCCTCCCCTCCCTCTCTCCTACCTCTGAAGAAACAGTCCTTGCTGTGGACCAAGTAGATCCTTCTCTTCTCCAGACAGGCAGTGCGGTACACCTGACAGTGGTTGTCGTAGAAACGTCCGTCGGAGCCGCACGCGGGCACGAAGCTGTGTGGACACGCCTCCTGACACACGCACTCCGCCCGGCCGCTGGACGCCAGCAGCACGCACTGACGACCACGCCCACAGTACGTCCTCCTGCAGGCTCCGCCCCCCACACGGGCGAGGCCAGCTGGGGGAGAGGAGGAGGAGGAGGGAAAGGGTTAGAAAACAGGCTTACAAGAGAGTTCATATGTTGTTGGGAAAGAGAAAGAGAGGGAGTAAGAGAGAGATGGATGAAGAGATGGAGAAAGAGTGAAGGATGGATGTAGAGCGCGAGGGAGAGAGATAAAGAGAGAAAGACAAATGAAGACGGAAAGACGGAGAAAGAAACTGAAAGAGTGGAAACCTTTTTGGAACATCTTCTTTCAACCACTTGAACATTTTAAATAGAAAGCAGTCAAGATAACACTGTAGTTTGGCAACCAGGTTTCTTAATTAGCACCTCTCAAACCACACACACAGTGATAACCACAGCAATCACCCCCCCCCCACCCCCACACACACAAACACACACCACTAGCCTCTGCCCCCTGCTGGTGGAGCGTGCTTCAAGCAGGGCAGAAAGCTGACTGGACCTCCAGGGGACCCCGAGCCAGAGAGATCTGAGGCTGGGGTTAGCAGCCCTGGACTGGGGAGTGGGGAGACAGCAGAGGGGAGGGAGGCCTGGAGGGAGCCAGGAAGGGAGAGAGGGAGGACGAGGGAGGATGAAGGGGGAGGATGGAGGGAGGGAGAGAGGGAGGACGAGGGAGGATGAAGGGGGAGGATGGAGGGAGGGAGAGAGGGAGGACGAGGGAGGATGAAGGGGGAGGATGGAGGGAGGGAGAGAGGGAGGATGGAGGTGGAGGATGGGGGGAGGGAGAGAGGGAGGATGGATGGAGGTGGAGGATGGGGGGAGGGAGAGAGGGAGGATGGAGGTGGAGGATGGTGGGAGGGATGGGGCTGGATGAAGGGAGGAGAGAGAGGGGATGACAGACAGACAGGACGTGAGGAGAACTTACAATGGAAGGCGATACGCATCGCAAAGTGAATTACCTGATAAATTCAACGTTTTTTGCTTTTGGCTGAGCAGGAGAGCTTTGCAATCCTTGTGTTGAAGTCATAATAGCTTCAACTCAAGACCTCAATTTATTCCTTTATAATCTGACTGTTGAAAAGACAAATTGAATATGCCAGGAGTATAATGCTATCTGAAGTCTCAGAATATTTAATAACAATGGTAGTGCTGTATTGTTGGAGGACTGAAATGCTTTAATTACAAAGAGATTCCAGGGCAGACAGTCAGGCACATACACACACACACACACACACACACACACACACACACAGCCTGAAGGCTGACCTGGCTTGGTGGTATTGACTGGTGCTCTGTCATAATGAAGTGTGAGGTGATGCCAGAGAAAAGACACGTGACCCATGGGACACACACACACACACACACACACACACACACCCACACACCAACAGACACACACCCACTTGTTTTCTCCAGCCAGTTTACTAATTGTTCTGCATGTCTCTGCAAATCAGTAGAGGAAAACAGCTCCCCCCAGAGAGTGGAATGACCTTGCTGTTGGTGTCAAGGTCAGGGACGATTACTGGGGCTCTACTCTCCAAACGCCCAAGATTAAACGCTTAGCATCGGCCCGGGCTTGTTTTCCTCCCTTCCCCTCCCCACTCCACCCTTCCTCTCTTCTTTCACCCTCCGTCTCTCTCCCTCGATGCTTGTTCTCTCGGAAAGGAGAAAAATAAACATGAAAGTTGAGCTTGTGGAGAAGACACAGAGTGACTGCCTCACCCTCTCCCCCCTCTCCCTCTCTGCTCTCCCTCACTCCCCCTCTCCCTCTCTGCTCTCCTTCACTCCCCCTCCACTCTTTACCACTGAAGCATGCCGCGTGTATTGTCTTGTTTAAGAAGCTCAAGTGTTTATATTTTATAATCCAGCCAGTCACAATGCTCCAACAAGCTTCTTACAAGTTCAGCCGTGACTCGAACACAACACTGACCAGCAGAGGAGCTCTGCTTCCAACTCTCTCTCTCTCTCTCTCTCTCTCTCTCTCTCTCTCTCTCTCTCTCTCTCTCACTCCTTTCCTTCTTCCCTGTGGAATGGAGAGAGGCTTACTCAGGGCTCGCCACTAACTGTGTCCCTCACTGTCCCAGCGCCGTCCCAAAGTACAAAACTAACGGTCCCAAACTGACCTATAACAAAAATGTAAATTCTGTTGTTTGTCCATTTTGACATTTTGACATGGGTCTAGGTTATTTTAAACACGATTTAAGTAATAAATTCAAATAAATAATTCAAAAAAATAATGTATTTTTTTCAAGTTCTTAAAGGTTTTCAAAATGTTTTTAACAAAAATGTTCTGAAGGTTTGAAAAATATTTTCTATAATTTTTTTTCTCCAAAATAAGTTTGCATCATTGATGAGTACTCACACACACACCATTATTCTCTAATTAAATGTCAGCATTTCACATATCAAAACTTTAAATTAGGGATGTCAAACTATTAAATTATTTAATCGCGATTGATCGCATTATTTCATAATCCCAAAATTATTCAATCTATTTAATCTGTTAAAATATTACCCCAATAAATGATTTTTTTGTGGAAATAACATTAAAAGGGTACACTTAACTTCAGATAGGCCTAACTGGATGATAATGTCCATATAACAAGTTCAGATGGAACACAACTTAAATTGTGAGTTTTATTCACTCACAAACTATACTGCTGTATAATAAACATCCACAAAATTAGACTTATTCTGGAATATAAAATACATTTAAGACATGTTGTCTCATAGCCTATTACAATATCCTGCTCCATAATATTCAAATCTCACTCAAACATGCTTCATAAACTTAACCAACCACAGATTTACCTTAATGTTGAACAATAAAGTTTCTATCTTGTTGAACCCAGTCAGCTGCTCGCTTCTTTTTCAAGTGTTGTCTGCCATAATATTACCGAGCGAACGCTGCTGCTGCTACCGCTAACGCTGCTGCTAGCTGTGTGCTTTGCTTCCATGTGATAGTTTAGGCTGGAAGTACTCCGGTGATAACTAAACTCAGCCTGACAATCAGTACACATAGCCTGAGTTTTGTCAACCGAGCCGTCTCGGAACTTTTTGAAAAAGGACTTCCCATCTAAAACCTCTCTTTCCATAATTCAGCTACCGTCGGCAGTCGAAGTCAGGTGACGACAGGCGATTCCCAGGGTCAAAATGAAACTTGCGTTAACGGCACCAATTATTTTTTTTGTCGCGTTAAAATGAGATTGCGTTAACGCGTTATTAATTCTGATATTTCTTTTCTCTCACATGCCAAAGTTGAATTGAATGTAATTTTTATTTTCTCCTTGTTTAATCAAAAACAGTCTTATCTCTGTCTGCTCTTCCGGTACTGCAGTGTCATAGCAAGCTCTCCACACACACACACACACACACACACACACACACACACACCCACACACACACCTAACCTAAGTCAGATTTGCACACACATTCAGTCTGCCTGTGTACACTTGAGGCTGTGTTGAATATAATAAAACTCTTCTGTACCTGGCCCTCAGGCTAACATCTGAGGCTGAAAGCCTTAACATGTAGCATCAGCCAGTACAACCCTCCAACACCACAGAAGAAGACAGGACGCAGTCCTCCGCTGGAGAACCTATAGGGACAGGGCCAGCCTGGCGCTAGGAAGTGCCACCGCTCTGGCGCTTAGAGACTTCCTCCTTCCCTGTGTTATACCACAGAGTGACTGTGCGTGTGTGTGTGTGTGTGTGTGTGTGTGTGTGGGGGGGGGGGGGCATGTGTGTGTGTGTGTGTGTGTCCTAGCCCGATCCACCCATCTCCCGCACTACTGACATTGTGGACAGTGTGGTATCCACATCCAGCCTTACAGTATAATAGACTCAAAGCCACAAATACATTTCCTCCCCCCGATCTGTCTGTGTCTCTCCCTGCCTCCTGTGTCTCTCCCTGCCTCTTGTCTCTCTCCCTGCCTCCTGTGTCTCTCCCTGCCTCCTGTGTCTCTCCCTGCCTCTTGTCTCTCTCCCTGCCTCCTGTGTCTCTCCCTGCCTCTTGTCTATCTCCCTGCCTCCTGTGTCTCTCCCTGCCTCCTGTGTCTCTCCCTGCCTCCTGTGTCTCTCCCTGCCTCCTGTGTCTCTCCCTGCCTCTTGTGTCACTCCCTGCCTCCTGTCTCTCTCCCTGCCTCCTGTGTCTCTCCCTGCCTCTTGTCTCTCTCCCTGCCTCCTGTGTCTCTCCCTGCCTCTTGTCTCTCTCCCTGCCTCCTGTGTCTCTCCCTGCCTCCTGTGTCTCTCCCTGCCTCCTGTCTCTCTCCCTGCCTCCTGTCTCTCCCGTCCCCCTGTTAGCTGTGCGGCAGCAGGAGGTGATTCATTGGGTAGAGGAGGTGTGCAGTGTGGTGTCTCTCCCAGGGCTCAGCTGGATGAAGAGGTTCTGACAGACTCACTGAGGCGGCGGGGTATCGATGGGGACCGGGCCAGCACTGGGCTGGGGACCAGGGGGGGGGGGGGGAGAGAGGTGGGCTGGGGACCGGGGGGAGAGAGGTGGGCTGGGGACCGGGGGGAGAGGTGGGCTGGGGACCAGGGGGGAGAGAGGTGGGCTGGGGACCGGGGGGAGAGGTGGGCTGGGGACCAGGGGGGAGAGAGGTGGGCTGGGGACCAGGGGGGAGAGAGGTGGGCTGGGGACCAGGGGGGAGAGAGGTGGGCTGGGGACCAGGGGGGAGAGAGGTGGGCTGGGGACCAGGGGGGAGAGAGGTGGGCTGGGGACCAGGGGGGAGAGAGGTGGGCTGGGGACCAGGGGGGAGAGAGGTGGGCTGGGGACCAGGGGGGAGAGAGGTGGGCTGGGGACCGGGGGGAGAGGTGGGCTGGGGACCGGGGGGAAGAGGTGGGCTGGGGACCGGGGGGAGAGAGGTGGGCTGGGTGTTTGGCTGGCTGGCTGGTGGATTGGCTGGTTGTTAAACTGGGCAGATTGGCTGTCTGGTTGTTAGGCTGGTTGATTGGCTGTCTGGTTGTTAGGCTGGTTGGCAGAGCACTTTCCTAATTTCTTTCCAAAATCCTCAGGGTAAACTTGATTTGCATCCCCGCTTAAGCCAAGGAAACAAACTAACCCACACACACCTGTGAAATGGCTGAACGTTTGATCTGCTAGATCGACCTGGCCTTCCAAGAAGTCCTGTGAAAGAGGTTTACAGAGCCAGTGACGTCTAAAGCAGTGCATTTAAACCCTCCTTCTTCAACAGTCTCAACTGTGAGACACACAAAGAAACCGGAGAGAGATGATTACATTCAATCAAGATTTTAACTAAAGTCGTTCTTCTTAATTAACTGTAAATTAACAATGTGCCTTCATCATAGCTGGTTAGCTGAGATGTGCCCAGATAGCAATTGCCGGATGAAGTTTGTTATTTTCACAAATGAAACTATTACTCAAACCAACGTGAGAGGTCACAATGGTGTCTGAAAGGGGACATACAAATATATCCCAACTTTCAGGAACCATCTGTTTTGTAAAACTAAGTAACTTTTGCTGTGGATATACTCTCTCTCTTTGACCCTCCCTCCATTCCTTTTCTCTCTCTTTCTTGTGGTTAAATGTGAGAAATGAAGACATGAGATAAAAGAATAATTAAACAAGGAGTGTAACGATACGTCTTAAATGTCCTCTCTCTCTCTCTCTCCCCCTCTCTCTCCCCCTCCCTCTCCCCCCCTCCCCTCCCTCCCTCCCTCCCTCCCTCCCTCCCTCCCTCCCTCCCTCCCTCCCCTCCCTCCCTCTTCCTCCCTCTCTCCCTCCCTCCCCTCCCTCCCTCCCTCCCTCCCTCTCTCCCTCCCTCCCTCCCTCCCTCCCTCCCTCCCTCCCTCCCCCTCCCCCTCTCCCCATCCGTCTCTCCCTCTCTCCCACGCGGATTATAAAGGATACTAATAGAAAAGCCAGTCAAGTGAGACAGTGAGCTTTACGATCCTCTTCCTCTCCAACACAGGTCGTTCCCCTGCTTCAGCTGGAGAGGAGAGGCCATGGACCCAGGAGGAGGTGGACATGGAGGAGGAGAAGGTGGAGGAGGAAGAGGTGGAGAAGGAGGAGGAGGAGGTGGAGGAGGAAGAGGTGGAGAAGGAGGAGGAGGAGGAGGAAGAGGTGGAGAAGGAGGAGGAGGAGGAGGAAGAGGTGGAGAAGGAGGAGGAGGAAGAGGTGGAGAAGGAGGAGGAAGAAGAGGTGGAGAAGGAGGAGGAGAAGGTGGAGGAGGAAGAGGTGTAGAAGGAGGAGGAGGAAGAGGTGGAGAAGGAGGAGGAGGAGGTGGAGGAGGAGAAAGTGGAGGAGGAAGAGGTGGAGGAGGAAGAGGTGGAGAAGGAGGAGGAGAAGGTGGAGGAGGAAGAGGTGTAGAAGGAGGAGGAGGAGGAGGAAGAGGAAGAGGTGGAGAAGGAGGAGGAGGAAGAGGTGGAGAAGGAGGAGGAGGAGGTGGAGGTGGAGGAGGAGAAAGTGGAGGAGGAAGAGGTGGAGGAGGAAGAGGTGGAGAAGGAGGAGGGGAAGGTGGAGGAGGAAGAGGTGTAGAAGGAGGAGGAGGAGGAAGAGGTGGAGAAGGAGGAGGTGGTGGAGGAGGAGGAGGAACTATAGGCTCGTTAGTAACAGAGTAAAACTGAACCATTCAGTTTTATTCTGCAACCAGAGTTTGAAAGCTGCACCTTTCAGCCCTTTAGGAAAACCTCATCCTGGAAAACCTCATCCTGGAAACACTTAATGACAACATTTTTCTTTGACTGGACAAAAAACAACAATGTTGGCAGGCTGTTTGTCTCTCCCACTCAGGCAGAACTCCAGGGGCCCATTCTGTGTTTGATAAAGCCAAACCCCAAGTCAGTGAAACCCAGAATGAAGCTTGTGGCTGTGGGGTAGCAGGATCCTGGGACACGGCATGTTGTTTAGGACTATGAATACCACACAGTATTATGTTGTCTACTTTAACCACCTGTCAAGAGGTTTGTAGCCTACTGAGGGATCATGTTTACTCTCCTTCGGATACACACACACACGTGCACGCATGCTGAAGGAAAGGAAACATTATCGTGAATAC
>NC_140380.1:10430000-10435000 GCF_054491055.1 Hypomesus nipponensis | reverse complement strand
TCCTTCCTCCACCTCCTGCACCTCTCTCTCCTTCCTTCCTCCTGCTCCTTGTCTTGTACCTCTGTCCTTCCTTCCTCCACCTCCTCCTGCACCTCTCCTCCCCCCTCCTCCTGCTCCTTGTCTTGTACCTCTCTCCTTCCTTCCTCCACCTCCTGCAGCCCTCTCTCCTCAATGTCTTGTACCTCTCTCCCCCCCCTCCTCCTTCATCTTTCAACTATTTTTTCCGTTCCTCCTTCACCTCACCCTGTACCTCATCCCCCTTAACTTGACTTGTCCTTCTCCACCTGCATTTCCCCCTTCTCCACCTTCCCCCTCTCCACCTATTGTCTCTTTTCCGTCGCCCCCTCCACCTTCCCCAGAGACAACAGACTACTGAGTTTCAAGTACACTCAGATGAAATATGCACGAGCTTGAAAAGCTTGAAGCATATAAATATACACAAATATACAGCGTAACCTTAAGCTGAACTCTTTCCGTGCGAGAAATGTTCTCTCCGCGACGAAAACCAAGACAATGTGTAATAATATAAACAAGGGAACATACTTAAGAGAGTGTTCAGGAACTGTCTAGAAACTTTCTCTCCAGTCCGCTTTCACTATGGATCAGTGGTATTCCACCCTGGTTCTCAGGGTCCGCAGTCCTGCATGTTCTAGATGTTTCCCTGCTCCAACACACCTGGTTCACACGAACGGGTCGTGTGCTCAGCAGAATCCTGATAAAGAGGATTCGTGTTGAACCAGGGAAACTTCTTGAACCTGCAGGACGCTGTGAGGTCAAGGGTTGAAGATGACTGTTCTAGCTGCAAGGATGGCACGAACCAAGACACACACACACACACACCCTTAACCTCCTGAGTGGAAACACCAGATAACACACAGAGGGGTGATCTACCTTGGAGTTTCCAGGACCTGGAGGTGGTTTGTTAGCCTTCCCAGCGCTACAGGGACATGGAGTGGGAGCTTTGCCCGACTTGGGTGCTCTGTCACTGGGGTCTGACCTGAACAGGTGTCGCCAATTAGCATTTCCATTGACTTCCTGTTTCCTCGTTTGGGCTGTGATACTTCAAACTGGGAGAGGCTGAAGTGAGACAGGAAGTGATATAGAGAGGCTGCCATCTTATTGTTTATAGCTTTGTCCTGGACACACACACACACACACGTTACACTGGAACACACTATAACACATACACACCTCACACTGCCATATACAACTGAACAAACACACTCCATTGCGAAATACCGTGTTGAAACAGTTTGGACTGGCAGCAACCAGGTCGTAATGGGCCTGCCTGTGTGGTCCATGAGAGAGCCTCACATCAGACTGTTCCTGCCGGACTACAGCTGGAACGTCCTCATACCCTCCTGGTCTCTCCGCAGAGTACGAGGACAACCAACGTCAAGAGACGACCGGAGACGATGTCCTCGATGTAAGAAGAAACATCTCCAAAGCTGTCCTATCAAACATGGCCGCCGCCCACGCCCTGATGAAAGACCCGCGCTTCCGTCTGAAAACCACCTGAAATCACTTCACTTCTCTGCACCGCTGACATACTTTGACTAATCGGTCGTATTAATATTCATTAAGGCACATTTGATGTTAACAAAGCTTAAAGCTTGACAGCATGGAGCCCTCAGTGCCTTAACTTCTCTCTCTCTCTCTCTCTCTCTCTCTCTCTCTCTCTCTCTCTCTCTCTCTCTCTCTCTCTCTCTCTCTCTCTCTCTCTCTGTCTCTCTCTCACTTTGTCTCTCTCTTTTCTCTCAGTCTCTTTCTCTGTCTCTCTCTCTCGAATTGTCTCTCAAAGCTTCTCATTTAAAATTCCCTGTCATTTTTATGGGTCCATTATATTTGTGTGTGTGTATGCGTGTGTGCGTGTGTGTGTGTGTGTGTGTGTGTGAGTGGATGGTTTTCAAAAGCCTGTCTCACCATGTAAATGATTCCTGGGAGGACCCCAGTCTATCTGAAATTTCTACAGCTATTTGCATTCAGTAAATGCTGTCAAATATTTCCAAGTACCTCACATTTCCCTCCGCAAATCCCTTTAATATGCCCCCCCCCCCACACCAACACACTACTGAGTCTAAGAATACACTAATCAGGGGGTCAGCCACTCACTGTGTACAATCTGCTTAGACTGCAGGAAGATGGGGGGAGTTGAATACACATGTGAACTAATGTGCATGAATCCATAAAGGGCATGGGCTGTTGTGTGGAGATGGAGGTGGGTTGGGAGGGGGAGGGGGGGTGGAGAGAGAGAGAGAGACAGAGAGAGGACACATCAGTCTTACTAGACTTCCTTAGGGACTAGAGAGGGGGTGGGGAGAGAGAGATAGAGAAAGAGAGAGGGAAAGAGAGTGACAAGAAGAGAGAAAGGGAGAGAAAGAGAAGGAGAGAGAGGAGTGAATAAAAAACAAGACAGGTAGTTCAAGACATCATCTAGTGCGAGGATCTGCTCAAGCGTACTGAGCCTAGGGTATTACACACTCACACACACACGCTCACACACACTAACACACACACACAGCAAACACAGACACAATAGGGAGATGTTCAAATGTTGACACAGGGAGAAGAACTGTAAAACAGTCAGATAGGAGACAGCTCTTGTGGCCCTGTACAGGTGTGTGTATGTGTGTGTGTGTGTGTGTGTGTGTGTGACTCAGTTAACTTGTAAATGTACCACATAATACATTCACATGATGTTTGGTGTGAGGTAGTCAAACAGTGGGAGATTCCACCACACACACACACACACACACACACACACACACACACAGTCACATACATGGTCACACACAGTCACACACCCGCAAGGTACACTTGCCACGGCGGCACCCTGCAGTCATAAAGTGACTGGCTTCTCATAACGCCTAATCTGAAGACCGCTAGCAGCAACAAAAGCCTCACTTCCAGTTATTTATGACTCTGCTTAGTTTTCTATTAAAACAACAAACAGAGTTGATTTACATTGAGGAGTCTCCATGTATCTCTTTCTTTCTCTCTTTCCATACATCCCTCCCTCTCTCTCTCGATCAATGTATTTTCCATCGCTCCCTATCTCTCTCTCAAGCTTTCTCCCTCAATTTCTCTGTCCATGCATCTCTCCCTCTCATTTCTCCTCCTATCTTTTCTTGATTAATTTCCATCCTCTCTCTCGTTCTCCCTCCCTCTGCCTCCCTCTTTCCCTTCTTCTTTCCCCCTCTATCTCCCTCCCCCTCACCGCGTGGCTCCTACCCCTACCTCCCTCCCTCCTGCCCCTGTGCCTCCTACCCCTCCCTCTCTCCTCCCCCTGCCCCTGTGCCTCTGCACCACCCCCTCCCCCCTCCTCCTCCCCTCTCCCTCCCAGCCCCCCCCCCCTCCCTCCCCTCTGTCCCTGGGCCTCTGCCTCTCTGCCTCCACGCTGCCCCTGCCCTGGCCCTCCACCCCTCCCCTGCCCACTGTCCTCCAACCACCTCTCCCCCTCTCTCTGCCCCTGTGCCTCACCCTCCCTCCTGCCCCTGTGCCTCCTACCTCCTCCCCCTGCCCCTGTGCCTCCTACCCCTCCCTCCCCCTGCCCATGTGCCTCCTACCCCTCCCTCCCTCCTGCCCCTGTGCCTCCTACCCCTCCCTCCCTCCTGCCCCTGTGCCTCCTACCCCTCCCTCCTCCTCCTGCCCCTGTGCCTCCTACCCCTCCCTCCCCCTGCCCCTGTGCCTCCTACCCCTCCCTCCCCCTGCCCCCGCGTGGCTCCGCCCGTCCATGATCTCACTGGGGGATGAAATTGCTTCCGTGTCCCGTCTGGTCGTCATCGGTGGCACATTAATGACTCAAGGTTGATGACTTCAACCCGGGGAGAGAAAAACAATGTTTCTCTTTCCTCTCTCTGAGGGGGAGGGTTTGACAGTGGAGGAGAGGGGTGGGAGAGGAGAGTGTAATTGAAGTAGGGGAGGAGAGGGGGAGGGGGAGGAGAGGATGGCAAGATTGGTGGATCTTTTCTGTCCGCTTCTCACAGGAGCTACTGAGATGAGAACTACTAGGATTAGATCTACTGGGATGAGATCTACAGGGATTAGATCTATTGGGATTAGATCTACTGGGATGAGATCTACTGGGATTAGATCTACTGGGATGAGATCTACTGGGATTAGACCTACCGGGATGAGATCTACAGGGATTAGATCTACTGGGATTAGATCTACTGGGATGAGATCTACAGGGATGATATCTACTGGGATGAGATCTACTGGGATTAGATCTACTGGGATGAGATCTACTGGGATTACATCTACTGGGATGAGATCTACTGGGGTGAGATCTACTGGGATTAGATCTACTGGGATGAGTAGATCTGCCTGGTTACGGCAAAACCACAAGGGTCAGGGGTCAGAGTGTGGGAGGGTGTGTGAGAGAGTGGGAGGGTGTGTGAGAGTGTGTGAGAAAGTATGTTTGTGTCAGACCAATCCCTGTGACCTTGTCCATCATGAGAATTCTATTTATCATCTTCAATCACCCCAGGATGGCTCGTGATTGGTGTGCAAACGCTCCAATCAGCTGCACTCAGAAAATCAAGGTGGGGGGTCATCATCGCTACTAACGTTGGCGCTGACCCCTGTGACCTTGTATTTAACTCTGGTAGATCTCGCTCTCTGTGTCAGACACACACACACAGAATGAGTATTAATGAAAGGGCAGATCTGACTTCCTCTGACCCCTGTGATCTCCACCTTTTCTTTCTTTCTCTTTCTTTCTTTCTTTCTTTCTTTCTTTCTTTCTTTCTTTCTTTCTTTCTTTCTTTCTCTCCCTCTCTCCCCTTGCTCCCCCCCCCCCCCTCTCTCTCTCTCTCTCTCTCTCTCTCTCTCTCTTGCTCCCCCCCCTCTCTCTCTCTCTCTCTCTCTCTTGCTCCCCCCCCCCCCCTCTCTCTCTCTTGCTCCCCCCCCCCTCTCTCTCTCTCTCTTGCTCCCCCCCCCCTCTCTCTCTCTCTCTCTCTCTCTCTCTTGCTCCCCCCCCCCCTCTCTCTCTCTCTCTC
>NC_140380.1:10395000-10420000 GCF_054491055.1 Hypomesus nipponensis | reverse complement strand
CCAGGGCAACCCACCTACAGCCTGGCAGACAGGATGCTGGATGACTGCCAGGTTGTTTAACTGGCATGCTGACTGGCTGGTCAGCTAGCTAGCAGCCTGGCTAGCTGATTAGCTGACTGGTTATCTAGCAGGCGGGCTTGTTATTATTCTATCCCAGAGGCTTCGGGTTTATCACACAGTGAATATGGACACTACAGCACTCCACGTTAATAAGGACGACAACAACAAACAAACAAAGAAACAGCCGGGCCTGGACAGCAAGCTGGGGAGGAGGGAGTGTCTACTGAGCTGGAGAGCTGCTCCAAACATCAGACCTGTCTGTCACGGTCGCCACAACGCTTTCATGAGAAGGTTCGTCAGCAACACAAAGGGACAGGATGGCAGCGAAGAGACTTAACACAACCACAAACTGCGTATTGAATTCTAAGAGCAGCACCTTCAAAGACACAGCGCTGGCAGCAGCCCATGGAGCTGTGGGGCTGCCAGGCGACAGGGAACACTGGTAATTGCTTGTCATATTTAGAAAATGATGTAAGGATATACAAACGGTGTATTAAAACCGTTTTAAATGCCATTCTCCGCTCGTTTGACTCATTTACAACCATGGAAGGATTGGCGCTCGGTAAGCCCATGCCAGCCCCCCACCCCCCAGCCCCCCTCTCTAGACAACAAACGGAACTCTACACGACACACCTTCAGATGGGCTCTACAACTCCGAATGTATTCTAAAACAGGTTCCTCGCTGCAGACGCGTTCTAGAACGGCTGACGGGTTCTAGAACAGACAGGGTTCTAGAACTCCCTGGGACTCGAGGGCCGGGTCCTTCGGGGGGGCGGGGGACATCTGCCGTCAGCCCAACAGAGCTGTTCACACCATCACATAACCATACCCGACAGCCCCTTATTCAGATTTCCTCTTCCCCCGAGGTATGCTAATACACTTTGTCCTTAGCCGGGTGACACAGTGCAAGCGAGGCCTGGCGATAAAGTTACATTCAAACTTCGCCAAGGCAACGGATGAGGTGGGTGGGAAGGGGGTGGGGGGAGGAGGCGGGGGGCCGCGGAGAGCTGTGACAAGACAGAGAGAGAGAGAGAGAGAGAGAGAGAGAGAGAGAGAGAGAGAGAGAGAGAGAGAGACAGAGAGAGAGAGAGAGAGAGAGAGAGAGAGAGAGAGAGAGAGAGAGAGAGAGAGAGAGAGAGAGAGAGAGAGAAGAAAGAGAAAACAGCGAGAGAATCCCATCATCATGATTCAAGTCAATTGTTGATTTTCCCGCCGGCTCATAAAACAGGCTAGCGTCAACATGGAGGCATTAATATCAGAGATGAACGTGAAAACCAGAGGCCCTCCTCTCCTCCCCCTCTCCTCCCCCTCTCCTCCCCTGACAGGAAGTGCTCTTAAATGCATATCCAATCAGATGCTGCCCCGAGGAGGCAGAACACTGTCGTCATGATGTCACGGGCTCACGGTTCCAAAGACAGGAATTGGAAGCCAAACAGGGGGCTTTAGTTTTTGTCATGGAGGGTGGGGATGGGGGCAGAGTGATTTCAGCACATGGCATTCAGAACAGCAGTAATACCAGGGTGCAACAACAAGATGCTTAAAGATCTATGATGTAAGGCTGTCCACCACAAAATCAATTCACTGGACGCAGCCAACACCACCATGACACACACACCTGCGGAGCTCCACACCAGGGTAAACACACACACATAAACAAACCTCTCTCTCTCTCCCCCACTTCTCCTCCCTCCCTCCTCCCGTTTGTACAGGTGCTGTCTGTGTGTGTGTGTGTCTGTGTGTGTCTGTGTGTGTGTGTGTGTGTGTGTGTGTGTGTGTGTGTGTCTGTGTGTGTGTGTGTCTGTGTCTGTGTGTGTGTCTGTGTGTGTGTGTGTGTGTGCAGCAGAGCTCCAGGAGGGAGGGGTAAAGCTCCTGGGTAAGACATGCTGTGTCCCCCAGAGATGTTGGCATGGACCGCGCTAAGCCCTTCAGCTGTGTCTGAGAGCCCAGGGCACACACCACCCAGCTGAATATCCCTCCTCTGGCACAACACCCAGCTGAATATCCCTCCTCTGGCACAACATCTCTCTCTCTCTCTCTCTCTCTCTCTCTCTCTCTCTCTCTCTCTCTCTCTCTCTCTCTCTCTCTTTTCTGTCTTTCCCTAGCTCCCTTCCTCTCTCCCTCCCTTTCTCTCATACCTGCAGATACCTGCAGATACAGGAAAAAGACAACGGCAATCAGGGGCCTTTTGATCAACTGAAGAGTTTTGCTCAACTCAGACACAATTTACTGCAGAGCTTACTCCCCTGAGGCTTTGTCCGAGACTTGAAGAACACTGATTGTGGAGATGTGCACAGGCTGCGCTCTGATTGGATGAAAACTGAAGAGGAAGTGAAATAAAGAGTAGGTGATTTATGGTGCGAATCCCAAGTTGTCTTGACTGTCCTCTCTGCGTCGTTCTGACAAACTCTGATTGTGTCTGGAAGTCTATAAGGAGGAGATCTTTTACTTGGGGGGGATTATATTTTACTATTTTGATTAACTCTCCAATGCCCCAGTGGTTTTCTAACAGTGTACTTTATGAACTGTACGGTAAGTAATTTTTATTGTTTTCCAGGGCGATGAAACCATATTTCTCTTAGATTTACAACACAGCGCTTTCTGACGGTGACTTGGGAGTGTTGGGGGTGAAATGGTGCTTGTGAGTTTTGGGGGTGAAATGGTGCTTGGCAGTGGCTTGAATTATTCCGGAGAGCCCCGGGAGTTGTTGGTGCTGCTGGGGAACGTTCATGTCTGGATCACTACCAGGCCTGCTTGAGACCCAGCCAAGGCTACGGGCCGATATTTGTGTGTGTGTGTGTGGGGGGGGGCGAGGGGGGGGGCATCTGTGTGTGTGTGGGCATGTAGTTCCCATGCAGCAGTTCCATTTGAGACAGAAAACTCCTGCACACTTAAGGTAGAGAGACAGAGAGAGAGAGAGAGAGAGAGAGAGAGAGAGAGAGAGAGAGAGAGAGAGAGAGAGAGAGAGAGAGAGAGAGAGACAGTCATTGGAGGGCTGTAAGTTGTTTAATGAAACACATGTTAGGGCTATAAAGTATCTTTTTTTTAATCTGTGAGAGCGGCTGGACTCCAGGGAGGACGTGTGAAAATGGAGATGTGAGCAATTTCTTCATCTCTGATTTAATGATTGCCTCTCCAACTTTGGACTCTTGCCTCCTTCCTGTCTTACTTCTCTACTTCCTACTTCCTGCCTGCCTCCTTCCGGCCTCCTTCCTGTCTTCTCTACGCTCCTTTCTTCTCCTCTCATCACCTCTCCTTCCTCTTCTCTCCTCTCCTCTCCTCTCCTCTCCTCTCCTCTTCTTTCTCCTTGTGTCATCGTATCCCTCCTTTCCTCCCTTCCCCATTCCTCCCCTCCTCTCTTCTCCTCTCCTGTCTGCGCTCCAGTCAGTTCCATCGTGTTAGAGAGTCTGTCTGTCAAACTTGGCCTGTCTAATTTCTTCTCAATTAAGCTCTAAGTGAACCACAGGACTACTTAGCTAAGCTTCCCTCCTCCCATTGTCTAATTTGCGATGGTAACGAACTCTGATTAAAACTCCGTAAGGGTTCATAAATTAACCACACAAGGCCAATTAAATCACATCCGCTCATAAAGATAAATGGGCGATATTCAATTTTACAGACGGGCCTAAACAACAGTGATGGAGGGAAAGAAGGATAAGCACTTTTGTCTCCTTCCCTACTTCCCTGAAGACAAGGTGACCTTTGCCCAAGTTTTCTGCCAGTCGGTGACTGGTAGCCAGTGAAAATTCATTTATTTGTGATTTCTGTCTAAGCCGGTTGAAAGGCCGGTGTGTGGCGTTTTGCTCCGATGCAATTTTCCCCAAGTACCGTCTGCATTGCACAGGCGAAACTGGGCCAATTTGATTAATGCCTTCGTTTCCTAGTGAGAAGCAGTGACACAACAATGAGAGTTTCCACACGGAGAGCGATAAAGAGAGAGAGAGCGACAGAGAGTGAGAGCGAGAGGCGGGGAGAAGGACAGAATGGGAAAGCGGCGAGGATGTAGGGGAGCAGGGGAGAGGGAGGGAGGGAGAACAGAAGGAGAGAATGACAGAAGGAGAGAGAGACAGAGACAGAGACAGAGAGAGAGAGAGACAGAGAGAGAGAGAGAGAGAGAGAGAGAGAGAGAGAGAGAGAGAGAGAGAGAGAGAGAGAGAGAGAGAGAGAGAGAAAGAGAAAGAGAAAGAGAAGAGAGAGAGAGAGAGAGAGAGAGAGAGAGAGAGAGAGAGAGAGAGAGAGAGAGAGAGAGAGAGAGAGAGAGAGAGAGAGAGAGAAAGAGAGAGAGAGAGAGAGAGAGAGAGAGAGATGCAGCAGTCAGCCGAGGGCTGTGAAAACGACAAAGATGCTCAAAGAGAGAAAGAGAGAGACAGAGAGAGAGACGTAGAGAGAGACACACAGAGAGAGTCACAGAGAGAGAGACAGAAAGAGAGAGAGAGATTTCCCTCCAAACGAGAGCTAGAGAATAAAGACAGTGGCTGTGTTTTGACGCAGGGGAAGCTCAGCCTCCAAGCAGACAGAATAATGAATCACTGGGGAGGAATCGGCAGAGCTCCCATGCATCCTAACCATCTGAGCCAGGCCACCATGCCACACGCACAGGGGAGGCTGCCCTCAGCACCGCCCTCAGCCCCGCCTTCAGCCCCTGCCTTCAGCCCCTGCCTTCAGCCCCGCCCTCAGCCCCGCCTTCAGCCCCTGCCTTCAGCCCCTGCCTTCAGCCCCGCCCTCAGCCCCTGCCCTCAGCACCGCCCTCAGCCCCGCCCTCAGCCCCGCCCTCAGCCCCGCCTTCAGCCCCTGCCTTCAGCCCCTGCCTTCAGCCCCGCCCTCAGCACCGCCCTCAGCCCCTGCCTTCAGCCCTGCCTTCAGCCCCCGCCTTCAGCCCCCGCCTTCAGCCCCTGCCTTCAGCCCCGCCCTCAGCCCCGCCTTCAGCCCCTGCCTTCAGCCCCGCCTTCAGCCCCCGCCTTCAGCCTCGCCTTCAGCCCCGCCTTCAGCCCCTGCCTTCAGCCCCGCCTTCAGCCCCGCCTTCAGCCCCCGCCTTCAGCCTCGCCTTCAGCCCCGCCTTCAGCCCCTGCCTTCAGCCCCGCCTTCAGCCCCTGCCTTCAGCCCCTGCCTTCAGCCCCTGCCTTCAGCCCCGCCTTCAGCCCCCGCCTTCAGCCCCTGCCTTCAGCCCCGCCTTCAGCCCCCGCCTTCAGCCCCTGCCTTCAGCCCCGCCTTCAGCCCCCGCCTTCAGCCCCCGCCTTCAGCCCCGCCCTTAGCCCCGCCTTCAGCCCCGCCCTCAGCCCGCCCTCAGCCTCACGGCTGCGCTCCCAGTGGCTGCCTCGCCCTGCACGGCTGCGCTCCAGGTGTTCCAGGTGTTCCAGGTGATCTGTGGGCATCTGTTGAGCCCTCTGCAACAGTGCTTGTACAGTGCTTGTCAAAAAGGGGGCTATACAAATAGCGCTTTTGGTATGAATTGATTTACTGAGGTGTCCTTGTGTCTTAGTCTCCTACTCTCCTGGTCTCCTAGTGTCCTAGTGTCCTAGTTTTAGCTTAGCTAGTGTTGTAGCTAAGCTAAGCCTTGTTGTGTGTGACACAGCTATGCTAACCCCTGATGTGTGTTACAGGAAGTGGTGGGTGGGATTGTTGTTCAGTGCATTTTGCCTGGAGCTCATTTGTCTTTCACCAGGGAATGCAAATCTGTGTTTGTAATGTGTGTGTGTGTACGTGTGTGTTTCTGTGTGTGCGCAGCCACGGGGTACAGGTAAGCTAGGCTGAGCCATTTCTATCCTGTGCTTCTAGCACACACACCCTGCTCTGACAGCGACCGGACACACGCCCTCCTCCGACCCAGCCCAGTGAAGACGTGGTCAGGCACGCCCTCCTCCGACCCAGCCCAGTGAAGACGTGGTCAGGCACGCCCTCCTCCAACCCAGCCCAGTGAAGACGTGGTACTCACCGTGAGGCCCTCTCCCGTCTGCCCTTCCCTCCTCCTGCAGAGACACAACAGAGAGACAGCGTCATTAAGAGGCTCCAGACACAGCCTCCACCGTGCTGTCTTCTGACACCGGCCTGCTGGGACAAGGAAAAGCTTTCTCCCACTGTCCCCGAGTGCACCTGGCCTTGCATGACTCCCGCGCACGCGAGTAGACACTGAATACACACACACACACACACACAATAGACACACACACCCGTTGCCCTTGAGAACCAGCATGGCCGCCGGTCCCAGAGGATGTCAGGTGTTGTGTGAGTGTGTGTGTGCAGGAGTGCGTGTGAGTATACGTGAGTGTTGGTTTCTGTGTGTGTGTGCCGTACAGCGTGTCAGGGTGCGTGTGTAAGCGTGTCAGGATGGTGTAGGTGCTTAGTGTGAAGCAGCAGTGTCCGTGTGAAGCCGCTCTTTAACCCCCCACAGAGCGGCAGAGTTCAGCAGGACGACGCTCCTGACAGATGGTGCTGCATCGACAGGGAGGGAAAGGAGGGGAGGGGAGGGGAGGGGAGGGGAGGGGGAGGGAGGGAGGGAGGGAGGGAGGGAGGGAGGGAGGGAGGGAGGGAGGGAGGGAGGGAGGGAGGGAGGGAGGGAGGGAGGGAGGGAGGGAGGGAGGGAGGGAGGGAGGGAGGGAGGGAGGGAGGGAGGGAGGGAGGGAGGGAGGGAGGGAGGGAGGGAGGGAGGGAGGGAGGGAGCCCTGTAAACCATTTGAGCTAGCTGGGAACAGGGGCTCCGTAGACTACTGACACACAAACTGTGAAAAGAGAGAGAGAGAGAGAGAGAGAGAGAGAGAGAGAGAGAGAGAGAGAGAGAGAGAGAGAGAGAGAGAGAGAGAGAGATTGTCGTATCCTCCCCTTCTCTCCTCCCTCATCCCTCTCTCCCTTCCAAGTAGCACTCCGCAGTGTAGAACACAGAACAGCCACACTACACGCCTAGAGACTCAGCATCTGGCCCGCTGTGTGAGAGTGTGACTGTGTGTGTGTGAGTGTGTGTGTGTGTGTGTGTGTGAGTGTGTGTGTTTGTGCACACTGCATCCTGGCGTGCATGTTATAGTCCCATCACAGGGAGCTGGTCATGATGATCATCCTGACTGTCTTCCTGGAGGAAGCTAGCTTCTAACAGCCAGCCAATCAGCTCACGCTGTGACAGAGGCAGAGAGAATGGACTCCCTCGCGCTCCCCCCCTCCCTCTCCTCCCTCTCCCTCTCCTCCCCAGCTCTGTTCTGCTGTGTAGAGAAGAGGCTGCTGGGAAGGCACTCTCATTCACACCTCCACATGTTATTTCTCTCTTCTCTCTGACTCAATTTTTCAGTCTTTCTCCTTTTATCTCTTTCTCTCTCTTTCTTCTCCTACTCTCTCTCACCCTCTCCCCATCTCGCCCTCCCTCCCACCCTCCCTCTCTCTAATGTAAACCGGTAGGGTTCCGTGTTGGTAGAGCGAGCTTCAGATACCTGTGCCAGCTAGAGAGGCTGCAGGCATTAAGCGACGGAGAGACAACACGACGAAGAGAACGCGAGCCAGCGACAAACAAGCGTTTTTTACAAGGCGTTGGTTTGGACGGCGTGGACAACCGTTCTGGAGAACCGTCCTGTTTGATGTCTGCTCGGTGGTGATCAGTCTACGCAGCACTTTCATCCTCTTCAGATGGTTGTCCTGGATCCTCTCTGAGATACACGTGGTCTCCTGCTGGCTGGAGTCCTCAGATCATCAAACCAACCTCGCACCATGAGGACGCCTCGCTCGAAAACACGCCCCCTGAATCTCAAGCCTGCTCGCTTCCCAGCGCCGCAGTCACCTGACCATGATTTGATACTTTATTATTATAACATAATATGTTATTATGCGTCGAACGTTGCTTATATCTCTGTTCACCAGCCGTAGCTCATCTAATGGGAGCCATTAATCCTGATTATGTGTGCTTACACACTTCCTGTAGAGTACACACTTCCTGTAGAGTACACACTTCCTGTAGAGTACACACTTCCTGTAGACTACACACTTCCTGTAGTTGGAGGTGTGATAGCTCTACACCAACATGTCTAAGGTGGTCTGGTCTGAGTTCAGAGTCTTGTCTCATGTTGACAACAACAGCCCCAGTGGTAATTCTGTTTTAATAAGAAATCTATAAACACTCATTAGCATTAATGAGAAAAACAACTTATTAGCATACAAGTGTGCTTACTGAACAGCTCTGTTGCTGTTATGAAGTGTCTCCTGTCGGTGAAGGTGTTTTAGTCGGGTTCAGGAGTATTCTTAACTCAAATAACACATCTCTGTCGCTCGCAGAGTGACTTGGCTGTCTGTCATGCGCCAGGGTCCATCTCTGATCCCAAACACAGCCTGGGCCCTGGGCGCCCGAGACGCAGGGAGAGATTCAAGTCTCATTGGCATTCAGACAGCACGCCTTTCTGATCGGTCTCAATAGAGATGTGAGTGTTCAGGTTCCCTCCTGCCAGCTATCTGCCCAAACACAGCTGCCTGATGACTTCTGTAAATGCTGCTTAGTCCCAAAGATGTGTTCCAATCAATTCTAATGGTGTGGCTTCATAAGTATCTGATAACCAGGTGATTGTACAGAGTGTAATTTTCTTAAATTGTGTTTACTTATTTCAGTCTCTGCCTCTCACTCACTTTCTCTCTCTCTCCTCTCTATAACATATCTCTGCTCTCTCTTCTCCCCTCTCCTCTCTCTCTCTCTCTAGTTTGTTTCTCTCTGCTCTCCTGTGCTGTAGTCTGTTTATAATCCTGAAGCTGAGGGAGGGGAGGGGTGGAGGGGGGAGGACTGGGGGAGACACAGTGAATAGGATTTGGAAATAAAGCTTTGTGCTGGAGGGTGCCACCATGCCAGAAGTTTGAGATGGAGGGAGGGAGGGTCATGGAGGGAGGGAGGGAGGGAGGGAGGGAGGGAGGGAGGGAGGGAGGGAGGGAGGGAGGGAGGGAGGGAGGGAGGGAGGGAGGGAGGGAGGGAGGGAGGGAGGGAGGGAGGGAGGGAGGGAGGGAGGGAGGGAGGGGAAAGAAGGTAAAAAAGTATTAAAGGATGGATACAGTGAGGGAAGGAAGGAAGGAGGGAAGGAGAGAGAAAGGGAAGGAGAGAGATGTGGTGAGGGACAGACAGAGGTCGATATGACCTTACCAAGATGGTCGCCTTGCTACACTATATCTGTCAGCCCACATCACGTCCCCTTCCATCGCTGTGCCAAGATGGCCGCCTGCAGCTCCTCACAGGAAGCAGGTATCTACCTGCTTCCTGTTCCTTGTTGGGCTATGTTTGCAGTAGAGTGAGTTTCCCAACTTCTGTTCCCTTTCAGGGTGTGTGTGTGAGAGAGAGAGTGAGTGAGGGTGTGTGTGTGTGTGTAAGGCATGTGTGCGGTCTGTGTGTGTGCGCGCGTACATCCACACGTGCATGTGTGTGAGCGTGTGTGTGCACGTGTGACAGACGCAAACTAGCTGGAGTGGTTTTCACATTCCTGCCGGCTCATGCTGCAGATCTCTCCTCTCCACCTGAGGCTGGACTTTAAAGGCGGCTGCCAAGAGCCTGCTCCCCCAGCCTGCTCCCCCAGCCTGCTCCCCCAGCCTGCTCCCCCAGCCTGCTCCCCCAGCAGGATGGCCAGGCGGCTGGGCATGCTGGGCAGGCTGGCCGGGGCGGCCTGGTTCTGTCGGGGGATTCAGGAACAAAAGCGCCCCGACGCTGGCGTTGTCCCCGCGCTGCCAGCTTGGCACGCCGAGAGCAGCCGTGCTGCCAACGGCGAGGAGAGCACACCTCATTTCACTAAGAATTGCGGAGCGGCAGACTGTTAGTGTGTGTGTGTGTGGCGGGAGTGTGTGTGTGTAGCATTTTAGCGTGCGTGCGTAGCTTTGAGTGTGTGTGTGGCATTGGAACGCGAGTATGTGCGTGTGTAGTGTTTGAGTGTGTGCGTCTGTGTGTGTCTAGCAGTTAAGCGTGTGTGTGTGTGTGTGTGTAATCTCTCAAAGTCAGAAAGTGAAAGGAATGTCACACACACACACACACACCACCTCCCTCTCCGCAGGGTGCATTGGCTTCACAACTCTCCGAGAGGTGCCTTGGCAACACGAGAGTAAACTTCCTGAAGCTCTGACTTAAGAGGAGAATCAGAGCCCCGACTGTTGGGGAGGAGAGCACCATGGTGTGGGCTGTCTCATCAGACGGAAAGCGTCCGGTCAAACACCATGGTGCTGAATGCTTCCTGTCCTGAGACGTGTTTCTGAGCGACAGCTGGGGATGTGGAGGGAGATGCTGGATCTGTCAGGACGGTGTGAAGGAGGGGCAGACGGAGAGACAGACCTCTATCTCGGGGAGACGAGGGGCAGGGATGGGAGAGACAGATCGGAAGAGAGAGAGAGAGAGAGAGAGAGAGAGAGAGAGAGAGAGAGAGAGAGAGAGAGAGAGAGAGAGAGAGAGAGAGACGGGAGACAGATCGGAAGAGAGGGGGAATAGATTGGCGGACAGAGAGGTAATTGTGTTTGTCTGGGTGTGTGAGACAGGGAGAGAGAGAGAGACAGAGTGAGACAGAGAGAGAGACAGAGAGAGAGAGAGAGACAGGGAGAGACAGAGAGAGAGACAGGGAGAGACAGAGAGAGAGACAGAGAGAGAGAGAGAGAGAGAGAGAGAGAGAGAGAGAGAGAGAGAGAGAGAGAGAGATAGAGAGAGAGAGCGCGAGCAAGAAAAACAAACCTCTCTCGTCTTTTTGTTATGTGTTTATGTGTGTGTTTACCCTGGTGTGAAGCTCCGCAGGTGTGTGTGTCGTGGTGGTGTTGGCTGCGTCCAGGCCTGTTGTCCTCCAGCCGTCAGTCAGGGGCCCCACAGAGCACGCTCCCAGGAGGACGGTCACCGCCCACACACACGACCACGCCATCACCAGCCTGCTGGGGAAACACACACACACAGGTCATCACCAGACTGTGGTGGAGTCACAGTGAATCATCGCTGTGTGGGCTGCTAGGAACATCTCACTGCTTCCCTTTAGAACAGAGGGTAAACAAACACACACACAGAGACACACACACACACACAGAGATAGCACACAAACACACAGAGGGTAAACACACACACACAGAGACACACGCACACTCTCTCTCTCTACACACACACACTCAGAGCGACAGGCTTGAAGCAGGGATCGCCTCCATCGAGCCAGGGGCCAGTGACTCCTCAGAGGAGAGTTCAACCTTGTGAAATTAATCACCAAATGAGATCTGCCAGTCAGTCTCTTAATGTGCTACTGAGGCCAGGATCTGGTCCCCAACAGCCCCTCCCCCCTCCCCGACACCCCCTTCCTCTCACCCCAGCTTCCGGGTCCACTTACAGAGTCGTCGGTGGGGGTAGAACTTTTGTGAGGAAGTGATTATATCAGCGGCATGTGAAGCAGCTGAAACTCCCCAGACAGCTAACAGCGGCTGGGTGAAAAAGATGGCAGTGCAGCGACGTAACTAGTAGCTACATGGAAGTGCCCTGGTGAATGTAAACTTAGTGTAAAGTGAAGTTGAGTTGATGTAAAAGACAGCGTTTCTTCCAGTCCTGGGCCTGGAGCTGTCATGTTCTGTCCTGTAACACAGCATACAGGAGCAGCACACAGTAACAGAACACAGTTAGAGAACACAGGAACAGCACACAGGAACAGTACACAGGAACAGCACACAGGAACAGCACACAGTAACAGAACACAGTTACAGAACACAGGAACAGCACACAGGAACAGTACACAGAAACAGCACACAGGAACAGCACACAGGAACAGCACACAGTAACAGAACACAGTTACAGAACACAGGAACAGCACACAGGAACAGTACACAGAAACAGCACACAGGAACAGCACACAGGAACAGCATACAGGAACATAACACAGCTAAGATCTACACCCAGTTGTTTGTTGCTTGGCTGAGGTTGGACCCTTCACACAGTCACACACACACACCTATGCACATACGCACTACACACCACAAACTACACTTATCCACACAGACACACACAGGTGTGTGTATAGAGAATATCCATCTGGCTGTCGTCTGCAGACAAGAAGCGGCTGGCTGTTTGGAGGTGACTTTGGCTCAGCACTGATGGTGTGACTGTGTGTTAACCCCACCAGCTACACACACACACGTTAACCCCACCAGCTACACACATACACACACACACTTTACTACTGTTCTGTATGTTTTAGACACACTTGATTCAGATGAACGGGTCGCTATCAGGCTTCTGCTGAACGACCCGTTCATGTAAATCAGGGATTTACATTGAGGGAATGTGGGATTCTTTGCATTACACATTGCAAATAGGCACTTTTGTGTGAGATTGCTTGCTCTACAGAAAATCTGATCCTCATTTGATCATGTCTGGAAAGCAGGTGATGGTAACAGGGATGAGCCGACCCCCAGGTGTAACAGGTGGTGTTACCTGGGACGCAACGTGGAGCCTTTCTTAACGCGACCACAGCCCCACCTCCAAACCCTGTGCTGCCAGCCACGCCAAGTCAACTCATGTAACACAACCAACATTTATTTTAATAAAAAAACGATTCTTGGTGGAGTTCAACAACAACAGACTTCATTCCTTCACGCAAAAACCCCCTCCCCAGGTTGAATATCACGCAAACGTACCGTTTAGTTTGTGGCCCTGGCCATTGTAGAAAGCCATTGTCATGCAGCGCAGCGTCAAGGTGACAGCCAAGCCACGACGCACAAACCTCACCACTTCATGTCATCTCCAGCCAGTCTCTCCCTCCCTCTCGTTCATACTCCTGTCATCAGCACTCGACTCGCTCTCCCTGTCATTAGCACTCGGCTTGCTCTCCCTGTCATCGGAGCTCGGCTAGCTGTGCCTGCGGCTCCCTGCAGACTTCTACAATGGCCAGGGCCACCAGCCAAGCTGCCAGACTAATGCACACGATCAGGATCAGGATCTCTCTCTCTCTCTCTCTCTCTCACTTGCTCTCTCCCTCTCCCCCTCCCCCTCCCCCTCCCCCTCCCCCTCCCCCTCCCCCTCCCCCTCCCCCCTTCCTCCCTCCCTCCTTCCCTCCCTCTCTCTCTCTCTCTCTCTCTCTCTCTCTCTCTCCCTCCCTCTCTCTCTCTCTCTCTCTCTCTCTCTATATCTGTCACGCTAGTCTCTCCTACACTCACCGATATCTCTGACTCTTTCTCGCTATCGCTCTCCTTCTTTCTCCCTTTCTCTCTCTGCCTCTCTCCTTCTCCATCGCCGACCTGACTGTCGTGATTATAAATGACACAGGCCCTCTCTCCCCTGCACGTTTCTCCTGCAAGACACTGAATATTTCAAGAGGAGGAAAGGGGGGGGTGGGGGGAGAGGAGGAGGAGAGCGCGGAGTGAGGAGAGATAACATCTGTGAGAGACACTAGATGCAGCATTCTTCCTGGGTGTGTAGAGGGTGAGGGTGGCTCTTCCTCTTGTGTTTGTTAACATGGAGCCAGAGAGACATGTGGGGAAATACCGCTCGTTTATTTAGGGTCTGAAGCGCTTCCAAACAGGGCTGTTACTGACTGATGTCTTCATAGGAAGAGGCTCCGACACTCTCTCTCTCTCTCTCTCTCTCTCTCTCTCTCTCTCTCTCTCTCTCTCTCCTCTCCCTTCCTCCTCTGCCATATTGTTTTCACAACGCTTGGACGACTTCCGCGTTCGTATTTAGTTGTCGGGCGGCTTGCCTTTTCCTGGGAAGGCAGGTGTGGTGTAAGTGGCGGGGGGAGGGGGGGTGCAGGGGGGGTTTAGGGGAGGGGGGGTGCGGGAGGGGATTAGGCAGGTTGGGGAGACTTGGAATCAACCTCTATGTCAGCAGCAGGCAGAGAAAGAAACTCATATTTTCCCTCTTCCCCTGCCCCCCCCATCCTCTCTCTGCCCTCCATGTCCCCCTGCCCCCCATCCCCCTCATCTCCCCCCTCCCTCCCCGCTCCCCAATCTTAACGACGCCCGGCCAGTGAGATGAATCCATCCAGGAAGTTTATACGACAAAGCCGTGATGATAAACGCCGGCGCGGTCCTGACGGAGTGTAGCCAGGGTGGATTTACGCCCCGGCGCGAGATAAGGGTCGTGAACCGGCTGGCAGACTAACTCCAAGCTTTATAAAACACGACCTTGAAGAGGAGGCAAGCCTGACAGGAAGCCACACAACAGCAGAAGCTTCCCGTCGGTCTGCACCGCTCAGAGAACAGGAACCTTGAGGAACCCGGGGGTTCTCTCCTCAGAACCTGATAGCTGGTTCCACGCCCTGGTCCCACGCCTCAACAGCCTGTGCTCTGAAACCGAGGACGACTCGTCGTTAAAAAGTTTCTCGGGTTCCTGACATCAGATTCGCTCAAGTCCAGCCTCCCCCGTTTAATCCCTCAATCCTCCGACAGCACAAGTCCACGGGAAGTGAGTTTGTCAGGAGAAGCTTTACAAACGTATTGCTTTCTGTCTTCCTGAACACACTACAAGCTCAGTCAGCTAGTCTTGCATCCAGAAACCCAACCAGCCTGTGGGCTCCTTACGAGAGGTTCTCTCTCTGTAAGAGCTCACTATTAATTATTGTCTGACACATCCTCTCTGCCAGTCTTTATCTACCCTGGGACGCTGCAGGCTAGGCAAGCCTGGTAATAGGACATGTATACTCAATACAGAGCTGGAACACGCCTGGCTCTTCATCTGGAGAGGTTACGCTCCTTTCTCCCTTCCTCCTCTCCTCCTCCTCCTCCTCCTCCTTCCTCCTCCTCTTCCTCTTCTCTCCCTGGCCCTTTACTCCTCTTCTTCCCCTCTTCTCAGATGTTTTTCTCTCCTTCCTTCCTTCCTTCCTCCCCCCTCCCCCTGTCTGGTGATTCCTTCTTCCTTTTGACAAGATTCTCTGAGCAGGTTTGTAGCCTTGGGGTGTGAGAGCTAAGCTCACCTCCTGCACGTTGGGTGGGGAAACACACACACACTGGCACAAGCACACATACCTGCACACAAGCACACATACCTACACACAAGCACACATACCTACACACAAGCACACATACCTACACACAAGCACACATGCCTATACGTACCTACACACCCTGGCGCACGCACACAAACACAGTGCATTACACAAGCACACATACCTATACACAAGCACACATGCCTATACGCACCTACACACACTGGCGCACGCACACAAACACAGTGCATTACACAAGCACACATACCTACACACAAGCACACATGCCTATACGCACATACACACACTGGCGCACGCACACAAACACAGTGCATTACACACGTACACACACACACGTACTTTGCCACAAACACACAGCCATATACAAGTGGGACACAAAAAAGGACACATACACTAAAACCACAAAACACAGCAATCCTACACACACAGTGACAGTGTGGCACTGGGCAGGTCCAGTGGGATATATGACACGGCTCAAACAGCAGGGTAACAGGGCGTGAAGACACTCAGCCTTATAACCAGGTAATCCTGACACACGACTGACGACAGGAAGTAGACAGAGAAACAGGAAGTGAATGCCAAGCAGCCCTTGGTAATAAACCCATTCAGTGGCGAATCAGATATTACATTTGAAGTGTAACCCCGCTATAACCTTCTGTGCTTCACTCTCCGCTGAGTATTGCTGCGATACAGCTCCCGTTCAGACAGAGCCGGACTAGAGTGTTTGCTCTAAACAGCGCTGGCGTTGCCCACGGAGCGCTGACGTTCTAAATGCGAAGCGGCGGAAAAGGTCAGCTGAGAAGTTCAACAAAAAGTGATCTGAATTTCAAGTGAAGCTCCGTCGCCACTATTCCGAGCATGAACGCGCTGAGCCCGGGAATAGTGCGCTGGAAAACCTAATAAGCTCCGGCTGACGCTTACAAATAAAGACATTTTCGTCGCGGACGCTGCCACAATACTCATACTTGTCGGTAATTCAGTAGTGTGTGTGTGTGTGTGTGTGTGTGTGTGTGTGTGTGTGTGTGTGTGTGTGTGTGTGTAAATATGTCACATTTCATCAACTGAATACACACATAATCCAGTCTAGCTCATTGGAATTGTGAATCTAGAATGGGATTTAATAACTTAAGTTTGAGTCATCGTATTTATACTTACAGTAGTGCACGACTCGCAGACCAAATGCTAACAAAA
This sequence comes from Hypomesus nipponensis, assembly GCF_054491055.1. NCBI lineage: Eukaryota > Metazoa > Chordata > Actinopteri > Osmeriformes > Osmeridae > Hypomesus > Hypomesus nipponensis. The sequence goes on along the minus strand of NC_140380.1, from coordinate 10,403,864 downwards.
CGCTAAACATCAACAATGGAGGAAAATACTCGGATAAATGTAAATAAAGTGGAAATTGTTCTGGAGAGTTTGGTCTGAAATTAGCCGTCACTTATTTAAACCCTGCGGACGGATTTTCATTAAACTGTTTCATTGTAATGATTTATTTTCCTTTCTCTCACCAGAACCACATACATCACCTGGTAATTCACTCATTGATATTGGTAGGTCGCAATAAAATACAATTCGCCATAAAAATATAGCTAATGCAAATCTTCAAAACGCCAATTGAATAAACCAGGGTATACTGGCGCCGGTACACGGTTGCGTTTATAGCCTAGATACATAAACGATCATGACCTACGACAGCCCCGAAGACAAGCCTGGCGTATGGAAACTTTCTATAATAAAACCCACTTGTGGATCCTCCTAAATGAGCTACCTCTGGTCAAATCATGACCCCCTTTTCTCCTCTACTCCATCAAGCCACCAAACAGTACCGTAGGCCAGGAGACAATCTACTTTACACACCAAACATAGATCCCCATCGGCAGAGAGAGAGAGAGAGATGTAGAGAGAAAGGGAGAGAGAGAGGGAGTGTGTGTGTGAGAGAGAGAGAGAGAGAGAGAGAGAGAGAGAGAGAGAAAGAGAGAGGGAGAGAGTTGAGATAAAGCTTCGACGGAACTCAAAAAAGTCGAGTGACAGTCTGTATGACTCATCATATCATACCGTCTCCGCCACGGCACAGCAACTCTCGACAGTTATCTATGGAGGAGCGCGAGCCGCAGGGCCTAACGCTCTCACTTGCGGCCGGCGCTAAGTTAGTGACACGGATATATTGCCAGCCGCAAAGACATCACTGAGTTGCTTTCCGGTGTCACTGAAGTGTTTGGAAGCTACGGAGGACTGTGAAATTGATCATAGGAGACATCAAAATACATGCGTGTGTAATCTAGAGATGTATATGCCTAAAAGTCTATTTAAGATTTAAAGTATTTACAATAGTATTTTTATAGCTTGTTTTAAATGTTTGGAGTGCGTATGCACATGTCTAAATGACAGACGACTTTAAATTTAAGTCTAATAAGCGCAAATGTACACTAAATAACTGTATCTGTTTTTCAACGTTGAGTAGAAATAGGCTCCTCTCGCATGAGGCCAACCGGTCGGAGCACGGGCTCGATCCAGCACCACGGACAGCACCGCCGTCAAACACTGTGCGCCAAAGTCCTTTCCGCTTTCCAAGCTGTCCTCTCAACTCACCGCCGTCACATTGCTTTGTACTTGTACAAATCATTGTTTCATACATATTTGGTTGTACGCGTAAGCGTGTATTTATGAGATTGGTTTTGAAAAGGTTTAGGATAAGTAAGATCGCCTGTAGGACGTTACATAGCCAACATCACACGTTTATCCTGCTCGCCTCCATCCACTCCCGCATGCCTCTCCTACATGTTTAAAAAGATACTCTTCAAATCGGACACATCTACCTCGAGCCTGCCGATAGCCAACCGTTTCGTCTACCGAGGCTAAATTCCCCAGCGCCCAACCAAAAAGTCAAACTGAATCGTGCCAAAATGCTACGCAGTCAGACGAAGCGCGGGTCACCTATGTGCGCGAGCATATGCTAACCATACCGAGCAAATCAACCGCCTGAAGCCTAATTATATATGACTTGGAAAACGCAAGACTCACACACAATCTGTTATAGGCTACTCCCAAGCATGTCCCTCGGTTTTTACGTTACTAAACATTTAGTCTTTTTGTAGAATTTTGTCAGGTTATTACGCTCGTCTATATCCGGGCGTATCGGTAACCGCAGGACACATTTAAGAAATTTGTAACCTATTCCCCACTCCCTTTATTACACGTTTTTCGCTTGGTAGATCAATACATACAATATGATGAACGGCCAAAGTGTTGTTAACTAACCGTGCTGTGTCCTATTGAGACGATTGTATCTCGTAAGCTACTAGATATTCATAACTGTATTGTTGTTCTTCGGCAGTAGTGCTTTCCTCTCATGTGTTAAAGATTGCAGTTCCTTTTGTGACTGTTAATTCCGGAGCACTGCCTACATAATTGATGCGGCTTCTCTCCATCATTCAGAAAACTAATGTAAAATTCAACCAAGAAACATCGTTCACATTTCACTCACACACAAACACGCCATGATCAATTTAAATACTCTTATTTCAAATTCAGAGCCACGCCACCAGCACCATGTAAATAACAACCAAACAAGTGTTGTCCGTTGTAGCCTAAATATAATTTCCCTTACCTGTAATACTATTCCAGATGAACGGAAAAAAATAAAATAAAAACTATTAGAGCTAAATATGCCACAGATGTTCACTTGAGGAGTCCAAACTATTTTTTTTATAGCTCCAGCCTCTGCCTGCACGCGGGTAGCCTACGTCTCGTGTGCGACGGCCGTTATAGAATCGGGCTGGTGAATAAGCATGCGCTGAATGTTCCAACAGTCAGCAGGCGCTGCCTTTCTCTCCGCCAGCTCGCGAGTGCTCCTCGAGACACCGGCTTGCCCTATTTCAACAGCAGCAGTCTACACTCCTTTTGACGTCACCTGCTGCATACCAGATATGCGTAGGTCAGGATACGGTACCGGGCCACATTTATAGGGCACGGGGGGGATCACGGTCAAAGAGAGATAGCCTACACATAACCCCCCCAAAAAAACAAATTAAAATAATGTCAATTTTTTTTCTTCTTGTTTTTGTTTTTCTCAGATCTGATCTTGTCCTAAAATTATCACCATACCAAATGTGATTCCTCGGTTGTCTGTGAGATGTACTTTTGGACTGAAACACTTTTAAGGAAAGCCATCGTCAATTAGCCCAACTGTAGAGAAGCATCGACGAGTCTGTAGAGACAATTTGTTTCCCTCTCCACCTTATCATTAGAGCTGTCACCGCAAAGACGCTGTCATATCCTTATCAAATTAAAGAACCATTGCCTAATCAGAGCCAGTCCAAAGGACTATTAGATATGAGTGGAACAGATGCTAGTTATTTCTTGTCACAAACAATTAAATAATCACGTTAGAACTCACAACACAGTAGTAGTGTTCATTATCAAATGTCAACATTTTATATAGAATTTTTATTTGACAAGAACTAATGTTCTGACACTCCCAGTTTAACACTTTGTAAGCTCAATAACACTAACATGTAATTACTTTTTTTATAATTGCTTATATCAACATTATTACTATAAGAGTTGAAAGTTTCTCTAAAGAAAAACAGAACCATTGAAATCATCCTACACAAATTCCACAAAAGTTTATTGCTTTATAGCTTTTATTGCTAGATCCTCTTCCCATTTTTTTTCTGTGTGTCTCTGTGTGCCATTGTTTTAAACAGGCAGAGATGCCATGCACAACGCCATTACTGGTCCTTACAAGATATGAGACTGGAGGCTCCATCAAACTTGCATGGTCCTCTGAAATATTCATGCTCAATGTAACATTTATCGCGAAAAAGAAAGAACTTTGTTAGTTGCGCTAGTCTTTTGATTTTAACAGAGCGCTGCGGGCTGAGGGTATAGCTTAGTGAGGAGAGAGGGATGGATGGAGAGAGAGAGAGAGAGAGAGAGAGAGAGAGAGAGAGAGAGAGAGAGAAGGAGGGATGGAGAGGAAGATGAGGAAGATGAGGAAAGAGGGGTGGAGAGAACGGAAGGAAATAGAGATGGGGAGAGGAGGAGACTAAGAGATGCAGACAGTATGACCAAGTAAGGGACAAAGAGGGGAGGGGGAGACAAAACAGACAGAGAGAGAACTCCCGTGCACTCCTTCTCTCTCTCTCGTGCTCTACCGAGGGTCAGTGTTAGGGTTGGGAGAGGTCAGTGTTAGGGTTAGGAGAGGTTAGGTAGATGAGGTTAGTCTTGGGAGAGGTGAGGTAGGTGAGGTGTGAAGGTCGACCTCAGTATTTCCCTCCTCAGGAAACAGAGTCAGTGTAAAACCAGAACTCACAGTGGATTATGTAACTAATGATAAGCTCCGGAGAAAATAGGTTTTGTTTGGCTATGGTGCAGATGCTCCAGTGTGTGTGTGTGTGTGTGTGTGTGTGTGTGTGTGACAATCTGCTCACATACTTGTGTTGGACGCACACACACACTGCACAATGGGTTTGTCGGAATTCCCACAGCTGTATGTGGATATATCCCAATGTGGACCTTAATCCATAGCTATTGACAGAGCATATTGAGTCTATTCATAAAGCCAACAGATGGAGGCGGATGAGAGACAGCTGTGGGGAGCTTTTGAGAGCCGAATCAATCACACCTAAATGGTGCAAAATACGAATCGATCATACAGGCCTCAGCCCTGTCACAGACGGCGCTTCACCTCCTTCCTACTAACTTCACAGCTGAGTTCCTTGCCTGTGTCTGTTACATGTGTGTAACTATTGTGTGTTACATGTGTGTAACTATTGTGTGTTACATGTGTGTAACTATTGCCTTTCCCCTTGTTTCTGTTTCAGAGCGTCTCTCTAGGGTGCAATGATTACGGTTCCCAGGTCGGGCTTGCGTAAGTTACTGTTGAAGAAAATCGGAAGGATTCTCAAAAATCAGTCGGAGACAGAATAAAGTCAAGGTGGCTTGATGGTTTATTCAGCGAGGCAGATGCATGAACACGAATACAAAAAAGACAAATCAAATTACCTCAGACATCCTATTATATAGACTGATACGAGAACAATCCCCCGCCCTGCCTCTTCCTTCTAAACCTTGGCAAGACCCCTGTTGTTCTGCCATGGAGACGATCGCGCACACCAGTCTCCCCTAACGCTGAATCACCCTGGCCCCCCTTTCTCCTTACTGTTTCAGGGAGCCTTGCCCCGTCACTTTTGAGACATGACTTTGGTCCTTTAGGGTACTTATAGCTCTTAAGTCCTGACTTGCTGATTGTTCACAGCTGTAAGCTATCTGGACCCCCCCCCCCCCCATCCTGCTAGACAATCTTGTTGACTTGTCCATCAACCTCTATGTTAGACAAGTTCGTACTGATAACAGGCCACTACTCAAAACACACTTTTCCCAACCTAGGACTTCCAAACCACTTCCCCACTAGACGTCTTCTCTGCTCTGGTTTAAGCCTGTTTAGAGTGTGATTCTTACTGCTTAGGTTCTCAGTCTCTTCCTTAAGCCCTCAGACCTGACCCCCTGTGTATCTCACCAGTTGCCACCCTGCCCAATAATTGAGATTCCACCACATGACTCAACGCGTGTTGCTTTTTGATGCGTCAGGTCGTGTGAAAACCAGTTATGAAGAATTACTGGAGTCTCTTCCTGCATCCTCTGGTCTCCCCCCTTGCTCTCCCTGCATCCCCTGGTCTCTCCTCTTGCTCTCCCTGCATCCCCTGGTCTCTCCTCTTGCTCTCCCTGCATCCCCTGGTCTCTCCTCTTGCTCTCCCTGCATCCCCTGGTCTCTCCTCTCGCTCTCCCTGCATCCCCTGGTCTCTCCTCTTGCTCTCCCTGCATCCCCTGGTCTCTCCTCTCGCTCTCCCTGCATCCCCTGGCCTCTCCTCTTGCTCTCCTTGCATCCCCTGGTCTCCCCCTCGCTCTCCCTGCATCCCCTGGTCTCTCCTCTCGCTCTCCCTGCATCCCCTGGTCTCCCCCCTCGCTCTCCCTGCATCCCCTGGTCTCCCCCTCGCTCTCCCTGCATCCCCTGGTCTCCCCCCTCGCTCTCCCTGCATCCCCTGGTCTCTCCTCTTGCTCTCCTTGCATCCCCTGGTCTCCCCCTCGCTCTCCCTGCATCCCCTGGTCTCTGCTCTCGCTCTCCCTGCATCCCCTGGTCTCCCCCCTCGCTCTCCCTGCATCCCCTGGTCTCCCCCTCGCTCTCCCTGCATCCCCTGGTCTCCCCCCTCGCTCTCCCTGCATCCCCTGGTCTCCCCCCTCGCTCTCCCTGCATCCCCTGGTCTCTCCTCTCGCTCTCCCTGCATCCCCTGGTCTCCCCCCTCGCTCTCCCTGCATCCCCTGGTCTCCCCCTCGCTCTCCCTGCATCCCCTGGTCTCTCCCCTCGCTCTCCCTGCATCCCCTGGTCTCTCCTCTCGCTCTCCCTGCATCCCCTGGTCTCCCCCCTCGCTCTCCCTGCATCCCCTGGTCTCCCCCTCGCTCTCCCTGCATCCCCTGGTCTCCCCCCTCGCTCTCCCTGCATCCCCTGGTCTCTCCTCTTGCTCTCCTTGCATCCCCTGGTCTCCCCCTCGCTCTCCCTGCATCCCCTGGTCTCTGCTCTCGCTCTCCCTGCATCCCCTGGTCTCCCCCCTCGCTCTCCCTGCATCCCCTGGTCTCCCCCTCGCTCTCCCTGCATCCCCTGGTCTCCCCCCTCGCTCTCCCTGCATCCCCTGGTCTCCCCCCTCGCTCTCCCTGCATCCCCTGGTCTCTCCTCTCGCTCTCCCTGCATCCCCTGGTCTCCCCCCTCGCTCTCCCTGCATCCCCTGGTCTCCCCCTCGCTCTCCCTGCATCCCCTGGTCTCTCCCCTCGCTCTCCCTGCATCCCCTGGTCTCCCCCTCGCTCTCCCTGCATCCCCTGGTCTCCCCCTCGCTCTCCCTGCATCCCCTGGTCTCCCCCCTCGCTCTCCCTGCATCCCCTGGCCTCTCCTCTCGCTCTCCCTGCATCCCCTGGCCTCTCCTCTCGCTCTCCCGGTCACACCTGGCCTCTCCTCTCGCTCTCCCTGCATCCCCTGGTCTCCCCCCTCGCTCTCCCTGCATCCCCTGGTCTCCCCCCTCGCTCTCCCTGCATCCCCTGGCCTCTCCTCTCGCTCTCCCGGTCACACCTGGCCTCTCCTCTCGCTCTCCCGGTCACACCTGGCCTCCCCCCTCGCTCTCCCGGTCACACCTGGCCTCTCCTCTCGCTCTCCCGGTCACACCTGGCCTCTCCTCTCGCTCTCCCGGTCACACCTGGCCTCTCCTCTCGCTCTCCCGGTCACACCTGGCCTCTCCTCTCGCTTTCCCGGTCACACCTGGCCTCTCCTCTCGCTCTCCCGGTCACACCTGGCCTCTCCTCTCGCTCTCCCGGTCACACCTGGCCTCTCCTCTCGCTCTCCCGGTCACACCTGGCCTCTCCTCTCGCTCTCCCGGTCACACCTGGCCTCTCCTCTCGCTCTCCCGGTCACACCTGGCCTCTCCTCTCGCTCTCCCGGTCACACCTGGCCTCACCGTTTCGCCCCACTTCTGTTGGCCTCCCCCAGGCTCCCCGGGAGGCCATCGTACACCTGTGTTTCAGAGGCCAGTGCCGTAGCGAGGTTGTGGTTAGGGTCATTCTCATTCTCGGGCCCTGGCCACCCCCAAGCAGACAGAGCTCTAAGTCTTCTTTATACCCTTGTTACACTCTCTCTGTCCCTCTGTCTCTCTTCCCACCCTCATTCCCTCCTCCAGCCAGCTAGCACACTCATAAAATCTTTATCCCCTTTCCTCTCTCTTCCTCCCCTCTTTTCCTCTCCCTCCCTTCTTATTGTACCCCCCCCCCCTCCTACCTCTTTTTTTTGCACTCCCTTTCTCCTCATCTCCCTCCAGCCTGCGTGTGATGGCCTATATGGCAGCTGTAGGACCACTGCCCTGCCCTTCCCATGAGCCCAACACATCACAGATCTCCCTGGCAACACTGACCCTTCTCATGGTGCAGCTTTTGTTATTGTCGGTGTGGAGCTTTTCTGTTTGTTTGTGTTGGCTTCATTTCTTTAATGGCCAGAGCATTATCGAGTGTCCTGTAGGACGTAGAACAACACCGCTCTGTTCTTCTGCAGCGCCCAATAACCCCCCCAAAAACCTTGTAATAAGAAGAATAGTAATACTAAGAATAATGATAACGATGTATTCATTTAACCGATCCTTTCATCCGATGCGAGGGGGGGATTTAAACCTGTGAAGATTTAGTTTACAGACAAATTCCTCACCATCAAAAACATGGAGTTACATGATCACAGCTTGTTTTGGGTTTCCCTTGCGATTCATTACAAATGAGTCAAAAAGCAGCGATTTGCCGATGGCAAGGATGGGATTAGGTAGGGGGCAAAGGATTGGGCTTTATTGGGGAGTTTTCATTTCCATAAAAGGGACCATTTGCCCTGGAGATTTGTCTCCTGAAAGCAGTTGGATATGCTGGCGTAATCTGTGACAGTAATCCACGCATAGAGACACGGGGGGGGGGGGGGAGAGGAAAGGGGGGGCAGAAGGGGGGGGGCAGAGGAGGGGGGGATGTGGAAGAAAGAGAAGGGGAAGAATATAAGAGAGACAGAGAGGAAAGGTATAGGGAGGGAGAGAGACTAATCGGGTCATGATGATGAAGAGAGCAGAGAGTCTGCAGGGAAGTAAGAGGAGGACTGGGTGTTAAACAGTTCTAGGGGTGAGGGGGTACAGAGAGAGAGGGGGGGGGTCTGTTAAGTACATGTGAACTGTGTTAATCAGGCTCTTCACCCACAGTGACTGCACTTCCCTGGTGATGGTAACCAGCTGTGTGTGTGTGTGTGTGTGCCACTGTGCAGTAGAAGCCTGATTCATGACTATTTAATACACAGAATCTCTCTCAGATCAAGATGACTGCTAATGAGCTATGACTGATGTGGCCTACCCCCAACACACAGATCTGAGTGCACACACACACGCGCGCGCGCACGCACACAACCGCACACACAACACTCGGAACCCATGAACAAGACATCAATTGCTAATTGTTGCTGCGATGATGCAGGAATTCATTGATGTTGAAATCCAGAAGCACTCTCGGAGGAACCTTCACGACCCATCCACTCTCCCAGAATCCCCGGCAGCACGCGGAAACAGTCACGTCGCTCGTTACGTTCACTCATTCGCTCGTGTCGTTCGGAGTTAACAGGTTGAGATGTTTCCACTCTCCCTCTGAGCTCAGGA